>NW_022146262.1:731191-1323362 GCF_002938485.1 Sitophilus oryzae | reverse complement strand
GGGTCAGTCAAGTTATCTAAATTTCCTGCTAGATAAAGTGTTAGATTAGATGAGCTAGTTATGTTGGATCTAAGCTTCTCAAGCTGATCTAGCACTTCTTGAGATTGGTCTCCGTTAAGTTTTTCGGTGAGTTCTGATAAGAATTTGCTTTGAAGAAGTATTCCATTTACATAAACGTTACTTCCTAAAACGAGTTGTAAAGTAAATACAGTATCAGTAAGGCTAAAATTAAGGAAGTTAGTGTGATCAAATAAAAATGGGTACAGTATACAGGGTGTCCCAATATGCCGTGGACAGAGAACTACTACGTATTTTTGATGGTGCCGTTAAAAAAATCAAAAGTTGTAGTCAATTCCGGTACCGAAAATAATTGAATACATCATTTAATTCAACCTGATCAAACAGAGATAGATAGAGCATTAGAAACTAGTTTGTAGAAGTTGATTTATTTATAATAACTAAGATTAATATTATGCGTATTATTTGATCATACACTGAGATTTCAAATTCACAATAAAAAAAGTTAAAAATAATATTTTTCAATTGCTGACCTGGATATTATTTATTTGAATCTTTCAATTGGCTCGATTTTCCATGTTCAATGTTAATTAGCGCTGATCAATATTATTGCGATGAGTACAATAAGATTAAATAATTTAAAAAAACATAGTCGGACTTGAAATTATTTCAAATAACAATTAAATAGTTTTGTTATTGTTAAGGTACTCAAAACAAAAGTATAAAGTGTGTCATATCATTGTGCTCAAAAGACCGAGTTCTTTCAAAACCTGAAATAAAAAATGCAGGTCCGTATTTAAAAAAATTAAGTGGGCCTCTGTATGTCACAAATTATCAGCCAATTTGAAAATCTAAAAATACTATCAGATAGCCCTAATAAAGTGGCTATGAGAACATGCAATTAGTTTTTTTTTTGATTTTGTAAAAAGTAACGACAGGAAAAAATAAAATTGATTTTCAAAAAAATCCGTTTTTCCAAAAAACTCAACAATCTTTGAAATTTTTAAAACTTTTTTGACGGCATCTTGATGAACATCCTCAGGAGCAACTTTGCTCCAGTTTAACCATCTTTGTATCTACTACGGTTTCCGAGATACCAATGCTCGTACCTTGAATTTGTAGCACCCTGTATAATAGTTCGTTTTTTTTTTGGATATCTTCCGGAAGTATTCTGTTATTTTTAATTTGCAAAACGGCATTTTATTAGTCATAAAATTGCCCAACTATTCTATAATTTAACCTTCTTATGTATTATGGTTTCCGAGATATCAATAATCGCCCTCGAATTTAGGACATCCCGTACATACTTTTTGTTTTAACAACATTTAATAAAAACTTCGGTTAACTCAGGAATAAACACAGTAAAATTCAAAGTAAAATGCCATTTATTCATAGATAAAGGAAACAAGTTTAGATTGGAAAGTGTCCATAAGGACAATGTAAAAATACTATTTGGCGCTATTCTTACAACGGTCGCTCTCCAAAGATTTTGATAATTTCGGAGCGGTTCGGCTTTTTCTGGAATTATGTCGCCAAATATTATTTATTCAAATTTATTACTTTCTTTTAATTTTTTAAATCAAATACTGTGTCTTGCATATGAGAAACTTTATTTTATATAAAGATTTGTATGAAATACCTATGATTTTTTCAGTTCACAGTTCACACAGCTTTTTAAGTTTTTAATGCCACTTTTTCACAACTATTACGGGTTTGAGTAAATAAAATTTAAGTTAAACTCACAAGATAGCAATAATTACTTTGAAAATGGACGCTTTAAACACTTGAAAATGGACGCATACACTTCAATGAGGGCGGTTTAAATTTTAAAAGATTTTATAATTTTTGAAGATACCGTCTTTGACAAGAGAAAATTATTTCTGTTCTTGTTTGCGGATGTTCTTAGCAACCGCTATAGCAGCGCCCTACAGCGTATGCGCTCCAAAACAATTATAAGTTTTGGCGGCAAGCTGAGCAGTCCAATTTAAACTTGTTTCTTTTATCTATGCATTTATTTGACTATTCTAATATCGTTTTTATACGATAAAACAAAAGTAGTTGAAATATACCGACTTCATTATTATAATAAAACACTTACCTTTAGAATACCACAAGTTTTTCATGGCATAAGAAGCGACATTTCTACCGCTTCTTTTAGCCTGTGCAACTGTATTGTTCATTTTTAAAGCAATAACTTTAATTCTATCTAGAGTAAATTTGGTTTTATAGAGCAATTCTTGCAGCCATTGCATTCCTTTCTCGTATTTGCTGGTCTCTACCTGTATGGCTAATGTTGCTGTTTGAGAGTAGGACCCACAGGAGAACAAACTACCTCCACCTAAGCCTAAAAATAACAAAAAATACAATAAATACAGAGTATATGTATAAGCTAAGAAATCTAGTACCTATAGAAGTTCCTGTGGTAACTGTATCGTCATTCAACTGAGCTACAACATCTTCATAAGGAATTAATTGACCATCTCTTTCAATTGGTAGTTCTAGCAAACTTTCCAAAAGTAAAGGTAAGTATACCCTCAAATCTTGAGGAACTTTTGAAGTATCTAGTAACCCATAAATCTAGAATCAATATTTTATTTTTAAGGTTGCCTCAACCTTTTTTAATCTAACATCTTTGACAAGGTAATAAATTGACTGGTCATTAGTCCAACAAAATAGGCCTTCACATACGAAGTTTTGGTAAAAATTTGAATTTTTGATATAAGTTACTTTAAAAGATCTACTTAGAATATACGGAATAATATACATGTATTGATTTCTTTCGAAAATTGACAACTATGATCCCTTCCCCGACACGAACGGTACATTGTGAGACAGGAAATTGTAGAGAGAAACAAGCCCTATAACATAGGATACAACAGTTTAATGAACAGTGCTTTCCATACAATCAATAAAATGAAAAATATACGAAATAATATGCGCATGTACTGATTTCTTGCGAAAATCGACAACTATGAAACTATGTACTCTTCCTGGACACAAACGGTACATTGTCAGACAGAAAATTGTAGAGAGAAACAAGCCTTATAACATAGGATACAACATTTTAATGAACAGTGCTTTCCATAAAATCAATAAAATGAAAAATATACGAAATAATATGCATGTACTGATTTCTTTCGAAAATCGACAACTATGAAACTATGAACTCTTCCTGGACACAAACGGTACATTGTGAGACAGAAAATTGTAGAGAGAAACAAGCCCTATAACATAGGATACAACATTTTAATGAACAGTGCTTTCCATAAAATCAATAAAATGAAAAATATACGAAATAATATGCATGTACTGATTTCTTTCGAAAATCGACATCTATGAAAATATGAACCCTTCCTGGACACAAACGGTACATTGTGAGACAGGAAATTGTAGATAGAAACAAGCCCTATAACATAGGATACAACATTTTAATGAACAGTGCTTTCCATAAAATCAATAAAATGAAAAATATACGAAATAATATGCATTTACTGATTTCTTTCGAAAATCGACAACTATGAAACTATGAACTCTTCCTGGACACAAACGGTACATTGTGAGACAGGAAATTGTAGAGACAAACAATCCCTATAACATAGGATACAACATTTTAAAATCAACAGTGATTTCCATAAAATCAATAAAATGAAAAATATACGAAATAATATGTATGTACTGATTTCTTTCGAAAATCGACAACTATGAAACTATGAACTCTTCCTTGACACAAACGGTACATTGTGAGACAGAAAATTGTAGAGAGAAACAAGCCCTATAACATAGGATACAACATTTTAATGAACAGTGCTTTCCATACAATCAATAAAATGAAAAATATACGAAATAATATGCGCATGTACTGATTTCTTGCGAAAATCGACAACTATGAAACTATGTACTCTTCCTGGACACAAACGGTACATTGTGAGACAGAAAATTGTAGAGAGAAACAAGCCTTATAACATAGGATACAACATTTTAATGAACAGTGCTTTCCATAAAATCAATAAAATGAAAAATATACGAAATAATATGCATGTACTGATTTCTTGCGAAAATCGACAACTATGAAACTATGAACTCTTCCTGGACACAAACGGTACATTGTGAGACAGAAAATTGTAGAGAGAAACAAGCCTTATAACATAGGATACAACATTTTAATGAACAGTGCTTTCCATACAATCAATAAAATGAAAAATATACGAAATAATATGCATGTACTGATTTCTTGCGAAAATCGACAACTATGAAACTATGAACTCTTCCTTGACACAAACGGTACATTGTGAGACAGAAAATTGTAGAGAGAAACAAGCCCTATAACATAGGATACAACATTTTAATGAACAGTGCTTTCCATACAATCAATAAAATGAAAAATATACGAAATAATATGCGCATGTACTGATTTCTTGCGAAAATCGACAACTATGAAACTATGTACTCTTCCTGGACACAAACGGTACATTGTGAGACAGAAAATTGTAGAGAGAAACAAGCCTTATAACATAGGATACAACATTTTAATGAACAGTGCTTTCCATAAAATCAATAAAATGAAAAATATACGAAATAATATGCATGTACTGATTTCTTTCGAAAATCGACAACTATGAAACTATGAACTCTTCCTGGACACAAACGGTACACTGTGAGACAGGAAATTGTAGAGAGAAACAAGCCCTATAACATAGGATACAACATTTTAATGAACAGTGCTTTCCATAAAATCAATAAAATGAAAAATAAACGAAATAATATGCATGTACTGATTTCTTTCGAAAATCGACAACTATGAAACTATGAACTCTTCCTGGACACAAACGGTACACTGTGAGACAGGAAATTGTAGAGAGAAACAAGCCCTATAACATAGGATACAACATTTTAATGAACAGTGCTTTCCATAAAATCAATAAAATGAAAAATAAACGAAATAATATGCATGTACTGATTTCTTTCGAAAATCGACAACTATGAAACTATGAACTCTTCCTGGACACAAACGGTACACTGTGAGACAGGAAATTGTAGAGAGAAACAAGCCCTATAACATAGGATACAACATTTTAATGAACAGTGCTTTCCATAAAATCAATAAAATGAAAAATATACGAAATAATATGCATGTACTGATTTCTTTCGAAAATCGACAACTATGAAACTATGAACTCTTCCTGGACACAAACGGTACATTGTGAGACAGGAAATTGCAGAGACAAACAATCCCTATAACATAGGACACAACATTTTAAAATCAACAGTGCTTTCCATAAAATCAATAAAATGAAAAATATACGAAATAATATGCATGTACTGATTTCTTTCGAAAATCGACAACTATGAAACTATGTACTCTTCCTGGACACAAACGGTACATTGTGAGACAGAAAATTGTAGAGAGAAATAAGCCCTATAACATAGGATACAAAATTTTAATGAACAGTGCTTTCCATAAAATCAATAAAATGAAAAATATACGAAATAATATGCATGTACTGATTTCTTTCGAAAATCGACAACTATGAAACTATGAACTCTTCCTGGACATAAACGGTACATTGTGAGACAGAAAATTGTAGAGAGAAACAAGCCCTATAACATAAGATACAACATTTTAATGAACAGTGCTTTCCATAAAATCAATAAAATGAAAAATATCCGAAATAATTGCATGTACTGATTTCTTTCGAAAATCGACAACTATGAAACTATGAACTCTTCCTGGACACAAACGGTACATTGTGAGACAGAAAATTGTAGAGACAAACAATCCCTATAACATAGGACACAACATTTTAAAATCAACAGTGCTTTCCATAAAATCAATAAAATGAAAAATATACGAAATAACATGCATGTACTGATTTCTTTCGAAAATCGACAACTATGAACTCTTCCTGGACACAAACGGTACATTGTGAGACAGAAAATTGTAGAGAGAAACAAGCCCTATAACATAAGATACAACATTTTAATGAACAGTGCTTTCCATAAAATCAATAAAATGAAAAATATCCGAAATAATTGCATGTACTGATTTCTTTCGAAAATCGACAACTATGAAACTATGAACTCTTCCTGGACACAAACGGTACATTGTGAGACAGAAAATTGTAGAGAGAAACAAGCCCTATAACATAGGATATAACATTTTAATGAACAGTGCTTTCCATAAAATCAATAAAATGAAAAATATACGAAATAATATACATCTATTTTCGTAGGATTTTCTTAATCCACCCCCGAGAAAGGGTGAAATAAATAAATAAAATTATTTTTTCAAAATTTCGGTGAAACGGTAAGGACTAGAAAAAAAAAGTTCAAATAAAAGTTGTAGAGCGGCTAATTTTACATAAAAATGAGCTCTATACTTTTTTTACTCAAATCAAAATTAACAGAGATAGGGTGTTTAGAACCTAGGGGACAGCTTTTATTGAAACATTTTTTCAAAGTTCTTACCGTACCTCGGATATTTGAAAAAAAAACTTTATTTACATGTTTCACCCCTTCTCGGGGTGAATTTAAAAAAATCTTAATTGAAATTTATAATTTTCCAAGCAAATTAAATAAAAAAGTTAAATATATGAATTTAAGCATCATCCCCTAGCTTCTAGCCACTCTATCTCGGTTAATTTTGATCTGAGCAAAAAAGTATAGAGATCATTTTTCTATGTAAAATTTGACGCTTCACAACTTTTATTTGAATTTTTTTTCCTAGTTCTTACCACTTCCCCGAAATTTCGAAACAAGTATTTTATTAATTTATTTCACCCCTTATTTCACGTGAATTTAAAAAAAAATCTTTCACAATCGTTTTTAGATCCGTTTTTCCCGATCAAAATACTCTAATAAGGTTGGGATGAGTTTTTTGCAACGGCTATTAAGCTGATACGACATCTTGTACACTTCGCACTAAAAGCGGTTCTAAAAAGAACAATGTCCGACTGCAGGACTAACTTGCTAACTTCCCAGAAAATCTTGGTGCTGTTAGTGATGAGCAAGGTGAGCGATTTCACCAAGATCTGAAGGTTATGGAAGCGCGATATCAAGGCAGATGGGATGTCAGTATGATGGCTGACTACTCTTAGGGCATCAAGCGGGAATGCCCACAAAATGAACACTCCAGGAAAAGCTATAAGAGGAAATTTTTGCCATAATATCTTTTTTTATTATTTTTTGTATAAACACAATTTAACTTTTAATATATTAACCTCTGTATGAATAAAATATTCTAATCTATTTGGTCAGATCTTACCTTTGTATGTGCACTTTTAAGGTAAAAGGAGGGGTATGCTGTAGCTTAAAAACTTGACGTAATAGAGAAAAACTGTGAATATTTTTGAACTCAGAGACCAAAAATTAGTCAAAAACAGGTTACAGATCCAAGTCAACAAAATTGCTGTTCCCCAGTGTAATCTCTAGAGTAAAGATATGATAAAAAATGCTTATTGCGAATACCTTGATGGATTGGTAACGAGTTATAATGCAATGGTATGAAAAAAAAGTTTATAATTTTGTCTGGGGTAGACAATGGCTTACGCCGCGCCGCTTCTAATGCTTCACTTAGTGACTAGGTTACCTTGCATTTTTAATGAGATTATTATGTAGAGAAATTGAAGGGGAAATATTAGTAGATTTTTTACTGACATCTTTTCAGATCTTTTTGTGGTCCTCTTCCAATCCCTATGTTAGATTCTCCAATTCTATCCTTATCAAAAACTCTAATAACTTGAAGACGAATCCTCCATATAGCTCTTTGTCAATGGCTTATTACAACAACCATACATTTGCCAGGCTATCGCACTGATATAAATAGTGTTCTGTTGTTTCTTCTTCGGATTGACAAACTCTACACATGGCTTTGTCCGTTAATCCTATTAGCTTTAAGGTGCGTCCAAACCTGACGAGACGAGAGCTAGACGAGAGCGAGGCAAGAACGAAACATTCAAACATCCGATCCATTCTTTGAGGCAAGCTTGCCACTAGACAATCGAGTTGGATGATAGTGAAAGGAACCCGAACACATTAAATTGTAATTGAATATAACAAACGATGGCCAAATAATAACTCATACTATACAGTAATAAATGTTTGTATCTTTAACATGGTATTTGGTTTGTCGTATTTTATTCATTATCGGTTTTTTCCCTTTTGGTTGTTTTCCCCTTTAACAAACCTTCATTTGTTTCGAGACACGACGTCTTTTACAAAATACGTTTTTAACGATATTTTAGAGCAAAATGTTAAATAGAAAAGTTATAGGGAAAATTAAGAAGCATATTTTTAAATTACTGTAGAGTATACCGGGTACTTCAAAAAAGTGTTGCGGATATAACATATATTTTTTAATGGGAAAAACATGTTTTTTATTTTATTATTAATTTCTACATAATATATGGTACTTTCTACATAATATATGGTACTACAATTCGGTAACTTTTTTTGCATATGATATTATGTATCTAAATCTATCTTAATAGATTTTGTAATAATTCAATTTGCTTAAAGGAATGTGAGATTTCGGTATGGTAAAAATTATTAGTGACGCAAAATTTGTAAATTCTATCAGAAAAAATGATAATACATATGGTGTATCATTTAAAAAAATTGAGATTATTTAATTTAAATAGTCGAATTTCATAAATCAGAGCTAATATCTCGCAGTCGAGCGAGCCTGCCAAAAACACGTCCAGACTGTGCGCTAGCTTTCTTTGATCGGCCGTCGCAAAACCGACAGAGAACAGATAGCAACGAGGCTCCGTGGGTGGCAAATTTGGAATGTCTCGCTCTCGGCTCGTCAGATCTGGACGCACCTTTAGATGCGTTCTATTAGTAGACCCACTGTAGCTTTGACAGTCTTTGTTTTTGCTTATCAGATCAAGTCAATTTTGGCGAATTTTCTACTATGCCTTTTATTGCCTGTCTCTGCCCTGGTGAATTTAATGGGTCCTTGCTACTTGTATCGATGGGGCTTGCCTTTAATTGACAAGACAAGGCTTTTTAAAAGAGCAAGAGCAAATTGATGTGGTCGTTCAAAATATTCTTTGCAAACCTGGTGTTCTAACGTTCTGGTGACAAAGTTTTTCAAAGTATTCAGATATAAATTAGAGTAATCTTTTTTCATCTCAATTAGAATGTTTTGTTTGAGCGATTGTTGCGTTAATCTGTAACTGATTAGTTTAGTAGCGTATTGTGTTTACCTATAAGAACGGACATTTATAGAAAAATATTAAAATATTATGATTTTTTTATTAAATTATATTTACCTTTGGGGTAAATGCTTAGGATCGATATGCTTGTGAAGACTTTCCATATCATCACCATGGAAGAACAGTTTATTGCTCATGCTGCCTGTTATAAGCGGTTTGAACATCCCAAAAATTATGTCGAAAATCCAGGGTTGGAACAAAACGTGGACAGCATGAATTTTCATTGGAAATGAAGTCTGAAACAGTAGAATATCTTAATAAATAAGTACGTCAACTTCAACTAAGCAAGAAAAGAATTAACTTTTCCTTTAGGAAAGTATGTCTAACAAATATTTCTGTAATTTACATTGTATATATCAATTAGTTTCATTCAAGTCGATTAACTAAAATATTTGAGAAATTAACAATTTATTTGCTGTTTTTTTTCTGTGTAAGAATCAACTTCTTCAAATTATGCAATTTTCTGCAAGACTGTCGGTCACCGGTGCATTAAAGTATTTTCATGCCAGCTTAAAGCCTGAAATTTCGGCATAATTACGAAAGAAAGCCTGTTGTCACAGTGGTTATCGTTCCACGACTGTAGTTTTTACGGTCTGTCAAAATAACAGCTTATTATCGTCAATTATGTCACGCCTGTTTTGTTTTAAAGTAAGTCAAGTTTACACGTGTCTCTATTTTGTTCTACTAGTTAAAAAAAACTTGAAATGTGGAACCGCGAGAGTTGTAGAACTGTATTTATCGTCACGACACAAATGACATTCAACGTATTTATTTTTTTACAATTTCTTAATACGAGATATACACTAGTCCGAAAAAGTAGCAAAATAAGCGTTCGGCATTTAACGTTTTATGTAAAACTGGCTAGGTATTTTTACACTTTTACCCCGATTTTTACACTTTTACCCGGATCTCAGATAATTCGACGCCCTGTATGCATAGTCAAGAAAGTATATCATGTGGCGAGTGGCGCGGAGAGGGGATGAACAATTGTGACGTCTGGATATTCTGTAGTGCTGTTTTTTCATGCCATATCATTGACAATGATATGGCAGAAGACCGCGGTTCGGATTCCGTGTAAACAAAGTAGGCCTCGTCCAGATTAATCTTAGCAGAAAAAAGGAGTCGTTAACTTAAAATACTTTACTTCTTACACTGATTTTATCAATTCATTTAATTCAAGTGACAATAAGTCATATTTTTTTACGGAAACTAGATAAAATACCACAAGAACCTAAACGGAACCGATCTAGCGTCACTAATAGTACCCATTACGCAATTATCGTCATTCATGTATCTCATTGCGAATGGTACTTGCTTCTCCGTTGCGCGGATAACCGGTGAAAGTACAGACGAACACGAAGAAAAGTGCCAGTGAATTTAAATCTCCCGCAAAACAATTTATCGATAGCTTATTTCCGGATAGATAGTGGAAAATTTAGTACCAGGAAATGACGGTTTATCTTAAGCCCTCACTTCCCGGTACTAAATTTTCCTCGGTGGTCTAATGGGAAAAGTACCATATATTATGTAGAACTGGCATCAGTTGTGAATGAATTTATTAAATTTCTTTATTTATGATTTCAGTTGAGAATTGGAAGCAGAAAAAGTTCTACTTATGCTACTTTTCCGGACTAGTGAAATGGACTTTAAAAGATTCTCGTATTAAGAAATTGTAAAAAAAATAAATACGTTGAATGTCATTTGTGTCGTGACGATAGGATAGAAAATACTGTACAATAACTCATTCAGCAGAGAAAATCAGTACTACTCTCAACCAATGAGAGGTCAGTTCTTAACTGATATGTGGAGGGTACAGAAGTCAATCACTTATGTCAATCACCAATCGCATTGAGCTATTGAGGTTTAAAAAACGCATTAAAAAAAAAATGAATGTCAATTTGCTTGGATGACTTTTTCTCGTCTGCGTCTTCCTTTAATATATATTAAGGAAAAAGAATACACTACACCGCATCCGCAGCGTAAGCGACTTCTCGCATGTACATACAGGGTGTTCCAAATTTGAGAGTGACCATTGGGATGCCGGAAATTGTAAAAGGTAAGAAATACTTCAAATTATGGCAAAGCTCCACTATTTTATGTATAATAAAATAACGTTTTGAAACATAAAAATGGCCACTGTGCTTTAATATTCATTACATATATTACATTGAGTAGATTTTACTGTTAAAATATGTTCTACTAACTGATCGGGCTAATTTCGTACCTGGTAAAACCTGGTATGAAGTGAAATGAGTTTTTTCTCTTGTGGTTGTGTTTTTTTTATTCTTGTGGTATGGATGACTGATTGACTAGTCAATTTGACAGATGTTGGCATTTGTTCTCTATATTTTTTCGATTCAAGTATTTTCTATGTATTTAAATATCTTTCTAGATTTGAATTTTTTTTTTCTCAC
This sequence comes from Sitophilus oryzae, assembly GCF_002938485.1. Classification (NCBI taxonomy): domain Eukaryota; kingdom Metazoa; phylum Arthropoda; class Insecta; order Coleoptera; family Curculionidae; genus Sitophilus; species Sitophilus oryzae. The sequence goes on along the minus strand of NW_022146262.1, from coordinate 1,311,715 downwards.
TACTTTCTTTTGAATTTGTATTCTATTTTGTTTAATATGTAATATATAATATGTATATAACCATCCACAAAATCAAATCCCTCAAGTGGAATGGGCAGGACACCTGGCAAGAAAGACGGACAACAGATGGATCATAAAAATAATAGCATTGTACCCACGAGGAATTAAGAGATCTAAGGGAATACTGAACCTGAGGTGGGACCATGATATTAGGAAATTAGCTGGGATAACTTGAGCCCACATAGCCAATAATAGACAACAATGGGCCCAACTACAAAAAGAGTATCTAAATATGTAAGGAAGGCTACACTATTAACCTCTAAATGACTACACCATAATCGGAAATGGTTGAATAAGCTGAGAATGATGATGATGATGAAGATATAATATGATTTGCAGTGGGCATCAATTATGAAAAATAAGCTGTAAGCGTGCCTAACGTGGCCTGTCATTGTGGAAAATGGCGCAGTTCTAAATCAAATTTATTTAAAAAATAATTTTCGGTAAATTTTTCCATGAATTTTTCGTATGTTTTATTAGTTATACTGCTATTCGGGGCGGAGACAAATCCAACAAATCTTGTTCTTGAGCTATAAATGGTGTAACAAACACGTCTTTGGCTTATTTGTTTAGTTTTTCCCATATTTCATTGGAAACCAAAAAATTATGTTAGTTTAAGAGTCCATTTGCGCTACACCGCTCGGGTCGGTCTCAGGGGTCGGGTAGAGCGGGTGTGCTGTGGAAGGCGGTCCGTTCACGATCCCCCACCGCCTGATTTTTGGTCGGACGCATTCAGTGTAAATCACATCTGAATATTTCCCATATTATTTCAGTGGAGTAAAAACGATATCAAAATGTGTCAAAATTTTTTTTGGAGGTATAACTACATGATATCTATACAGGATTATCAGTTAGGCCTTTGTGCATGTGAAATAACTAATTACGACCTTTTTGGGGGTGTCAGAAATTTTTTAACTAGCAAAATGTCAAAAATGTATAACCATGTTTTTTATCTTTCCTACGCGATAACTCCTAAACTAATCAACTTATTCACAAACTCTTTTAATCGATTGAGAACACATAGGCGGTGATAGCTGAGGTAATTAAAATTCCATAGTGAGTGTATTTTTTTTGGAAAATGGATTAAACTTCAAACATTAACTTTATTGTATCATGATTTTCGGTAAGCGAGAAACTTTATTTGAAGGAATTTTTACATAGTATCTGCGTATGAAATAAAGTAAAATATTGAAAAAGGTTTTTGAAACTTGGTACAATTTTCTAATGCTAATACTTTTCTTGTTATCCTAAATTAAGTTTACGAATAGGCCGCGCGCGAGACCACTTGGGCCTCGCCGCCCGAGACTTTGATTTTTATATGGCGACACGGCGGACGCGATGTTCCGTAGGCCTATTTCTGATTATTTGTATTGTACCTGCAGTTTGAAATTTAGTTAATTCAGTACGTTATAAATTATTTAGTTATCGACTCTTTAATTTGCAGAAAAACTATAAACAAAAATGATAGGTTTTTTTAAATCCTATTATAACGAAACTTAAAAAACTATCATAATCATAAATGCTGCGGAAAATGGCAAAATGATGTATGCTTAATATATTAATTAATAATTGTATATATATTATATTAACAATTATTAATATATTATATTAACAAAAAGAAAACTAGTTAAATAGAACGGTTTTGATATTATAATATTTTTGATATGTGATAAAATAGGAAAAAGGGCAAACATCACAAATTAACATCTAGACAAACAGGTATCTTATGTTGTAACCTATTTTAATAAGATTTTTAATAAATTCATTGATAATAAAATTGATATGATCGCTAAAATTCCATAGTCAGTATTTTTTTTTGCCAATAGAGCTGAATAATTTATCATAAACCAGAATAATTTTAATTATTCTTATTTACCGTAAATATAAAAAAAATAATAATAATATAATTCCATTACATAAATAATTCTATATAATTCTACAGAATGTCCCCAGTTGTGGAAAAACAAGTGGAAAAACTTTTTTATTATTGACATTTTGAGAAAAATGTATTCTTCATAAAAAATTTTGCTTGTTCTAAAATGGTTAATCCCGTTTATACTTTTCCAAATTTCCATACCGTTTGTATATTGTTGAATTTTTTCAGTCTTAAAAATCAAGGGGCGTTTCTATGGTAATATAATTTCGATTATATTCTTTGATAGACGGTTATTATTAATTATTGTTTTATTATATGTAAATTTATATATGCATGGGAAATATTGTTGATCGTCATTTCCCAGTCAACTGGACGCCGTTTTTTTTTCGATCATACGGTATATTATGTATTTCAATAAAAGCGACAATACTTAGGCAACAATGTTTTCGATCTAGCGTGGTTTAATGACAAAAGGGGCTCCCTGTAATCCTTTTACCTGTTCAAATTAATTGATTAGTATAATGAGACAAGTCGCTGATTCCTACTATTTAGTGGTTTTCATATTTTATTGCAATGAAAATCGCAGTTTTACGTACACAAAACGCAGATTTAATTTAATTTTTTTTTAAAAACTCAGAGCAAAATTTAAAATGTCATATGTCAAATAGAAAAAAAATATTACAGTCGAAAGTGATAAAATATCCGATTTTTAAAGAAAAATCTCAATGCAATCGGTAATATTTGCCATGACTACCAACATAAAGCTTTTTTAATCTGCCAATTCGTTTATTTAATCAGGAAAGTGTGCTCAAAGGTTTCAAAAAAAAGAATTTTTATTCATTTCCGATAAAGACAATTAAAATAAAAATTCTCCAGCTTTGGCAACATTTGACTTTCAAAGAAATTTTTGTCTATTTTAATTTCTACACCGGGTGCGTCTCAAAAGTGGCTCACCCCTATAACTTTCTTATTTTTTCAGATAAAAAAACGAGATTTGGTATGTTAGTATATGACATAAATTAGGATTGATTGACGTATTCAATTGTTTTTGGTCACTTCTTGTTTCACCGGAAATGACTACAACTTTTGATTCTTAAATGGCACCCCCGGTATTTGTTTACTTTATTCGATAGAAAATGACATTCTGAATATAATGACATATCATATATCATATGTCAACTTTTGAAATTTTCGCTTAAAACGAAATTGAATTTTAAATTTCAATCAAGTAGCCTTGGAAAAATAGATTTGATCGTCTAATGTTTTTAGTGCCTTGTCCTGGCCAGTTAGAAAATGCTCAAATCGTATTTTTAATCATATCTCAATTTTTTCAAATAGAACGAGGGTGGCTAATTAGCATATTTGGGAAAAGCATTTTTTTACTAATAATTTGATACCTCACACTTGGTATTTCGAGTCAAATTATCGTTATGAACCGCATGTTATAATTTCCTTTATAATTTCAAATAAACCATATGCGAAAATGTCAAAAGTTGACATATGATATGTCATTTTATTCAGAGTGTCATTTTCTATCGAATATAAAGTAAAAAAATACCAAAAAAACTAAATATGCCATCAGTTTGCTTAAATAGAACAAGTAACATATAATTTACGCGAAACTGACGATATGACCACAGACAACAAATTGCAGAGCTTCACAATTCAGCATAAAAAATATTTATTAAAAAATAAATTAAATATAACTGTAATCAGAAAACCTTAATTTATGTCTGTATTGTAACGGAATTTTAACTTATAATACTCTTTCCAATATAGACATGTCTTATAAACCTTATATTTTTAAATGACGTGTTGAACGATGTGGGGTACCGATTAATTTTGAAGAAAAAATATTAAACCCTGAACTTAAATTAAAATTTATTTTTAAAATTATAAGAAAGTATCGCTTATAATTAAATTAACTATTAAATTTATTTCAATCAATATTTTTTAAGTATAATAAATACAACTTTGTTTGACCATCAAAATCTCAAAAATGGTAGATAACAACCTATTCTCAGACCTATTGAATAGACATATAAAATTTAATCAAAATCGGTCAAGCCGTTACGGTGAAGTCGGGAGAAGTATGGTAACAAAAAAACAACCCCTATTTGAAAGTGAAAAATTTAGTGTTGTATGTATTTTTATTGCCACATCGTAAAAAAAAACAAAAATTACAAATGTTGTCCAAAAATAAAAATTTGGGGTGGGCCCCCTTGTCACTTAAGGGTATAAAAATAGATAACAACCAATTCTCAGACCTACTGCATATACATATTAAATTTCATCAAAATCGGTCAAGCCGTTACGGAGAAGTCGGGAGAAGTATGGTACCAAAAATTAAAAAAAAACCCTATTTGAACGTGAAAATTTTAGTGTTAAATGTATTTTTAATGCCACATCGTAAAAAACAAAAATTAAATATTTTCCCAAAAATAAAAAAAAATTGGGTAGGCCCCCTTGTCACTTAAGGGTATAAAAAATAGATAACAACCTATTTTCAGACCTACTGAATATACATATAAAATTTCATCAAAATCGGTCAAGCCGTTACGGAGAAGTACGTAACAAAAATTAAAAAAAACCCTATTTGAAAGTGAAAATTTAGTGTTGTATGTATTTTTAATGCCACATCGTAAAAAAACAAAAATTAAAAAATTTTGTCCAAAAAATAAAAAGAATTGGGGTGGGCCCCCTTTGTCACTTAAGGGGTATAAAAATAGATAAACAACCTATTCTCAGACCTACTGAATATACATATATATTAAATTTCATCAAAATCGGTCAAGCTGTTCCGGATATTCGGGAGAAGTATAGTAACAAAAAATTAAAAAAAAACAACCCCTATTTGAATGTGAAAATTTAGTGTTAAATGTATTTTTTAATGCCACATCGTAAAAAAACAAAAATTAAATATTTTATCCAAAAAATAAAAAAAATTGGGGTGGCCCCCCCTTGTCACTTAAGGGTATAAAAAAGAAGATAACAAATAATTTCAGACCTACTGAATATACATATAAAATTTCATCAAAATCGGTCAAGCCGTTACGGAGTAGTACGTAACAAAAAATTAAAAAAAAAACCTATTTGAAAGTGAAAATTTAGTGTTAAATGTATTTTTTAATGCCACATCGTAAAAAACTAAAATTAAATATTTTGTCCAAAAAATAAAAAAAACTGGGGTGGGCCCCCCCTTGCCACTTAAGGGTATAAAAAAATAGATAACAACCTATTTTCAGACCTACTGAATATACATATAAAATTTCATCAAAATCGGTCAAGCCGTTACGGAGAAGTACGTAACAAAAAATTAAAAAAAACTATTTGAAAGTGAAAATTTAGTGTTGTATGTATTTTTTAATGCCACATCGTAAAAAAAAACAAAAATTAAAAATTTTGTCCAAAAAAATTTTAAAAAATGGGGTGGGCCCCCCTTGTCACTTAGGGTATGAAAAATAGATAACAACCTATTCTCAGACCTACTGAATATACATATAAAATTTCATCAAAATCGGTTAAGCCGTTATGGAGGAGTACGGTATCTAAAACTGTGACAAGACAATTTTTTATATGTATTAGATTTCAGAAATCTGCATAAACCTTAGCCCGATCCTGTCGTGTTAAGCCACACCCATAATTCCAAACGCACGTGCTTTCAGCGAAAAAATATAATTTTTAAATTCCTTAGATTAGGGCTTGCAGAGCTTCAGCATTTGCCATAAAATAGCGAGCAATTTGTTACAAAACTATATAAATTATATATCACTGTAATCACAAAACTTCAATCTATATCCCTCCTGTAACAGAATTTTAAATTATATTTTTATTTTCGAGAAAATTTAGTCCAAACATAGGGTTTATTTTGTTGATGTTTGACCATCAAAATCTTAAAAATGAACAAGTTATCTAAAAATGTGCCACACGACGGATTTAGTATAATCCTTTATCTTTAATTTTCTTCTTCGTTTGTGTAAAAATACCTAGCCAGTTTGACATAAAACGTTAAATGCCGAACGCTTATTTTGCTACTTTTTCGGACTAGTGAAATGGACTCTTAAGGACAGCGCACACTGATACGAATAATTCTTGAATTATTCGTCGTATAATACTAAAATTCATTCGCCATTTTGTCAAGTAATATTAGAAATAATGCTAAATTAGATGCCAGATAGGTAGAGGCATAATACATTCCTGTATTATTTGCCTAATTATATAGTATAACTAGCTGATCCGGCAACCGTTGTTTTGCCATATAAATATTTTTATGGGACAACAGCCATTATTATTTACGGGGTTGAAAATTATTGAATTACTAACATCGATATTAAAAATACTGGTTGATGGTAGAAAGGTGAAAATTTAGGGTTGTGTGTATTTTTTAATTCCAGATCGTAAAAAATAAAAATAAAAAATTTTGTCCAAAAAAAATTGGCATGGTCTACCCCGAGGTCTACCCTTCTTGCCTAGGGGTATAAAAATATATTATATTATTATATTGTATATGTGGTATATTGATCTAAGCTGTCCATTAATGTTTTTCAAACAATTATTCTAAATATCGTTTTCATCCCTAGGTTTTCATCGCTGTTGTTTCTAACATTTGGATACATGACAACGACAGTTCCGTCTGTCATTTTGATTCACAGACAAATTGTATTTTCTGTTATTTTTTGAATGTTTGAAATCTTCCCTAACCCACTGAACAGACTTTACCTTTCGGATTCGCCAGATTTGGATTCCAGTAACTTCTTTTTACTACTGAAGCTAAAGTTTGCATCTTACCTACTATAGTCTACATTGGTGATTTTTATCATCTGATTTCAGCCCCGAATCTACAATTTTTTTGAACCGGGGCAAAAAATTGATAGTAGCGCCCCCTCTCCCCAGCGTTTGAAGTAAATTAATTTAAAAAACTTGCAAATATCTAGATATACAGTTCATACCAAATAAACTTTTAGTCAAGTGATAAAGCTTGACCCTTTGGCTTGACCGGCACAGCGTTGTCCACTTTTATATATTTTTTTTCTGCTAGTAAACATTTTCGAGCTTAAAGTATCACAACACTATTTATTTATTTAAACCAAACATTTGTAATACAAAACTAAAGTGTCAAAACGAATGACAATGTCAAGAAATAAATAAACAAATGCGGCAACTTGACATTTTTTTACAGCAGAGCTACCACCTCAATCCCCAGCGCGAAATTTAAATTCCAGTTTCCGGCGCCGAATATGTCCATGGCTGGCAACAATGAATTTAAAAACCGCGCTCTCGATTACGTAACTAAAAGTTTAATTAATATGAAATATAGGTAGGCATTTTTCGTAAACAGGACAGAATGAGCCTTTAGGATGTGTTCAAAAACTAACTGGACGTTTTAAAATTAAATGAGTACTTGATAGAAGAAATTTTTGCGCTTTGTGGAGCATTTTTTTTATTTTCAACTATATTATATTATGATTTTAGCGCCCCCTAACACTGGCGCACGGGGCAGGTGCCCGGTTTGCCCCCCCCCCCCTAGTTCCCGGGCTGTCTGATTTTGATATTAAAATAGTTCTAATCAAATTGATAAATTGAGTTATCAATGTGAACCACTTAAAGTTTTGTTCTATTGATGCTCTTTGTTGAGCATGAATACCTACCACCATGATTTGGAAAAACTTTATGCGCGATACTGGGCGTCATATAATATGCTTGGTTTAGAGTGAGATCGGACATATCAAACATGGCAACTCCGCCCAAGATTTGAGCTCGTGGTTCCAAAATTGCTAATTCCAGAACAGCTAGCGTGGCTTGGAACAGTTCGGTGACGCTGTACTTTTCTGGATCCCAGTTTCCTAAAATAAAATGGATATAATAATGAAAGGAAAATGCTATACGTTTTTAATAAATGCAGTCGCTTTTATGTATGGAAACGGTCGATTATTAGGTAAAATATAGGAGGTACCGCAAAAAGTTAAATACAAAAGTTATATAGACTTTTAAATATCTATTAGCGAGTAATAAATTTAAGCATACAGGGTCGTTCATAAAGTCGTGGCACATCAAAGTTTAATTTTTTAATAGAATCGCCTGTATATTATTACATATTTCAATTCTTCCTTCAATTCTAAGCAAAAAAATCGAAATACACACAATGTACTTCAAACCGTTTCCCAGTTATTGACTTTTAAAAAATATCACTTAAACAATATGATTTAATTAATTTCGATGTGTTTGGTTTGATTTAATGATGCCATTCTGCCGAAACTGTGAAGTAAATCTTTAACACCCTGAAGCTACGAACCAAAGCAGAATCGGACCTATGTTGATATGAAAAATAAATCTTATTTTTACGTGAGGAATCTCCCCACGAGAGATGGGACATGTTTTTTGAAACACCCTGTATAAATTCTACTAAAGGTGGCTGCAACGACGCCGACGTCCCGTAATCTGTTGTTAAAACATAACAACTGGTTTATGTATATAAAAACCAATTGAGTAAAAATTTTAATTGCGAATCTGAAATGCCTTTATTAAATTTATATTTTAGGTAAAAGTGCGTATACATATGGCGAGCACAACACGAGCCGCGCACGAGCCGAGCGCGCCGTGTTGTGCTCGTTGTTCGCTGCGAGCAGCAAGAACAGCGAGATCATAGTCCGAGCTAGCAACGATCCATATGAAATGTGAATGGCTCGCGAGCACACAAGCCATATTTTTTTTTCAGTGTCAGTGCAGTTTTTGACGCAAGTTGGTTCAGATGTTCAGATAAATAAAGTTAAATGTTTTAATCTAAATTATAATTAATATGTTATTGAAAGTACAAACGAATATTATGTAAATAATATGTAATGTACCCTGTACCTACAGTCAATACAAAAAGTCTCCGTACACCGCTTTTTTTTCAAGCAAATTTTATAGCCTTTTTTATGTTTAAAAAAAAGCTGAAAAACAATTTTTTTAGTGGTTTTAGATAAAAATGGTTGGTACCACTCAAAAGAGAGGCAAAAATTATAAACCTCCTAAAAATTACACAAGGATTGAACAAAAAATAGCACAGATATAAAATTTTCAATTTGGCAAAAATAATCTATTTTTTGCAAAAATCTTAAAAATGTTATTATTTTTAGCAAATTTAAAAGATTTAAAATTGTATATTTAGATTATTCTTCAAAAAAAAACTATAAAATTTTTTGAAAAAAATTGCAGACCCACGTCAACTGAGAAACGTATTGAAGATTTTAAATGTACCATTAGTTTTTTAATTATGGTAAAAAAAGTTGCTACAAAAAAAGGGGTGTACTAAGACTTTTTGTACTAATATGTTTTTCAGATGGTAGTTGAATAAATGTTATTCTATAAATAAACATACTTTTTTTGCAAAGCACACCTTTTCCTCCCAAAAATCCTATTTGGGTATTTCACCACTGCACTGCAAGAAAATCTACAAAATAACTATTTTATTTTGTAGATTTTCTTGCAGTGCAGTGGCGAAATACTCAAATAGGATTTTTTGGAGAGATGAATTCGCCACATAGGTATAGACATTTTTTACACCTTTTCCTGTTCCGGACTGACTCTTTTTCCTTTTTCCTCTCTCTTCTATAACTTACCATCATGCTTATAATTTTTTTCTTGCATATTTCTTCAGGTTTGCCTATTAAAGTGGCGATTTCCTTCCAGGCATCTATTTTTTTGGGGTTTTTAAATTTTTAAAAACCACAAAAATTATTTAATTTTCGTCTTTGGGGTCCCACAAAATAGTATGCGTCCTATACAACTCAACTAATTGAAGCAAAATATCCTCCGACCATGTAGGCTCCATGCTCGCCGATCAGACCAGAACGACGAACCACCACAACGCTGTCCAAATTATAACTGCGAGCTCCTTTGTGTTCGTCGTTCGTCGCAAAAACCGACAAGAAGTGGATCGCGACGATCACACTGTAAGCGACTCGCGAGGCGCTCGCGGGAGCCGTACACATATGACGGATTGAGCTTGTGGTAGGCTCGGCTCGTGCTCGGCTCGCGTTGTGCTCGCCATATGTATACGCACCTTAACTTGGAGCTCCTTTGTGTTCGTCGCAAAAACCGACAAGAAGTGGATCACGACGATCACACTGTGAACGGCTCACGAATTGAGCTTGTGGTAGGCTCTGCTCGTGCTCGGCTCGCGTTGTGCTCGCCATATGTATACACACCTTAAGAATGGCCTCATCACTGAGTGCGCCGAACGACAACCATTCGTGCGATAAACTTTTTATTTATTTATTTAAATAACACGGCATTTCAGTTTGATATCTGAATACAGAATTTATAGATACATGTTTTAGTAAATTTATTTAAGGTACATACAACCTTAAATAAATTTACTAAAGGGTGAGTCTTAAATAAGTGCAAATGTTTTAAGGATAGTATATTTCGATCCCAGAAACACGATTATGATGATTTTTTACAACCCTGTATATATTTTAATGTTAAATTAAGATTTATAGAATATTTGTATGATAGTAGGAATATATAAAAAAAAACATTTATCTTTCTTATTACCTATTCTGTACAGTAAAATTCTTCTTCCTGTTTGTTCTCTGTAGGGTGGTACGGTAAGAATGTTATCACAGCCAATGCCTAACAATTTGAATAGATTGACATTTTCAAAAAATTCAGGATTGTCTTCTTTGAATTCATAATAATTTACTAACTAAAAGAAACAACAAATATTAATAAAATATCAAACTGTGGCTCAAAAAAGTGTGAGTCGATCGGGAGGACTTTTTTTAAAGGAACGCCCTGTATATTATTGAATTTTTGGCTTCCTTTCAGATCACTTTACATAATCCTAAGGTATGAGTAAATATATTTAGATAGTTTCAGAGATATTAATAAATAAATTTAAAAAAATATTTTACAGTCTCTCTTAAACAAGTTATAGCTCAGGGCCGATACATCGTTTTATATGGGTAACCTTCAACAAATTAGAGACAAGCTGCAATTTTGCATGGAGATTCATTTTGTAGATCTTTAAACATCCTGAAACCCCAGCGATGAATCGTTGAGCCCGTCACCCCAAAACCACCCCTACAAGGGGTAAAAATGGCTCTTTTTTTACTTTTTCTTCAATAACTCTAAAACTACGAATTTTAGGAAAAAAAGTCACGAGTAAAAAACTGAAGAGAAGACAATTTCCTACCACATAGGTAAAGAACCAAAATTTTTAGAATTGCAGTGGCGCAGGTGCGAATTCTTTAATTTAGGTGGATTGTTTTAATAACCCACCATTCTGTGTTTAACTTCAAATGAAAGCATTTTTGAGATAAATCTCGAGACCAAAAAATTTATTAGGATACAAGTTCCTATAAAAACGATCTTTTTAATAAAGGTAAGTTACCAGTGGCGGAGATAATTTTTTTAAATGTGCGTTTGTTACATCTTAAAAACATTGAATAAGAAAAATTGCAGTTTTACAAATAATTTCCCATCAAATTGGTATATTGAAAAATTTACACGTTTAATAACAAAATAAGAAAAACCTTAGCTCAAAAATAGGATAACTTTTCTTAAGGATAGTCCTCACTGACTTCCACATTTGTTGGGTTCATACATGTAATGCCATTGCATTGATCACATTCCATAGTGCAGGTGAGTCCCATTCGCTTGCATGTACATGTTTTTTTACAGACTCCCGAAGAGCAATTGCAAATTTTTTTCTCTAAAACCCATGTAGGAGCAATGGGCTGGTCTGAATGTATTGGATTCATCTCTCGATTTTTCAGATTCCAACCCCAATCTTCCGGTGGTAAATTGTTATTTAACCAAGCCTGTACCCTGCGATATTTTCAGATCTGTTTTCTCAATACTATAATTATATAATATATCACTATGGTAAAAAGATCACTGTTGTTTTTGATGGCTATGAAGAGATACAGACCAAAATTGTAGAGCAGAATCGCAGATCTGCAGGTAAAAAACTGGTATCAATTGTATCTTTCTCGAATTTATCTGCAGTGAAGGTACGTACCAAAGGCAGATTTTTTGTCAAACAACACCAACAACAGCAACTTCATTCGTGAGCTCGGAAAAGTATTGTTGGAAAATGGAATCAATATTAAATTCGCTGATGGTGATGCCGATACTCTTATTGTAACTACAGCGGTCGCAATAAGTGACAATTTAGGAAAGGACCGTAGCAGTAGTTAGCGAAGATACGGACATTATAGTGTTACTGATTCATTATTACCACAAGACACTGTTTATGATTCGTCCGGCAAAGGTGTCAAAACCAAATAAAATAATCGACATATCGGCCTTACAACAAAAATTGGGGGATCTGAAGAATATGATTCTTAGTGTCCACGCTATATCTGGTTGTGACACAACGTCTGCTCTATTCAATAAAGGGAAGATTAATTTAGTGAACACCATCCAGAAGAAAAAGTTATGTGAGCTATTAAAAGAATTTTTTAATCCCGAGGCTACAAAGGAGAAGTTAGAAGTTACATCTCAGTTTTTTATAGTAACATATGTTAAAAACTCGACAAAAAAAGTAGATTTGGATAGTGCCAGATACATGCTTTATCAACAGTACGTAGCTAAACGAACTCTTAATGCCAACTTCAACTTGGCATCATTACCACCTACCTCCGATAGTGCGAAATACCATGGATTAGAGTTTTTCATCAGGTAAGTTAAATTTATGTTGCATTCAAATGTTAAACTAAATTCTCATTTTTAACTTACAGGTATAGGCTTGGTTAAATAACAATTTACCACCGCAAGATTGGGGTTGGAATCTGAAAAAATCGAGAGATGAATCCAATTCCAGACCAGCCCATTGCTCCTACATGGGTTTTAGAGAAAAATTTTTGCAATTGCTTTTCGGGAGGCTGTAAAAAAGCATGTACATGCAAGCGAATGGGACTCATCTGCACAATGGCATGTGGTCAATGCAATGGCATTACATGTATGAACCCAACAAATGTGGAAGTGAATGAGGACTATCCTTAAGATAAGTTATCCTATTTTTGAGTTAAGGTTTTTCTTATTTTGTTATTAAACGTGTAAATTTCTCAATATACCTATTTCATGGGAAATTATTTGTAAAACTTCAATTTTTCTTATTCAATGTTTTTAAAATGTAAAAAACGCACATTTAAAAAAATTATCTCCGCCACTGGTAACTTATCTTTATTAAAAAGATCGTTTTTATAGGAACTTGTATCCTAATAAATTTTTTGGTCTCAAGATTTATCTCAAAAATGCTTTCATTTGAAGTTAAACACAGAATGGTGGGTTATTAAAACAATCCTCCTAAATTAAAGAATTCGCACCTGCGCCACTGCAATTCCAAAAATTTTGGTTCTTTACCTATGTGATAAGAAATTTTCTTCTCTTCAATTTTTTACTCATGACTTTTTTTCCTAAAATTCGTAGTTTTAGAGTTATTGAAGAAAAAGTAAAAAAAGAGCCATTTTTACCCCTTGTAGGAGTGGTTTTGGGGTGACGGGCTCAACGCTTCATCGCTGGGGTTTCAGGATGTTTAACGATCTACAAAATGAAGCTCCATGCCAAATTTCAGCTTGTCTCTAATTTGTTGAACCTCGGCCTGTATAGGCTCTGGGCTATTATTAAAAATACAAAAACTGTCTTGAAATCAAAACTATACTAGGTATTTACTTTAGATGATCCGTACTTAACTTTGCTATAAATATGGTATTCGTAAATCATATAGGATGTTCAAAATTCTACGCCAAACTTTCCAAAATATAAAATAATTTTTCTTCTTTTTTTTTAAATAGCACACCCTGTATATTATATTTTCAATAGTGGAGAGTTAAAAAATGAACACTTTTTGTATTTAGAGTATTTCAAAATCCTTAACGGTTTCGCAGATATTCACGGTTTTATATTTCATATGTCATTTTCCACATTCAATTTTTATCAAAGCCACCCAATGATCGTATTTTACCGTTGAAAGAGCCCGATGAAAAATTTGAAATACTTTAAATACAAAAAATGTTAATTTTTTAATTCTTCATCTAATAAAAAAAATAATTGGCATAGAATTTGAAAAAAAATAAATAAAAAAACAAAACAAAAATGAACACCCTATATGATTTAAGATTACGATATTTAGAGCAAAGTAAGTACAGACCATCTAAAGTAAATAGCTAATGTACATAGTTTTGATTTCAGGATAATTCTTGTATTTATAATAATTTTTTTAAGAAAGGTTGAAAAATAAATATTTTTAATTTATTTATTAATATCCCTGAAATTACCGAAATATATTTACTCATATCTTAGAATTATGTAAAGTGATCTGAAAGGAAGCCAAAAATGAGATAACATACAGGGTGTTCCATTTAAAAAAAGCATCCCGATCCATTCACACTTTTATGAGCCACCCTATAGAAATTTTCACTTAAACAAGTTTCTTATTCTAGGAGCTACAGATGCCCGACGCACTATTATTGCCTGACCCTGTATAGTGTATGTACAGTTCCTCCTTAGTACTTTTACGTTAGCGTTATTTAGGCATGTGCGATGTATAAAGTTACTGACATAATAGGAAAAATATTATTTTTCTTATTTGAACATACATATATTAGGAAAATACAGTTTTATAAAAAGTTGTTGAAACAAAAATAACTATTTAAACTTTTTTGTCGTTTTTTCCCTAATTATACTGAATTGAAGGATATAAAACTATTACTAATTTTGCTCATTAAGAGAATGCAAAAACTTAATTATAATTTCCGACAATAAAAATATGTAAATGATCAATTTATCTGTAATTAAGTTATTTTAGGATGGGTAGAGAACACGTGCTTATTAATGGTTTATAAAATTATCATTACAAGTTTGTAAGCTGCCTCGAGGCTCCAATTGCGACCTCGCAAAAAACGCAGCAGGAATGCATCGTCTGTTCGGTGTAGAGTGCAGTCTCCTCTAGCTGCAACAGAGAAAACCAAAATTATAGAGAGTGTATTAAAAAGACAAGAAAATAATTAGTTATGATGTAATAAAATATCTTTTGTCTAAAGAAATGAGTTACAGAAAAATGAGTACCCCATAGATTTAAATGAAACAAATTCAAGAAAAAGAACAAATAAAAAATGTCATCATAAAGAGTACACACATTTACTGTCCTCCATTCACGCAGTTGTGCAGCTCTGAACTGTTCAAGAACCCGATACTCTTACTCCATTCAACTGAGTCATAAAGTTCAGAACTATTCCGCGCCATATGGAGGCACCAGGCTATCGCGCACTGCTCCTTTCCGAACCGTTCTCGAGTAGCTAAGTGCTTAAAGTTCTGGAACTTGAAATTCGCGAATGGAGAACAGCAATTGCTTTGCATTCTTTACTATGATGAATCAGATACAAAATAAGAATTGATGGAGCAGTAAAACAGTTGTTATAGATAGTTGGAGCCTGTTTCAAAGACTCGCCTAAGTACTGGTTTTGTCTTGCTGTCTAATAGTCCAGGTCTTGGACTTGCTACAAGACTCTTGCAAGTCTTTAAAACACCAGAACACCTTATCACTGAGTGCGCCTAGACGACGACGGTTTGTGCCATTGGTACGGCCGATATCGAGGATGGAGAGCTGGACTCTGTGAAGCCGTCTCAGATACTGGCTTTTGTTAAAGCCCTGAGACTGTATGATGAGTTATAACTCGATATAACTCAAGAAAGGGGAACACACAATAGATCTGTAAGGTCGCGGTGATTAACTGCCCTCCTAAACATTCTACAATTATTCTGCTAGGGGCACTTTATTTAACATAGAAAATCTTTGAAATAAATATTTTAAGTAATTTTATTTTTAATTTAATGCAAATGAATCTATAAAAGAAAGAAACAATATTTGTCTGATAACTAACTAATATATATAGTCCGTCTAGAAAGTATCCGGAAAAAAGAAAGCAAAATTACAATTATTGCTATATATTTTTAGGACTTGAGTTAAAAACATTATAACAAATTATTATTTTGTTTACTTATACAACCTCCATTTAACTCCAAACACTTAACTAAACGTCCAGGTACACCCGAAACTAGGTCTATACCATAATGCTCAGTGGCGGTAGTCAGGCCTGTAAACTGAGCGAATTAAATCTTGTTTATTTTCGTGGAGCTGCTCGTTCCACTTTAATCTTCATTAATCCCAATATGTTTTCAATGGGACTAAGGTCTGGTGAAGCTGCTGGCTATGGAATTGTTACCAAATGGTGTTCTTGCATCCAAGCTTGAGTATAGGCAGACGTACGGCATTTTGCATTATCCTGCTGAAAACGCCACCCCTCTGGATATAAAACATGAGCCGTTTCAAGAAGAAAACCATTTAAAATATCACAATATTTTGCACTATTAATAGTTCCATCAACTATACACAGAGGTGTAGCACCACGCTGAGATATTGCCCCCCAAACCATTATTTTAGTGGTAAATTTTGAAACTTGAACGGTAACATTTTCTTTTGATAGGATTTTTAGGTGGTTCCCAAGATCTGTTTTTAATGTATTACTTACCGTATATCATATCTTTAAAATCTTCTATTAACAAACATCTGGTGTCAGGATTTTCTCTAATGTTCTCCTGTGCCCATTCTTGAAGTTGTTGGGGTGCTTCGCCTAAATCTAACTGGTACAGAACATCTGTATCTGAGGGCATTCTCCACTATCTGGAAATAAAGTAAAAATTGTTACTTTCAATAATAGGAAAAGTATTTTTTTGTCTTATACTGTTTCAATTGAAACATAAGCTTTTTGAATTCAGATCTAATTTTATTGATTTTCTAATTTTCCCAACATATTTCTGATCAAAATCAATTTATTATATATCATAAATAATTAGTGGAAATTCTTTTTTGTTATAGTAACAGGGTGTAATTTTCTTTTAAGTCAAGAATAAATCATCTATGTAAATTTATGTACTGGGTGGCCAACTAAGAATGGACGCTGGCTGTATCTCAGAAACTACTTATCGTATTAATTTGGGACCAAGAGAAATCGCTGGAAATTACTTCCAAGTTCGAGAGATGTTCGCTAGGGGGCGCATCTGTGATGGACAATCAGACAACAGAATTTTTCTCAAAAATATGCAGATGAAGAAGTATTTTAAATATTGCTATTGTAATCAATGGGAAATTTGTAATTTTTTGATATAGCATATTTTGCTCTATCTTTAATTAATTTCGGGAGAAGATAATGCAATTTTATCGTCGTGTATAAAACAATAGTTTTTTCCATAGCGAGTTACGTTTTAAAAAATATTCAGAAATCATTATTTCAAGGAATTTATTACGAATAGAAAAAATATTGTGCTGGGTTGGCGTTGGTTTCTATGTAATTTGCCAAATAAATAAAGCTGTCTCTTTAGTTGTCAGTTTTGAGTCAATATTTTTTAATTCTCTTGTGTTGATTGCTGATAGAATTGGAGCCAGAAATGGCTCAAAATGAAATAAGTAAATTACCAACAGATATTCAGGCTGTGGCGACAAACGCCATATCCAAACTACTTCCATTTGAATCCCGAATAACTTATGAAAAGGAATACAAACATTTTCAAAAATGGAAGCAATTAAAAAACGTGCGAGAAGAAATAAAGTTTTTAACCTATCCTCGCTGTTAAAGTATCATTTAATCTACCCTTGCGGTTAAAGTACTATTTTATCTACTATTTTTGATAGATATATGTAAGGCAATTTTAACAGTTGCCATGGAAAAAAATAACTTACTTAATTAATCCTACTAACAGGAGTTTAATAATTTAATAAAAATAATAAAAAACATATTGAAAAAAACTATTTTTTCTGTATAGAACCGATTATATCAACACTTATTTAACTATTAATCTTTTTA
The DNA here is from genome assembly GCF_002938485.1 of Sitophilus oryzae. Lineage (NCBI taxonomy): Eukaryota > Metazoa > Arthropoda > Insecta > Coleoptera > Curculionidae > Sitophilus > Sitophilus oryzae. Next base: position 1,293,928 of record NW_022146262.1, on the reverse strand, counting down.
TGAATAACCGCAACGATTTATTCATGACATTTCAACATTATGCTTTTATTTGTTGAAAAAATGATATTATAGACAAACTGGTTTTTGGATGCTGTAGTGACCCAAATAAATTTCGTCAAAAATACTTTTACCGTCTTTAATTTATGTAACAAATTGGTAAATTTCCTTGCTTTTTGCATTTCTTTCAGAATATAAATCCGCTGAATTTATTTATGCTAATTTTGGCGACGGTTTGTATATTTTTTAAATTGGATATTCTATTAAAATATTCTCCAAATAGAGAAAAACAATTGGAGGATGGATAAAAAAAATTGAAGTTATTTAATACTAAAATCATTCATAGCTTGTACCGTATGATCGAAAAAAAACGGCGTCCAGTTGGCTGGGAAATGAACATCAATGACACTTCCCATATAAATTTACATTTAAAATGACAGAGATCTTCATTCCATAGCCATCGCTGACGCCGTTTTTTCTCGATCATACGGTACTATTAACACAGCCAACCTTTCTATAATAATGTTAATTTTTCACAAGTTTTATATGTATATCAATTTTTAGTAACGTACATTTTATAAGGTAATCACATAATTAATAAAATTAAAATAAAAATAAAATTAAACAATCATATATTGTACCTAATTTATTATTAAATATTATTATTATTAGTTAATATTGCTATTAGTCCAACGTACAGCAATTTCAAATAAAAAAATAGTCGTATTTAAGATAATTACAAAAAACCTAATTTTAAAAAGTTTTATTAACATCCTGTAACTCTAAAACTATGCATTTCCATACCCATGTTTATAGGAACTTTTTTTCATATTTTTTGATGAGGAATCAATGAGTACTTATTTAAAACTTTCGCAAGTTGTTGATATTAAAATTTTTTAAAAGTCTCTATTAGACTTACTGGATCAAGGCAAATTAATAAAACTGCGTTTGTCTCATCAAGGAGGCCGAAATCGACACAATATTAAGAGATATAAACTTTTAATCAGCATTAAATTGCTTACACTATTTCGAAAACCAGTGAATAAAAAGTCAGTGGCGTACATTCTTTTTTTAGAACAATATTCTAGTGATTACCCATATACACGTCCCTGGTGAATATGTCGATTCTTTTTTAGCTTTAAAACATGTCGCATTTATAGTAACTTTTACCCTCAAAATTCCATTCAAATCACTAAAAGTACTTTAAAGAAAATTATAATAAATCGAAAGATTATTAAGACTTTAACACCCTGTAGCTACTCCTGTAGTGAGGAATCTCCCCACGAGAGATGGTACATGTTTTTTGAAACACCCTGTATAAGAAAAGTACTCTCTCGTATCTCTGAGTTTTTTTATTATTCTTGGCACACCCATTTATTTTATTAAACAAGTTTTTTTTTCTTTTCAGCAAATCAAAATATTTGAAAAAAATCACCGTGTACCATTGAGTAAAAAAATTTAGTGCAAAACTAAACATAAAAGTAAAGCAAAACTGAAGTAAACATGTAAATTTATTGCTAATTTATTAATACTTTTTATGATCGAACTATTAACATTAAATTGCAACTTTATGAACTAGTGAATATGCGAAATGCTTTTGAAAAAAGTACCATAAAAATATACTTACTTATAATAGGTACAATAACGATACGATAATAAAATTAAAAAAAAACACACTAATAAACCATTAAAATCAAGTCTACTGTAATAAATATTTTGTTTAATGAGAGCAATAACACATACAGACAAGTAATGCTAAACCTTCAATTTAACAGAAAACCTGTTTTATTACTAAAATGCAGTATTCAAATGCAATGCGTAAGTTAAAATTATTGATAAAAAGTCTAAGAGTAGGGGAACACTCGGTACAGAAATAAATACTATGAACACATTAGCAAAATATACAGTGTGTTGTAAAAAATGGTCTTTTCTTTCTATGATTTTATTAAGTAAATTTCTAAGTTTCATATTTCATACACAACTTTTGATATTACCGCTTAATAAAAAATTGTATTTTAAATTTCAATCTAGAGTGCCATGACTGTGTTAAAAACACTAATTCTTAATCAATGAGCCTTGGAAATATAGATTTGATCGTCTAATGTTTTTAATGTCTTTCCCTGGCCAGTTAGAAAATGCTCAAATCGTATTTTTAATAATTTCTCAATTTTTTCAAATGGAATGAGGGTGGCTCATTAGCATGTTTGGAAAAAGCATTTTTTTACGAATAATTTGATACCACACACTTCGTATTTCGAGTCAAATTTCCGTTACGAACCGCAAGTTATAATTTCAAATAAACCATATGCGAAAATGCCAAAAGTTGACATATGATATGTCATTCTATTCAGAATGTTATTTTCTATCGAATAAAGTAAAAAAATGCCGAGGGAGGCATTTAAAAATCAAAAGTCCTAGTCATTTCCGGTGAAACAAGAACTGACCGAAAACAATTGAATACGCCAATCAATCGTAATTTAGGTCATATACTAACATACCAAATCTCGTTTTTTTAGCTGAAAAAATAAAAAAGTTATAGGTGTAAGCCACTTTCGAGATGCACCCGGTATATGTATGTATTTGAATGGTTTAAAAAACTTGAGCGCCTTAACTAATAGGGTAATATTTAGTATGCTTTGACAAAAAAAAATATACGAATATGAGCTTATTATTGACGGCTATATACCATAAATCATATATATTCATTGACTGACAATAGTTTCGTGGAAACCCTTTTTATTATTTTTTATTAACCAAATTATAGGGGGAGGAGTAAGTAAATAAAAATTACGATTTTTTTTGAAAAATTAGATGCAAATAAAAAACTTGAAAAAAAAATGCTTTGAGTCTTGCTTCCTGGGTCTTGGTCTTGCTTTTTTGTGCAAGATCAAGATCAAAACCGCAATCAAGACCAGTCTTGGACACTACTAGTGCTTTCCAGTTAAATTTTAAGTAGAACAAAGTGATTCAAATTTAGCGACTTAAACTGATTAAGCTAGGATAGCTTGAAAATTATTTTTTGACTGACTTTTGTACAAAATAATAATTTAGCTATATGTACTATATATTTTTTAATACAAATTATCTATCGTATCGTGTATCTATTCATATACATAAGCAAAATGTAATTTGTTTATTATTATTACTTCGAAATTAGTTTTGAGTAATTTACACTATTAACTAATATTAATTAACTTCAATTTTTCCTCGGTTATTGATTTAAATTGATCTTGTATAGCGTGTTATTATAAAATTTGATTATATGTTTTCATTCGACTATGCTGCTAGTAATTATTTATAGATACAGGGTTGTAAAGAATTAAAAAAAAACACTAAATAAATTTGGCATGCATATTTCACCACTGACACAGAAATCTAAAAAAAATATTTTTTTGCAAAGTGCCACTGCGTTAGGGTACGTCTCTACACTGCTTGGCTCATTTTGTTAGCCACTGTGTTAGAGTAACACATCTACACTGCTCGGCTCATTTTGAAACTTTCAGTAAAAGTTATGCTTTAGCACAATCCAAGCTATTTACTTACAAATTTATTAAAAACTAACGGATTTTAATCATAATCATGTACAGGGTGGGGCAAATTGGACGCTTTTAAAGAGAAACACCCTTTTCTATAGGAGATAGACGAAAACTAATATCGGTGTCTGGAGCATCAAAAACGTGATGGTGAAAACCGCACATCGATATCTGTTACCGTTTCGAAGTTACTGGGTGTTTTCAAAAATGTGCAATTTTAAAAAATCGCTGTAACTTTTTTGCTATGGAAAATTTTGTATTTTTATGAAAACATTTCCAAAGCACCTTTTTACGTAGAATTTAATGGTCTAAGTATAATTTTTTTAAAATTAATAATTTAAGAGTTATCAACAGAAAAAATTATTTTTTATTAGGGACACCCTGTATATTTTTGTTTAACTGAAAAGAACTTAAAATTACCTTTCCATAAATATAGCACACTTAATATTTTGTTATAGTCCCCTTCAAAATACAGAATTTTTAAAAGTTAGCCACTTAATTAGCAGGTTTGGGACTCCTTATTGATGGTCCCTAATAGAACTCGAAAACATATTTCTGTTTGTGCTTAAAATTACATTTTTAAAAAAAAACACTATGAAAATAGGCAAACAAAGATTCAACAACAACACGATATTATACAAAATAATGACTGACATTATGATAATTGTCAAATAATAAACGAAAACGTTGCTGAACACTGCGCAATGTGACCAACATAGCGATAATAAAATTCGGTTTAATCTAATTTTTGCAGCTTTAATCTAAATAAAATATCTGTTACAATCATTTTCTCTATAAAGTAAAATGAAGAGCTGCTCGGTATCTTAAATTATATAATGCAACAAATTTAAACATTTTTGTCAAAATTTCATTTAGTCAGGTTTATAGGCTTTAGTGTCAATTTCGATATGATTGATGACGTGCATCGGAATTTTTTTTACGATTACCGTATGTATAGTTATCAAATACAAGATTAAAGTTAAAATATTTTTTACCATTTATTTTTGGACACGCTATATATGACAAAATAGGATATTGGAACAGGTTAAGTCGCTATTCTTCTTTCTCTCTAAGTTTATCTGTTTAATAAATCGTCTTTGCAAATTTCGTGTTGTTTTGTTTGGAAAATACCCACGGAATCTCCAAGGAAAATTTATTATAAATAGTTTTATGTTAATATGTCGAATAAAATTAATCGAGAAATTTCTAGCACGTCCTCGATAGATCTACGGCATTTCGATGCCATGCCATGCATTTCTTTTCATTTCTTCGAATTCTATGCATTCTAAGAAATTCTAAAGGTATTTTAGAAACTAGCTGTTACAGACAGCATAAAATCAAGCCATAATAACTGTACTTATAACCTAATAACAAAATCTGTAAACTCTTTGGTAATAATAAGTTTAACAACACCTTAATAACAGACTCCCGTCGATGTGATTTTGTCTGTTAAAGCTTGGGATTATACGGCTGTAGTTAGATGAATGTTATTTGCCTTGCTTGTCTGTAGTTGCATAATAATTTAGGTTTCATTATTTAAATTAGATTTGGCTGGTGATCGAAGTTATATACAGGGTGATTGTAGATTCTACATTGTATGGTATAGGGGATATTAATTACTGCAACCTTATAAGTCTATTGTGTCCCTGTTTCTTGAGTTATAACTCATCATAGAGTCTCAGGGCTTTGACAAAAGTAAATGTCTGAGAAGATAACCTAACCTAACGAAAATTTCCTCCAAAAGATTTTTTGGGTATGATTAGATTAAAAGCAAGAGAATTAGTATTAAAATAGTAAAATAGTTTTTATACAAACCCTACCAAGCCTTGAGCTCCGCTAATCAGTTATAAAGTCTGTTCATTTTCACAAAGCCCATTGACCAATTGACAGTGGTTGTGACTGTTCATTTCTTGGTTCCTTAGAATATTCTCCTCTCTCTCCTCCTTTCTATTACTCTATAAGAGTATGGTGACATTATGATATCGCATTTATTGTGTCTCTCCATGTTGTTCTGTCTTGCGCAGCAATACTGGCCTCGTGCAGACTGTGACCTATTATCGTCTTCATTTGGTCCACCCAACGGTTTGGAGATCTCCCTCTAGGACGTTTCCCGTTTACTTTCCCCTCTACAGTTAGTTTTTCTAGGCCATTGGTGTTCCTGGATATGTGGCCAAAGTATCTTAAGTATGATTGATTTATTGATATCGACAGTCTGGATTCGACATTCAGTTGTTCGAGTATTAAAATGTTTGTACGGTGAGCTGTGTTTGTAGCGGTGAGCTGGTATTCGCAGCATCCGTCTATAACACCACATTTCAAAAGCATCGATTTTACGTTTCGTTGCCAACTTCAATGTCCAGGTCATTGAGGCGTAAGTGGCAATGGGGAAAATTATGGCTCTTAGTAGTCTGAGTCTGTTTGTTTCTAATTGAAATGGCTGAACCTTTCCATATTTTATTGAGTTTGGTCATGGAATTACGTGCTATACCCAGTCTTCTCTTGATTTCTGCGTCACATCCTCCTTTGTTTGATATCAAGGAGCACATTAGAATATTCAGTACGATAAAATCATCATCTTTCGTTAAAGTTCTTTCTATTACCCTGTACTGTTCGGGTCGCTCTCAGGGGTCGGGTAAAGCGGGTGTGTGGCCAAAGGAAATATATATTATATTTCAGAAATCTGCCTAATAGGCTTAGCCCGATCCTGTCGTGTTAAGCCACGTCCAAAATTCCAAACACACGTGCTTTGATTAAGGTTTGCAGAGCTTCAGCATTTGCCATAAGAGAGCGAGCAATTTGTTACCAAACCATATAAATTATCACTGTAATCACAAAACTTCAATCTATTTCGTATTGTAACCGAATTTTAATTTATGTCTTTATTTTGGAGAAAATTTAGTCCAAACATAAGGAATACTTTGTTTATGTTTGACCATCAAAATCTTAATAATAAAAAAGTTGTCTAAAAATGTGCTACAATACGGATATGGTATAATCCTTTTAATTTCCTTCTTCATTTGTGTAAAAATACCTAGCCAGTTTTACATAAAACGTTAAATGCCGAACGCTTATTTTGCTACTTTTTCGGAACTGTACTCATACAGTGCATGTTAATTTATTTCCACCTCTTTTTGAAATAAAATCATATTTATAACACAATTCAGGTCGTCTAGAATTGCATTACGCAAATAATAGGAACAATTATAAAGGCATTACCGTGCGATATACAAACTCTCACACTAAAACTACTTCTAAATAAACAGTTAGCAACAATGGCAACACACTTTTGAGCCTAGTTTAAGAAATGTTTCTACAGTTTTTTCTCATTAACGTTGCCGTCGTTTTACAACGATTTATTATCTGAAATGTCACAATTTCTATTAGGTGTTTAGTAGAAATTGAGATATTATTTTGAATGAACAGGCAAATTGAACCTGTTAACTGATTTGAAAATATATGTGCATAGATTTCTGCAATTTGATTATTCCGTGGCGATTTTTTTATATACTTTTTTTCTAGATAGACATAGAGAAATTATTTAATTCTCAGAGAAATAACTAAACGTAGATAACCATACAATATCCTCAATACAACTGTCACATTTTTTCGTGGTACATCACGGACATGTGTGCAATCATGTGTGAAGTTGTTCACTGAGGACGCCAGCATTGATAGGTTTTTCAAGTTTTTCATACTGTCGAAATTTTCGACTTATTTTGGTGTATTGTGATGAATTAGTGTTTTATTTTGCTTTTTGCTAACACAAACGAAGTTGAAAAAATTGGTTAAAGTATATAAGTAAAATCGTGTTTTAATAGTTCTTATAAAAGTTATACAGGGTGAGTTTCCTACGATGTTCTCTATGGGTATCTCGGAAACTACTGGAGATAGAGAGTCGGTTAATGGGGAAGGAATTGCAGTTTTGTGGGGTCATATAACTTATAAAAAGACAGAATATTTTATTAATCGCTCCTTTACAATTTACATTACACAAATTAAAACTTAAAAAAAACTAATATTACTACATACACTTTAAGCTATTTTAGCAAATGTTCAAAAAAACACCAATGTATTGAGTACACAAAATGGGTCTTTTAAAACTGAACTTGACTGAACTACAAGTTGTTCCCACAGAACGGCCGGTCGACTTTAATAAACTTTTCCCGTACCGCCTCTTCGAATGCCTCTCTTAATTATTCATAATTTTTTTTAAAACCTTGTTGTTAACCATACCGCATAAAAAAATCTAAAATGAATAAGTCAGGTGATCAAGTAGGCCCATGTAATTGGCAAATTTCTTCCTATCACTGAGTTTGCATAATTATGATATATATATATATAATTTTTAACATTTCTTTCATTATGAGGGGGAGTGTCATAATAAAAGTCATGTTAGAACCACTCTATTGATGCGCAAGTATCTAAATTTAGCTTTTCTAAAAAACGTAAGTAACGTTCGCCGGTCAACGTATCCTCGAAAATGTATGGCCAAGAAAAGTTGAGCCAATAATCCAACACTCTTTCCTTCATATGAAAAATTCATATTTTTGGTTAGGTTAGGATGTGACAGTTTCACATTACTCCGAGATACCCATAGAGAACATCGTAGGAAACTCACCCTGTATATCCTAATATAAATATTTAATTTTAGAATAAGGTTAGTTAACTTTTATAGTCATGTTTTAATTGCTCCTCTGTAGCTATAAATTACGGCAATATGTCACATAAATAATATTCTAGGGAGAAAGGACGATCATAGTATCCCGATTATAAAAACAACGTTCAAGACCACTAGAAAAGTGCATATTTCATAAATAATTGCTAGGCAATTTGCATTTTAATGGCGCCTCGAAGGCTTATTATTAATAATCCACGTTCTTCGCATCTCACACTCTAAATAGACTGTTATTTTATATAGGTGCAGATGATATAAAAAACAAGCTTGGTGCTTGAAGCTTGTATTTGTTTCTTCTGTTAACTTGGACGCGCCTCATCGATAAATGTAGAATGTTTAGGAGGGGAGGTAATCACCGCGACCTTACAGATCTACTGTGTGTTCCCCTTTCTTGAGTTATAACGAGTTATAACTCATCATACAGTCTCAGGGCTTTAACAAAAGCCAGTATTTGAGACGGCTCTAAAGAGGCCAGCTCTCCATCTTCGATAAAAACCATTTAAATAAATAAAACAATATCAGGGTAGTTACACCATTATTGAATTATCTTGTGTTTTAAAAAGTCAAAGCTTTGTTTCTTTATTTCTCAAGTAAAATTTAATCACCAATTAGGTATATCTTGAAAAAAGCTTTTGGTTTTTCGCTACTAGAAAAAAACACCACTGCAAAAACCCTAGAACTCTTTTCAAAAAATAAACCCGCTACAAAGGTATAGGCATTTTTCATCAATTAAACTTCGAGGAAATGAGGGTAATTTGGAATACTCACTTATTGAAGCTATGCATGGAGATATATGTTTAAATATGGTATAAACTACTAGTTCGGCTTGTATGTAGTGGACAACAGATTTTGTAGTTATTTAAATTTATAGTACAGAGCAAAAATAATGTGAACAAATAATTGTGACGCGACAAAAACTTTTTTAGTAGAAATTAAATCGGCAATCATTGCCCTGATTTTTTATTTAAATTAATTTTGATTGGATCTTCGGGTAAGTGTTGGTTTATATTATAATTTGTAAAATGTATTTTTTCGATATGTCAATGCATATATATATTTTACGGATTACGGCGTAGGTCTTCATGTTGTTAATTTGGAATACTATAACTGATGCAAATTTGGAATAGTCCAATAAATTATGTTCATCTTGCTGCTTTTCTATTCTATAATGTATGTAAATTTCTTTGGTACGCACTGTAGCTCAATCTGCTTATATTTGCAAAATATGGTAACTACTATTCCAAAATACCTTCACTTCCTCTACCCCTATTAAAGAAAAAGTGGTAAAATTCCATAAAAAATGTCCAAGATAAGTGAAGTAACATGATTAATGATCATATCTAAATAAGCCTAATGACAAAATAAATAATGATGTTCAACAGCCAAGGTTAGATTACAAAAAATATATAGATCCCACCGAAAAAATTTACTAACCATAAAATTGTTAAGTGACGTCTTCGAAATTTCCTAACTACCTACTTTGCATTTTCAACTTTGAAAATTGCGTTGAATTTGTAAAGGTAAACGTAGCGTTAGTAACAATAAGTATTTATTTAAAGACGGTTTAAAATAATTAATATTAAAAACTTAATGTTATAATTAAAATCAAAGTCGCAACCACTGTCAAAATAATTGACAAGTATGAAATAAAACAATTTTAAAGTGTATACTATATGTATATCCCTGCGTAACACAAACTGGGCTGATCCGTATCAACCTTATTAAAAGCCTTAAAATAAAAATGAAATATATATAAATCATTTCGCTACGTTCACTATGGAGAATTCTTTTTGCAGCGGTATTAAAACGAACATTGTTGTTCTTTTGCAAAAAGAAAACTGACTCGACCTACTGGTCAACATTTACAGCAATCGAAGCACAACGGATTGGTCAATGAATAGCCGATATATTTCTATTTTCAAAAAGATAACATTTATTACTAAAGGCATTAAGGGGACGCTGTATTTGCTTTAATACACTTTATAAGATACTAACAATATCGGTTATTATATTAAACTGCCGTGATAAAATCTTGTTCTTATTAGTTCATTTTTACGGTATTGCTACAAGGGAAAGGCTGATTTATTTATTATTAATGTTGGCAATAGAAAAATACGGGAAAACGAATATCATATTTCTGCTACTTGCCTAGACGGTATTTGCATTAGCCAGTTTTTGATTTATGGTGCTACAAATACGTTACCAAACCTCTATTTACCTGTACATATGAATAAAATTAGATTGTCTATTTGTTATTTCGAAATAAATAAAGATTTTTACGCAAATTAATTTTAATATTTTTTATATCCTAAACGATCGAAAAAAAAACGGCGTCAGAGACGGCGGTGAAATGACAATCGGTAATAATTTTGGCGATGTCAAGCCCTAGACGTCGTTTACTTAGACAGTACTCTTCTTTATTTTTTAATGGCACTTACTGCCAGGTGGTCTTAAGAAAGCTGTAATTTATTTTTATATCGAGTAAAAATTATTTTTAATTGGTGTAATTTAAAATTCGAGAAAAAAAAATTTTGAAAATAGATTCGTGTGTCTGGAAACAATTGTTTTGGTGTATTGTGGTGATTTAGTATTTTTATTTTGCTGTGTAACACCAAAAGTTCCAACCCTCAACTGTAACATTCAATCCTTTTTTAATTTTTCTATCATTATTTTCAACGTATTTCACCATTTATGGTGTAGCCTCGTAGCCTAGTATAGTTGGGCCCATTGTTGTCTATTGCTGTTTATACGGGCCCAAATTATCCCTGCTAATTTCCTAATATCATGGTTCAATCTCAGATTTGGTCTTCCTTTAGGTGTCTTAATTCCCCATGAGTAACATGCTGTAATTTTTGTGGTCCATCTGTTGTCTGTCCTTCTTGCCAGGTGTCTTGCCCTTTGCCACTTGAGGGATGATATCTATTACCTGGGTCTTTTGTCGTATCCACTCTATTCTTTTACGGTCTCTCTTGGTTGTTCTCAGAATATTTCGTTCCATTGAACGTTGTACGACCTGCAGGTTCCATATGATGTCCGTTTTAAGTGTCCAGGTTTCGCATGCATAGGTCATCACTGGTAGTACATATTGGTTGAATGTTTTCTTCTTTAGATAAAGTGGCATTCTAGATTTGAATATGATTGAGTTTCTTCCATAAATACTTCCATGCTAACTTAATTCTTCGGTTGATTTGTGGTAGTAGAGATCTTGAGCTGTGTATTAGTTGTCCCAAATATATGTATTCTTCTACTATTTCTAGTGTTGTGTTATCTATTAGAATTCTAATTTATTAGAATGTCCTTTCTTTCCACTAGTTCGTTGTACATTACTTTAGTTTAGTTTTAGTTTGCATTTATTAATTAACAATTCAACCACAAACAACATTTTCCACATGTACAACAGCCTTTAATTAAACAAAGATATTTAATAAAATTTAATCAACAAAATTACTAATGACATTATTATAAAAATAATTAACAACAAAACAAACATTTTGATGCCAAATTAAACTAAAAATAGCTTTTATGTTTATAAAACTATTATGTTAATACCATCACAGGCTTTTCAATTATACAAATCATAATTAACATTGAATAGTATTTTTTTTTGAATTTATCGTTATGCCAAAACTCAACCTGTAACCCGCAAAATCCTCAATAATGAAATCAAATTTAAATTCAGAGCAATTTCCTTACAAAATTAGCTTTCAGCATTATCTGATTGGCGGTTTCTTATTTTAGTACCAATGTTTCCCGATAACGAGAAAATATACCTACTCATTCTCTGTCGATGTTGGCTTACTAGTCATTACTGCTTTGTACATTTTTTTTGAAAGAGTAGACTCCGTTGCCCAGTAGACTCAAATAATTGATTTTTTTTCAAACGTCATGAAAGTCCAATTTAAAAGTCATTTTAACGCCTAGGGCATAAAAGTAAAGCACTTTTACGCCTAAGCATAAAAGTACGAACATATATTTTTAAATTGACATAAAGTGTCAAATTCAACGAGCGAAACCACAGTTTCTCGATATATAATAATTACATCTAAGGTATAATTTTTAAATCTTTTAATATTATTTGGAACGTTTAAAATTGTTTAAAAATTATTTGTAACGTTTGAAAAAAATAGCATGTAAAATAGCATTCGGAGTAAAAGTGACTTTTTGTGCCTCCATTGTAATGTCAAACGTACAGTAGTCTCGACACAAAATAGTATAGTAAACGCCACGAATGTTTGGGAGTAATTCATCGCTTGATGAAGTTAGAATCGGCACGCGCGCTATCATTTTTACATTAAAAACGTAAATTTTTACCGCAGACGTAGGTTTTTAAAGGCCCGGTCTAATCATCTGCCTGCGCTACTATAGCACGATACCAGACGATACTATTGTACTATATCGCGTTTCTTTGATTGATTCGTTTTTGTGCGTCAGTCCATGGGTGTGCTTGCAGTGCGGCCAATGAGGCATTCCATTTTATATTTATAACCAAATATATGTTTTGACAAGACTTTGACAGTTAAAACAACAAATTACAACAGATTATATATTGATTATTATATGACTTGAAATACCACGGCACTGGAATTAAGTTTCATGTGACCTTGAACAGATTAGTTCACATGGTAGCGACCGATGAATCACTCCCAAACATTCGTGGCGTTTACTTTATATTTTTTTATTAGGAGTAAAAATGACACTTTTTGTAGCGAGACTGTATATACGTTTGACGACATACAGGCGAGGCACAAAAAGTCATTTTTACTCCGAACAGAAGATGCTATTTCTTTTCAAATGTCACAAATAATTTTTTAAACAATTTCAAACATTCCAAATAAAATAAAAAGATTAAGGAGTGATACCTTGAATGTAATTATATATCGGTAAACTATGGTTACGGTCGTTGAATTTGACACTTTATATCAGTTTAATAATATATTTTTGCACTTTTATGCTTAAGGGTAAGAGCGCTTGCACACATACCGGCAAAATCGGTGCCGGAGCCGACGCCGGCTTTGCACACGTTCCGACACTTGTATTTAATCCTATTGTATTTGCCGGACCACGACTATTTTACCGGATCGGAGTTTATCTGAAGGAGCTAATTTATTTTTATTGCAATCGATTTCAGGACCGACACCGGCACCGATTTTGCTGGTGTGTGTGAAAGCGCTCTAAAAGTGCTTTACTTTTATGCCTAGGCGTTAAAATGACTTTTTTATATTGTCAATCACGTCGAAAAAATTAGTACTTTTGTGACGTTTGAAAAAAAAAATCATTTTTACTTTACTCCTAATAAAACAATATACTATTTTTTAAATGCGTTTCTAGATATTTGAGTGTTACTGGTTTTGTTGTAGTTTCAGCTGTCTGTAGTTTTCAATTCTAACATAGTGGTGTTTTACAAAAAATATTTATTTTTATTTTTTTTGTGCTTCTGTTTTAGTGTCTTTTACGAAAAAATATATTTTATCCAAAAAAATATATGAACCTAAAAACAATAGTTTTCGACAACCATGTCGACAACAAAAACACAGCTGAATAAGGAAAACGTCAGATAAAAAAGGAAAAGACAGTCTTGTTTATCTTTCCCAAAGATTTTTCATAAAATAAAGGAAATCCGACGACGCGCTACTTCCCTTTGCTTCCGTAACATTACCTAGTTTCCCATACAACCATTTCAAATTTAATAATACTTGTATGTAGATCTATTTGCATATAAAAAAGTAAAATGGTTGTACCGTATAAATATTAAAACGAGTTCGTGTAAAAGTCTTTATTTCGAAATGGCATACAGACAATTCAATTTTATTCATAAATTATATATTAAAATGTGGTTTAGTAATGTCTGTAGTACGATAAATCAAAAAATGGTAAACGTTAATTCAAATAGCGTCTATGTAAATAACAGAAATGAGTTGATATTTGTTTTCCTCATGTCTTTATATTACCAACATTAATAATAAATAAAGTAGCCTTTCCCTGGCTTCCTTTCGTTGTAATAAACAGAAAAAGAGGCTAATAAAAACGCGATTTTATCATCACACTATAAAATATTAACCAGTATTTTTTGTAATAAAAGTATCCTCTCTATGGCATATTGTAATGAACAAATGCAAGACGAAGACTCTCTGGGTCTTAGTTTTGCAGCCTAATAAGTATAGTCTGTGAAACGAATAACTTTGAATTTGACAGTTCCCGCGGGCTTTTCTAGTGTTAAGCCGGAGTCTCATGCATCCGAAATCCGATGACACGACGATCCGACGGTGCTCCTATTGGTCGAAATATTTTGACAACAATTTTTATCCGATAATTTTTATTTTTTAAAAACATTTGTTTTTAAAAACAAGTTTAGTGGGAAGTGGGCAATTTCGGGATATTTGGCGAGGAAGTTATTTTTATAAGTGTTTCTCCAATAAAACATGACATGAATCTCTATTCAGCGCAGCAGAAAAATGTTAAAACTGTCAAATTTCGGAACGAACTTTCGGATGTATGTGACAGGCTTTTTTTATTTCACACGATAACTTCAAATTTCGGATGTCGTACCATCGGATTTCGGATGCATGAGACTCCGGCTTTAATCTTATTAGGTTACCAACTTGCGGGCCATGCTGATGCAATGCTGTCTCTAATAGAACAGCCTCGGAGCGAGATTTCTGACGTCACGCTAGTTAGATACTACGGATTAATTATGTTGTAGAATACATGGAAAACATTCCTCGTATATGTAATTTTTTGGATTATATTCTTTTTCATATGACACAACACTGATGAAGGCTATAAACGTTAGCTATAACGATTTTTTAACCAAAAAAAATAATGAAAAACCAAATGAAAACTTAATCAGCGTTTTTCCCGAACCTAAATCTCAAAAAATCAAAAATTTTAGAATAATTTTACATATAAAATGACAGCGATCTTCATTTCATAGCCATCGCTGATGCCTTTTTTTTATGATATTGTATTATTTGCAAATATAATTTTTCGCACATTGATGCTTGCAAAATATACATATAAATTTTGTGAATGCAAATAATAATACATCACTATTAGTAGATATTGAATGTTTTTTGTTAAATTAGATTTTTAAACCCCAAAATTTAAATATATTTTACATTTTACCCATTATCTTATGTACCTATTCATTATTTGTATATTGTAAAACATTTGATGCATTTGTATGGTTCATAGTTTATTTGCCAAAGTATTTATTACTATAAATAGATAATGTATATTATGTATAGCTCATGTAAACTATATCATTTTTAAAATACAAACCAAAAATACGAGGAATAATTATGTTTTCTCTATATTCTACAACATATTTATTAATCCGTGGTATCTAACTAGCGTGACGTCATAAATCTCGCTCCAATGCTGTTCTATTAGAGACGGCATTGGTCTGATATTTAGAAATGTCAAAGGCTGATGACATTTTACTTTTGTCAATTATGACATTTCGCGTTGATTTTTGCAAGAAGACCTGTCATTTGTTTTATTATTTTCCTTTTCTATTTCACGAAAGTAAAAAGAGTTACCTATCTGATTCGTTCAGGCACTCATTTTAAAGAATATCAGTAACTTTTTGGATAGAGGGCTTTTATATTTGCCATGTTGGTAAAAAATAACGGTCAAAATTCAAAGTTATTCATTTTATAGACTATAGTTTTCGTCTTGTACGGTCCAGTCTTGGTCAGGGTATTGATCTAAAACAACTGAAAATTTATATTCAGCCATTTTTGTAAAAATGGCTGAAATCACCAAAGAATTGAAATTACAAATCCATTCTCTCGTTTTGAGCTCTGTCACATTTTTGTCGGGTGACATCAGTATGAGGTAGCAAGCGTAAAGCCGGGACCCCATTAAGCCACACGCCACGCCACGCCACGCTATCACACGTGTGATGGGCGATTCGTCTGTCCCAGATCTCATGTGTACAGCGTGTCCCACTAAGAACAGCTCTCGGCTGTATCTCGGAAAGTATTCGCCGTAGGGCCAACGGAAAAAAATATTTAGAACTAAAGGGGCTATGAGAAATTGTTGGAAATTATTTTTAAGTTTGTAAAACGACCGCTAGAGGGCGCAACTGCTATGGAAAATAAGAAAATATAATTTTTACAGAATTTTGCCTAGATAATGGGTACTATAAATAATAGCTTCAAAAACTTCAGTAAATTTTGGATTTTTTTTGTTAGAACCGTTTTCCCCTATCTGCTAAAATAAAGTGTTGGGGGAAGGTTAGATCTGCCTTTATTTAAATGTTCACAACTCCGGACTGGATGATCAGAATCCAACAAACGAGGTCTCGTTTAAAAGAGCGTTTCTTACTCTATATTATACCATAAAAATAATAGTAATAAGCTTTTGAACGTAGACGCTAGAGGGCGCTGTCTTACAATTTAACAAACATTGCGCGTTTTTTTCAAAAAAATTAAATACGATAGTATATTATGTAATTTTAGCTGATAGTAAAGAGTAGTAAAAGCTTAAAAAGTCAGCGAAAACTGCATCTTGATATCTTCTTTCAAACTCAAGGTATTAGCAAAATTATAATAAATACCAAAAAATAAGTCTTTAATTACCTTATTTTTATAACACGGTATCGGTAGCTCTCTTGATTATGCCCACTGTAATAAAAAATAAGATAGAAACAGTTAGTTTATTTTAAAATCGACGATATACCAGAATACCTTAATACCAAATGTATTAATATCTAATAATTAATATATTAATAACCATATATTTTTTTTCCTTTTCTTGGGCATGAGGTTTTTTTTATCAAAATTGAAACGCTCCAACATAGTGAGCCAACATAGAATTTCGCTCCAACATAGTGGGCTTTTTCAAGCACTTTATTCTAAAAACTTGAAGCCGCCTTGCTAGCACCAGTCTGTATGCTAGCATGTCTGTATGTTATATTAATAACAGTGAACAAGAAACGATGCTTCAGTGAAGTCATGGTAGGCTTTGGAGAAAAGTTGCTTTTGACGTAATAGTATAAACGTCAAATTGTTATTAGATCAACATTTTGATAGTCTTAGCCAAGGATATATAGAATAAGGATATTCGACTGGCCCAAAAAAAACGTGCCGTATTTTGTCGAGGAAGACGATTTCGTCACAACCAATGAGCGTCGAGTATTTGAAATTGAAAACATATAAATTGACGGTAACCTATGTTTTTTGACTCATTTCACTGACAAATGTGATGAGATTGTTATTGTAATTTATAGATCCAAAATCCAAACGTTTTTTGAATAAATAATTTATTTTAAAGTTATTTCCTAGAGGTTTGGTTTGGCCTTCTATATTCTGGTATTTGTCTACTAATAAATAATATCTTATTTTGTATTTCGATGTATGGAAATCCGCAAGTTTTGTATCTGAAGCCGCAAAGAAATTTCGCTCTATAGTGAGAAAAATGTTATATCTTTTTAGACGCGTAGAATAACAAAATTTCTTATTTCAGATGTTCTAAATGTGAGTGCTTAATGTCAAAAATTAAAATATATACTTGAAATATTGGTTGAAATATTTCAAGTTATACCCTTTGCCATTTGGAAGTAAACAAATATTGAAGAAAGTGTTGTGCCTTCACAGAATTTAAATTGGCATTAGGAATAGATTTCCTTGATTTAGTAATGATATTGCTCATAGAAATTGATAATATACTATTTTATATTCACTCGTTCAAGTGCTGATCTATTTTTAAATTGAATATTTATGTAAGTATTATGTATAACACAATATAAATAATTTAAGGACATAAGAAATTAAAATTTCAAGTGCCAATATTGATTATTTTTCCAGTTTTATTCAAATATATTGAAATTAATATGGAAACAAAAGTTCATAAATATTATTCTTAATAACAAGAATTGAGATTTGGGGATAAGTTTGAAAAGCCATATCAGAAGAGTAGGATTAAAGACAATGTATTAAGGTAACATATATTTGCATAAAGTTTTAATAACACTGACAAGTTTATTTGTTTATGTTTATTAATTAAAATTTAGTTGCAATTTATTTCATATTCTAATATTTTTGAGAAAATTTTACTTATATACATACCTGAATATTATGCTGCTTTTTTATTTTAAAGTGTGCCGACTGTGCTGTTATTTTTATACTAGTAATATTGTATACTGTAGGTATCGTATTCATATATAGTTATATATATCAGTAGTATAGATACTTACTTTCTTTCTTTCTATGCGTACTTATATCCTTTATAGTCTTTCTAAGTGCATATAATACTACTTTTTTAAGAGAAGGCAGTTTTTAATAATCTATTGTTAATTCCCCTAATTCTGTGTCCCCTGGTTCTGCTATACAACAATTATATATTTTTTTATCATTACTGATTTTAAAAGTTTCTTTTCAAAGAATTTGACCATATATTTTTTTTTCAGAGTAATTGGGCTGTTCCTGAACAATATTGAATATAAATATTCAAAAATATGATAACTGCATATCCTACTAAGTAGATCAATACCAAAATCCCATTAGAGAAATAAGTTAAAATTATGTTTTACTTGTATAATTTTCTTGCTATTTGTCCACCATTATTTGTGACTTAGAAATTAAATAGTCAAAAAGAATTTAGTACCAGTTTTTATTTCCCAAAAAAATTGTTAAATAATTACATATTGCTTAAGATACAGTATATTATATTGTGTTTATAGTTGATAATTCTAGTTCTTAGTTGTTTATAGTTGATAATTAACAATATTTCTGATGTTAGATATTATATTAGATAAAAAATTTAATTACCAACAGCTACCTACCTATGTAGCTGCAGATTATTATATTGTGTAGTAGGTACTGTATAATTCTTTAGTTCAAGAAACAAATATCAGTACAAGTATATAACCAAAAAAATGTTGATGCAAATTCTTTGTATAACATACGTACCCCTATGGTATTCAACTTTTCATTGTTCTTTTAATTAGATACACAATAAGCACATTAATTCGTTTATTAAACAACCAAAACTAACTACTTAAATTCACAATATAAATATCACAATAAATGTATAAGCTTTGATCAATTCCTATTATTAATACCTGACGACTTCATACTTTATAATTACCAATGGCTATCCTACAAACCAAACCAAACACACTAGCCAACTAATAATAAATCTGTTCTAAAAAAATACAACATAAAGACATCGTTATTGCAATAATATAGAAATATATTCCATGTATCATTAACTACCTATAAATACAATACCCACATCTTCTTTTACGCGAATAGTGCGTTAGGAGGCAGAAATATTGCCTGCATTGTACATCATACAAATTGGCTAGAATTTATTAATATCCATTGCAAACATTTCTCTTTCAAAGGGTTTAAATGTTTTGTCTTTTTACTGTGTCCCTGTAATATGTTATCAATTAACAACAGTTATCAAATATGACCTGGACAATAATAATTGTTTTACCTTTTTTTCAAACTAAACTCTTTAAACAAACTATATAAATAAAATTTATCTCATAACCTAACTTGCTGCTAGAATTTCTTTCTTGTTATTCTATGTTCCTGTATTGTTATTCTTCACATTATCAATTTCTATGAGCAATATTATTACTAAATCAAGGAAATCTATTCCTAATGCCAATTTAAATTCTGTGAAGGCACAACACTTTCTTCAATATTTGTTTACTTCCAAAAAATGTCAAAGCATATAACTTGAAATAATATTTCAAGTATATATTTAAATTTTTGACATGCACTCACATTTAGAACATCTGAAATAAGAAATTTTGTAATTCTACACGTCTAAAAAGATATAATAACATTTTTCTCACTATAGAGCGAAATTTCTTTGCGGCTTCAGATACAAAACTTGCGGATTTCCATACATCGAAATACAAAATAAGATATTATTTATTAGTAGACAAATACTATAATATAGAAGGCCAAGCCAAACTCTAGGAAATAACTTTAAAATACATTATTTTTTCAAAAAACGTTTGGATCTATAAATTACAATAATAATCTCATCACATCTGTCAGTGAAATGAGTCAAAAAACATAGGTTACCGTCAATTTATATGTTTTCAATTTCAAATACTCGACGCTCATTGGTTGTGACGAAATCGTCTTCCTCGACAAAATACGGCATATTTTCCAACATAGCCCGCTATAGGGAGTTGAATATCCTTCTTCTATATATCCTTGGTCTTAGCAGTGTTTTTTATCTTTTGATTGTTTTTTCAAAATTCCAATAACTTCAACTGCTTCAAATAATAAAAATGTGCTACAATACCGACATAGTTTTACTTTTGCAATAGTTTCGCTACCACCAAATGCCTTTTATAGAAGAAATACTTTTGTATTTAAATGATTGTAACTAAGAAAAGAAAATAAACATTTTGAAAATGTTTTTTTAGAAAATGAATTTAATTTTTCTTTAAATGTTTTACCAATTTTTTTTTCTAATTACGTCCGTGAATACCTCTCGTATTATTTATTACCTGCGTAGTTTAATAGGATAACCAACTTATAATTACAAAAGATTTCTTAACAGTACGAGTATTTCGCTACACACTTTAATACTATGCATTCCAAATGATTTCATGTCAGGTTTCAAAGTATATCTAACTATCGCTCTTTGAATCAGTTCGAAATAGTTCAGTAATTAATAGAGAATAATCGTAGATTTATATACGCTTGTCTTGTGTAACAATTTCGTTCATTGCGCCAAACTAAGTAAAATAAAAAGCTAGTGGAAAGTGATAATCATTATAATTTGATTCAGCTCAAATAACAAAAAAAAACGTATTCAATGAATGTTCAAATATTCCAGATACCTCATCATCATCATCGTTTTCAGCTTATTCAACTATTTCCAATTATGGTGTAGCCACATATTTAGAGACTCTCTTTTGAGAGTTGGGCCCATTGTTGTCTATTGTTGGCTCTGCGGGCCCGAGTTATCCCTGCTAATTTCCTAATATCATGGTCCCATCTCAAGTTCGGTCTTCCTCTAGGTCTCTTAATCCCTCGTGGGTACCATGCTGTAATTTTTGTGTTCAATCTGTTGTCCGTCCTTCTTTCCAGATGTCTTGCCCATTGCTACTTGAGGAATTTTACTCTGTGGATGACATCTATTATCTGGGTCTTTTGCCGTATCCACACTATTCTTTTACAGCCTCTTTTGGTTATTCCCAGCATATTTCTTATGATGTCCGTTTTAAGTGTCCAGGTTTAGCATGCATAGGTCATGACTGGTAGTACATATTGGTCGAATGTTTTCTTCTTTAGATAAAGTGGCATTCTAGATTTTAATATGATTGAGTTTCTTCCATAAGTACTCCATGCTAACTTAATTCTTCTGTTGATTTCTGGTAGTAGAGATCCCGAGCTGTGTATTAGTTGTCCCAAATATATATATTCTTCTACTCTTTCCAGTGTTGTCTTATTTATTAGAATGTATTTTCTTTCAACTAGTTCGTTTGGTTTGGTTTGATACATTACTTTAGTTTTTGCTAAATTCATTTTAAGACCCATTTTATTGCTGACTTTATTTAGCTCATTAATTTGTGCTTGTAGTTCTTCAGATTCTTAGACTATTGGCAATTAGGACTATGTCATTAGCGAATCTTAGATGGTTAAGATATTCCCCATCTATTTTTAATACTTTGTTGGTCCAGTCCAGTTGACGGAAGAGTTCTTCTTGTGTTGCTGTAAACAGATTTGGGGATCTCGCGTCTTCCTGTCGTACTTCTTTGCCAGTTGGGAACTCTGGTGTTGTTTTATATATCATTACTCTTGCTTTGGCTTCTTTGTACATGTTACGCCCAATAGTCGAATTTGGGTAATGCCCGAAAAAAATACGCAAATCTAGTTTTGAGCAAGGAATATTTCCCAAACCCGAAAAACCAACTAACAAAATAACCAATGAATTAACACCCTCTCCAAATATCCACACTAACCAACTCGCCAAATAACTAAACCAATCCAACCAAAAAGAGTGAAACCAATGCAATCAAATCACACTATAAGCAAAAAAAAATAATCATCGAATAAAATTAATTTTTCCGGTTTGGGAAATACTCCTTGCTCAAAATTGGATTTGCGTATTTTTCTCGGGCATTGCCCGAAGTCGACTATTAAGCGTAATATATGTATTGGGGAGAGTTTCTATATAAGGCCTGGCAATACTTTGTTTCGCTAGGGCTTCTATTATTGCCTTAGGATATATAGAGTTGAAAGCCTTCTCAAAATCTATAAAGGCTATGACTAGTGGAAGTTCATATTCTTTTATTCGGCTGATATGTTCTCTTGGTGTATGTATGTGATCAATCATGCTGAAGCCGCTTCTAAAGACTTCTAAGTGATTGTGCAGCGTCTAGCGTGTTTTCTATTCTGTTGATTATTAATTTTGTGAATATCTTGTATGTTACTGGTAGTAGGATTATTGGTCTATAGTTTTTGACGTCTAAATTGTATTATTTGTGTCATTTTTTGGATGTCGTTTATCGAAGTCTTTCCTGACTCGTTAGGCAGACTTGTGTTTAAATTATATTAATATTTCATTAAAATAATATACATTTTTGGTATATCAAATCTTAAAAATATATAAAGTTTAAAAAGTATATAAATTTGGATTAAATTTTTTAAAACCCTATAGTTTTTAACTTACCCTGTATATACCAAGAAAGATAGCTTATTTCAGGTAGCTTTAAATGTGCAGAAAATGTAAAAAAATCATATATTTCAAGGGTCATATTTATTTTTGCATTGTTTATTTAAAATTTAATAGCTAAAAATAATTTGTTTTAAAACAGTCTACAGCGCTTTCACATGGAGCGGAGCGTCCGCCCCTTCGAGCAAGTATACCATGAGTTTATATAAACAATTTCACATGGTCTTGTATGCTCAGTCCGACGGCTATCTTGAAAAAACACGACGGACGGTCCGTCGCGGACGCTCCGCTCCATCTGAAAGCACTCTCTCACGGCGCTTTCAGATAGCGCGGACCGTACGCGCGGAACGTCCGCGCTGATGTTTTTTCAATATAGCTCATCCGGACGGAACATACGCGACCCATGTGAAATCGTTCATATAAACTCATGGTACGTGTCCGAAGTCGCGGACGGTCCGTCGCGGACGCTCAGCTCCATCTGAAAGCGCTGTCAGGCTATTCCAAAAAATAATGATTACAGCGCTTTCAGACGGAGCGGACCGTACGCGCGGTGCGTCCGCGCGTGTGTTTTTTCAATATAGCTCATCCGGACGGAGCATACGCGACCCATATGAAATCGTTCATATAGGCTCTGTTCCCAGAAGAATCCCTGACTAGTCAGCGCGTTTCTTATTGGTTGAAATGTGTCAGGTTTCTAGGCATTTTAACCAATGAGAAACTTGCTGACTAGTCAGCGTTTCTTATTGGTTGAAATGTGTAGAAACCTGACTAACAATCAGGTTTCTAGGCAGTTTAACCAATGAGAAACTTGCTAACTTAGTCAGGGATTCTTCTGGGAACAGACCTATTAACTCATGGTACTTGCTCGAAGTCGCGGACGCTCCGCTCCATCTGAAAACGCTGTTATTGATATTAAAAATATGCTATATATGTATAACAAAAAGAAATTTTAATGATATATGTTCTAGTGAATAATAATTGTCAGTATCTCATATAAAAAGAAGAAATCTTTTTATGCTTAATATTATGACAGAAAAGTAATTTATATATTTATTTAAATTAAACCTTGTTTCTTTTTACTGAAGAAATTATGTCGAAATAAAATATAAAAAATGACATTAGATAAACATTTAGTTTTTGTTAATTAGCTGATTTTAACAAGCCATTAAAATGTTGTTCAGCTGAAAAAAATATGTTGTTTGACGTCAAGTTTTGATTATTCTTGGACTAGGAACGCATATTTTTAGGATGAAACTGTGATGAAACCACAGAATGTTTTGTATTAATAAAACACAAAATATAATTTGTTATTATGTAATTTTCAGGTTTAATTGGTTTAATTTAAATATAATATACAGGGTGGTACCTCTCAAACAACACGGACGTTTCAAAGAAAACGACAATTGTTTGTATCAGCATGACATTATTGTAGCGAATATATAGGGTGTCCCAATATTCCGTGGACATAGAACTACTACGTATTTTTGGAATCAAAATAAGTTCATTGAGCATAATTTATCTCTATACAAAAATGCTTCGTTTGTCCATTAGAGGGCATCAAAATTTAAAAAAATAAAAACATTTTTTCAGATATTTTAAGAACCGTTATTCCGATTTGAATTAAATTTTGGGTGTCTATATTTTTCTAACTGCGGTAACATTTGGCTTTTACAAAAATCAAAAAAATATACTGGAAGGGTGAAAACTACTCCCACCTCTACATAAATTTATCTATAAATATTTTCTTTCTCTAAAGTCCTTTTTTCAAAATGGTCACTGTTGTATTTACTATATTTTTTCTCTCTTGTAAAAAAACGCTACATCGCATAGTTTTGGGGAAACAATTTTTTGGAGTCTTTATCTTTCCAAAGCAGACTTACAAAGGGACCTACACAGGGAGTTCCAATATTCCGTGAACATAAAACAACTACGTATTTTTTGGATTAAAATAAGTTAATTGCTCATAATTTACCTTTATCAAAACTGCTTCGTTTATCCGTTAGAGGGCATCAGTAAAAAATAAACCCACGTTAATTAAATTAAAAATTATTAATTTGTTTAAGCTTTTTATGAAGCTTATTGTCGAATATAATTGGTGATACTAACATAACATTCCTTATTTTAGCTAACTAGGTTATTAGAACATAATAGATTTTTTAATATAGTCGTATAGAAACACGCTGCAGCCTTTTGTACTTAACAACACCACCATTGACGTCGTAAAATCTGTAAAATTCTTAGGGTTTGTTGTAGACAATTCTCTAAAATGGGACATGCATATCTTTTTGCATTAAGATCTGTTTCTAAGGAACTTAACTTGTCAGTGGCTAGAACTGTTTATTATGCACTTTTTGAGTTGCACCTCAGATATGCCCTTCCATTCTGGGGTACGTGTTGTACGACTCAATTTGACCGCAGTTTCAAGCTGCAGAAGAGAGCTGTTCGATATTCACTGGAACTAAACAGCAGAACTTATTGCCAGGACTTTTTTAAAAAATTAAAAATAATAACTCTTCCTTCCTTATTTATATTTGAATCCGTTTGCATAATACGTAAGCATGTATCAGCTTCTCAAGAAAGGCCATCTCATATTACTTATTCATTCAGGAACGCCGATAGGTATAGGAAGTTCAATATTATACAACTCGAAAAAAAAATGCACAGTCAGCTGCCATTTGAAATCAAATCCATCATTTTCTTCATTTCGCAAAGTATTGAAATCTTATTTACTAGACAAGGCTTTCTAAGCCGTAAATGACTTATATTTTGTTAATCGAATTTGATCTTGTAAACACTGGTCAAATATTTTTTGCTATTACTATATTTACTATAAACTGACTAAATATTTTTGAATATTATTTTTATTATTTTTGAAGAGGTTTCTATATACTGGATTGTTTTATTCTTTTTTATTGTGTTTTTTATTTTAAGCGACTTCAGCTAAAAAAAATCACCCAAAATAAGTTTAAACGCCATCAAATATTCTTTATATAATTATTTAGTTATATTAATCTCCATTTCCATCTTTAAAATATGCACTGCTTTTTAATAATTATCGTAATCTGCGCTTGTAATAACGTATGCATTTCCCAACAGATAATTACACGGCGTTTCGCAACTGCCTTTCATTAACAGACTTTACTGTTGACTTCATGTGAAATATGAGGTTACATCGCTCTTAAAATTATTATAAAACTACCATGAGGAGTGTATTGACACTGACATTTATAACTTTTACCTAACTAGTAAGAAAATATGTTTAGATGACCACTAATCAACTTAATAATTAAAATATGAGAATATTTCACGTAATACTTTTCTATAGACTTTAAGTGATCATATATTTCACTTAAACACGATAAGTAGGTTAAACATCTTTATGTAAATTATTAGAATCACTGTAAGGAGTATAGGCTTGGTGCATTTCAGTTGATTTGAACAAATTACGACAGCAGCGCTTCAACGGCAGAAATCAGAAATTATCAACATGTATTTCATGCCGGCGCGCCGCGCCGTCCCGGTTACAGTTCATGTTGATCGCATTAAAATAATATTGAAATCGTGGTTTTGTCATAATATTTAAGTATTTTAGTTTTTTACTAGTTCAGTTATTGAGACTATGAAACACTCAGGTACGAAGTTTGTGTGATGTTTCGGGTAGTAAAAAATAAGAAAAAAAATTCAAACTAGGCATCGTGGTGTGTTGTAACAATTTCAAATGTTAATAAAATTGCCGAAAAAATGTTAACGCGTAAAGGAGGCCGTAATTAGGGCGTTGTTGGGTGCAATAACATTCAATAACTCAATTTTCCCGGATATTCAACTCTCCCGAAACAACATTTAATACCTTTAGAGTTTATCACACGATATGATTAAAAGCAAAAATGGATTCAAGCAAAAATGCATTCTTCATAAAATTTTTTGCTTGTTCTAAAATGGTTAATCCCGTTTTTACTGTTCCAAATTTCTATACTGTTTTAGAGAAAAATAAGAAAAACATGAAAATTAAAAAAAAAATAAATTCAGTAAGAAATAAAATTATCTATGTACCACGGGAATTATAGTGCTACTAGCGTGTACCCGCGACTTCGTTCGCGTCGAATTAATCATTTGTAATGGTGATGATAAAGCAAAGCAAGAATTTCCATTAACATACAAACTGGATAAAATTTTCTCGCATTTACGTCAGCATGAGAAAAAACAATATGGCGATATTATTATATTTTGGCAGTTACTAAATATGAAAGATAAAAATCATTTTCACCCCATTTCATTGACGTTTTCACCCTTTTGGAATTTGAGAGTCGAGAAACTCCTCCTTATCGAACCTCTACACCCCACAGTCAATCCGTTTGCTAAAAATCAGGTTTAAACGTCAAGCAGTTTAAGCAGGATCGTGATTACTCAATGGTCATATTTTATGAAACACCCTGTATAAATTTTTAAAAAATCTTAAAATATGTAAAAAAACAAAATAAAATATACGTGTTTAAGAGTTTTTCCGAAAAACTCACCGGTTTTTAAGTAAAAAATATTCTAATATTTGAGGCGTGGTTTCACCCCCTAAGAATTCGAGTTTCGAAAAATCCCTTCTTCTAATCGAACCTCTACACCCTAAAGTCAATCCGTTTTCCAAAAATTAGCTTTTTACGTCAGGCGTTTTGAGCAAGGTCGTGATTAATCAATGACCAGATTTTTCGAAACGCCCTGTATAAATTTTTTAAAAATCCTAAAATATGTAAAACAACAAAATAAAATATACGTGTTTAAGAGTTTTTCCGAAAAACTCAACGGTTTTTAAATAAAAAATATTCTAATATTTGAGGGGTTGTTTCACCCCCTTAGAATTCGAGTTTCGAAAAATCCCTTCTTATCGAACCTCTACACCCTAAAGTTAATCCGTTTTCCAAAAATCAGCTTTTTACGTCAAGCACTTTAAGCAGGATCGTGATTAATCAATGGCCAGATTTTTCGAAACACCTGTATACATTTTTAAAAAATCTTAAAATATGTAATAAAACAAAATAAAATATACGTGTTTACGCGTTTTTTCGGAAACTTGACCGTTTTTTTAAATAAAAAATATTGTAATATTTGAGAGGTGGTTTCACCCCCTTGGAACTGGAATTTCGAAAAATCCCTTCTTATTGAACCTCTACACCCTAGAATCAACCTGTATGCCAAAATTGAGCTTCTTACGTTGAGTGGTTTGAGCAGGATCGTGATTAATCAGTGAGTCAGTCACTTAACGATTTTATATATTAGTAGTATAGAAAAACCTCGGGCAATTATTGATAATGTTGACAGAAACTTTGCTCTCAGTGATTCCCTTATAATTCCCTTTATACATAAATAACTGTTAACCAATAATAGTATATTATTCAACGAGCATATAATGGTGGCTGTTATTCACGCGGATGAAGTTTATGCAGGAGTTTATGACACGAGCCACAGGCGAGTGTCATAAATCATCCAAGTGAATAACAGCCATTATATGCGAGTAGAATACTATACTTTATCCAGGACTATAAAAAAAATTTAGATAATGTTAATGTAAGTTTTTATTTTTATAATGTCAAAAAAATATTTAACGAGTATAACGAGTAAGTAACATGGAAACAAAACATTGAATGTTTTTTAACTAGGTAGCTAACTAATTTAGCTTTAACTAATTAAATTTATTTTGTGCGTACAATCGCATTCTAAGCCGGTTTGGATCGAGCACAGCTCTTGTCTGGAGTTTGGATCGAGATATCCGTGGAAGCGGTGAATAATGAAACCATTATTCACTAGTGAAACCATTATTCACTTTCATAAACTCATGTATAATAATCAAATTATAGACGAGTCGTGGATAAATTAATAATTATTATGACTTACCTTAATTTAAACCTTAAGAAACTGGTCAGAGATTCTCACTAACTAATAAACTGCAACTTTTAATTGAACTGCGAGCGATGACTTGAACTCGCGCGGTGTTTTGTTTGGTTTGGTGGCCTTAGCGCTGGTACCGACTGAAACGAGACCAAGAGGCGGGTACCGACTTTTGTAGGTACCGTGTCTGGGGTACCGACGTTGGTGCGCGTCCCGTTTACCCACTGCGAATAAGGACCAAGGCGCGATTTTTATTTTTCGCGCACTCGGGTTACTTTCTTGAATTTCCGGTTTTTCTTACTAGCGTATGGATATGACTAAGTAAGAGAAGTATTGTATAGAAAGGGTCTTTAACTTACTTATTGCTGAACTTTAACTCTAAAATTCTAAAAATGTTTCAGATTGCAACTAAAATATTCTTACCGCTTGTTACTTTTACGTTTGTTTCCTCAGAACTTACGACCGAGAAAAATGAAAGGTTTTTCTTGATTTAAGTAAAAACAATCTTCGGATTGTCACGGGGTTTCTAACAGGACACTGTCTCGTCAACGAACACCTCAGTAGGCTGAAGCTGAGGAACAACGGCGAATGTAGATTCTGAGGGAAAAATGGGGAAACACCAGAACACCTTATCACTGACTGCGCCGGGACAACGACCATTAGTGCCATGAACTTTGGTCCGGCTGATGTCGAGGACGGAGAGCTAGCCTCTGTGCCAGGGCCGTATCTGGGGGGGTGTTTTGGGGGTTCAAACCCTCCCCGAAATTATGGCCGAAAATTTTTAAAAAGTAATGATCATTAAGTAAGTAAGTAAGAACGAAACAAAAAAGAAGAAGAAGAAGATGGATGAATATCAATGACTAAAGAATACGAGGACATGTAACGCCCATACGGGCCATCAACGACAATTTTAGCGATTTTTAATAGTTGGTTGTGTGTAGTGAACCTTGTATAAACTTTATTACAATGGTAATTTGTTCAGCTTTCAAGTGTAAAAGGCGCAATGATAAGAAAGAGCCAGAAGTTACGTTTTATAGGGAAATTAACAGTCCCCTACACCTTTTTAGCGTTTTTTTTTATTGAATTCGATAATTATTTTTCTGATATTATATGTACTTGATATGTACTATACGTCGATACTAGTTATGTACCTTTTGTTAACATTTTAATACGTTTTTTCCTAATTAATCAGTATGATACCACCCGATACACCATAGGCGTAGTGAAAACATATAATATCAAAAATATAAATATCCCTTCAAGCGGCAATGTTAAGTAAAATATGTGCCACGGCACTGTTTGGAAGGATGGTCACAGTTTGGTCTCGGGTGCTATTTGTCCTTGTATTCTTTAGTCATTGATAAATATACATTATACACCCTAACCTCACATTTCCACTTTGAAAGCAAATGTCATTTTCGATTTTCGACTTTCAACATTCAAGTGTTTAAAACAGCAAAAGTTTGACAAGGACAAGCTTTTGAATGTTGTGTGTTTTGCTGGTCATTAACGTGATTAACGTTTGTTATTGTTCTGCTATTAGACAAAGAATTCTTGGACTATGACACTTTAGCGGCAGAACTAGACTTGTGGCGGCAAAATGGAAGCAGCTACCTGCAGTCGACCGACCTAAAATGCCATCGAAACGATAATCGGAGTGTAACCAGTGTATATTTCCAAATATATACATTTTATTAATGATCCTAGCAACTCTACAAGTGTCAACAGCTACACCAGAAAGGTCTTTTTCAACTCTAATGCTGCAATTATGCGGTATTCGGCGATCTCCGATCGAAGCTTCGCCGATTTCCTATGTGTGTGGATGAGGAAGTCGGAGTTCGGCGACCCAATCGGCGACGAGAACGAGCGCTCGTCTCTATGTTGTTGCTATCAGAGCCCGCATGTGTGGATGGAAGGCGAAGTCCGATCACGAGCGTTCGGTAGTTGACGAGCGTTCGGTAGTTGACGAGCGTTCGGTAGTTGACGAGCGCTCGGAGTTCGCTAAATGCCGCACGTGCGGTTGCGGCATAAGACGATTGAAGGACTCCCTACGTAACTCTACAGGTCAGGAGCGATTGACAGGACTTGCTCTATTAAACGTACATAGAGAAATAAATATCGATATCGAAGAGGTAGTCAATCGTTTTTCCAGGGAAAAGACCCAGTTTATCCTCTAAGATTAATAATTTTTACCTGTTACTTTTTTAAAATTTTATTTTTCAATTAAGATTTGAGTGTAGTCCAAAGCGATTTTTTTATTATGCTTTTTTCCTAACAGCTTTTGTACCCCCTCCAAGCCAAACCCCCCCCGAAATTTTGGTCTAGATACGGCCCTGCTCTGTGCAACAATCCAAGAAACGTACTTCTTCAGCTAATGGTAAACTGCTGATGGACACATGCCATCAAGTTCGAAAGGACCCAGTCCAGGAAAGTTTTGTCGCTGTAATTCGCTTTTAATATATTCTTTTGATGATAATAATGTTATTTAATAATGAATCTTTACCCTCCAATCCAAGAAACGTACTCCTTCAGCTAATGGTAAATTGCTGATGGACACATGCCATCGAGTTCGAAAGGACCAAAACAAGGAAAGTTTTCTCGTTATAATTTGCTTTGAATATATTCTTTTGATGATAATAATGTTATTTAATAATGGATCTTTACCCTCCAATCCAAGAAACGTACTCCTTCAGCTAATGGTAAATTGCTGATGGACATATGCCATCGAGTTCGAAAGGACCAAAACCAGGAAAGTTTTCTCGTTATAATTTGCTTTTAATATATTCTTTTGATGATAATAATGTTATTTAATAACGGATCTTTACCCTCCAATCCAAGAAACGTACTCCTTCAGCTAATGGTAAATTGCTGATGGACACATGCCATCGAGTTCGAAACGACCAAAACCAGGAAAGTTTTCTCGTTATAATTTGCTTTTAATATATTCTTTTGATGATAATAATGTTATTTAATAATGGATCTTTACCCTCCAATCCAAGAAACGTACTCCTTCAGCTAATGGTAAATTGCTGATGGACACATGCCATCGAGTTCGAAAGGACCAAAACCAGGAAAGTTTTCTTGTTAACTAGACTCTCGTTGGGAATAACTCTCGCTGGGAATAACCAAGAAGACCGTAAAAGAATAGAGTGGATACGACAAAAGACCCAGGTAATAGGTGTCATCATGTGGCAATGGGCAGATTAGCAGAAGTACATTCCACAAAAATTACAGCATGAACGAGGAATTAAGAGACCTAGAGAAAGACCAAATCTGAGATGGGACCATGATATTAGGAAATCATCAGAGATAACTTGGGCCCGCGTAGCCAATAACACAACAATGGGCCCAACTACAAAGAGAGTATCTAAACATGTGAGAGAGGCTACACCATAATTGGAAATGGTTGCGAGGCTATTTTTTGTTATCCTTAGGTATTAAATTTGAGCATCTTACATATAATATACGGTATTAAAACTTCAATTCCCATCTGTAATAGGATAGATATATGTATGTTGGTGGAAAATTACCAACATATATCTTATATAATAAGAATAAAAATCATAATGAATAATCATCAAAAATAATCTTTAATTTGGATCAGTACAAAATCGTCTTAATTTTAATTCCACTAAACTCTAATAATTATATAATATGTTTACTTTCTTGTTCTGTGCATATTGATTTTGTGCTAGTAAATCTATGTATATTTATCTTTCTATTGATGTAATTTCACTGATACTGTATCCACTTTCGCAAAAGATGTGCCACTAACACAGAAATGCGGGGGTTTTGTGGAAAATCTTGAATGCTACAGCTACACATTATTAGTGTACAGGGTGTCTCATTTTTGTGTGTTTTATGGGGTCCTCGTTTATGAGTAGAGACACAAAGATGCGGTTTTCACTTCACACTGCTACTTTCTTATAAAACTAAAGATGCTACACACAGATTTGTCCTAGCTTCGGTCCTAGCCTCCTTAGTTCCTGAAATATGCGAATTTTAAAATGTTGCATTTTTCGACACTGTTTTTATCTTGGTTTCCCTTTGTTCCCATAAAGTTTTTGACGTAGAATCCATGCAGTACAATTTTTTTTATTTTTTTTGCCTTGTTATGAACTTTCTAAAAATATAATATACTTATTTTCATAAGAAAGGAAAAACATGCATTAGTTAATGTTTTAACATAAATCAACCTAGTTTAAAAGACTATTATTATTTCATTTAATTTAATTTAACCACATAATTTTGCTTTCCATCGTGTTATCTTAATAAACTGCACTGAAAATGAATTTGTGCAGCTTTTAGATAACACGCTGTCATTCATTTTATTAAAGAGTTATTGTTATTTTTGATGCAATAATTTCACACAGAAACTAGAGTGGAATAGCTAATAACGAAAATTTTACATGGAATAACTTATTCGATTTTTTTGATTATACTGTTGGAAAAATACAACAATTTCTAATGCACAGTGATGTGAAAACCGCATTTTTGTATTTCTACTCATAAACGAGAAACACTGTAAAACACACGAAAATGGGGCACCCTGTAGTTTTAATTATATCTTTATTACATGGATATTGGATAAAATAGTTAGTAGGAGTTTTTTCCATAACAAGGGGCCGGCCTCTGCCGGAAACACTGCGATCTGTGAGGCCTATTTTGTTTGTCCCGTTTCTATATCTGCATCCATTCTATTATCCCTGTGCCCTGCACTAACTTATGGAGGTCCTTGATAGGATGGGAGCATAGTTCCTCCGGTTCTAGCCTAGCTTTCCTAAATAAAAAGTGTCGCTCGCGATCCAGAGTCTCGCAATGACATATTATGTGCTCCGCTGTTTTAGGATCTTTATCGCAGAGTCTGCAGCAAAGACTTCCTTGATACAGGTTGAGCTTGTGCAGGTAACACTTGACAGCCATGTCTCCTGTCAAGAGGCCTGTTGTAATCCGCACTTAATTCCTGCTAAGCATTGGCAGTTCTTTTGCAGTTTTAGAGCTAGGTCCTGGGATAAAAGTCTTGCTGTTCCTGTGCCCCTGTCTGTTTCTCCAATGGACATTCTGCTTTTTCCTGATCCACAGTTTTAGTGCACTACGGGCCATACATTTGGTTATTACCAGTTCTGGCTCTGGACCAAGATAGGATGCCGATGATCCTTGCCTAGCTAGTAGGAGTAGATGTATTAAATAATTTGTTTAATAAGGGTATTTTCTGGAAGAATAAATAGTATACAAAGGTCATTCTTAAATAAGTGCAAATATTTTCAGGGATCTCGATAAAAGAAATATATTTTATCTTTGCCGTTTTTCAAATAAGTCCAAAATAACCGAGATATTCTACTTCTTTGAAAATGTTCCCAAAAAAATGAATTTTTGCTTAAATTTTGAGAACCACTGGATCTTTTCTAGGTTTTCTTTTTGTAAATTTAATCTGCTATCTATGTTCTCATATCATATTATGTTTTTTAAATAAGATTTTAAAAAAAACTTCCAAAAATGTTTTCGAAAAATTCCAAATTTATAAAATAAATTGCGAAAATAATCTCATAGACGTGTTTTTGGAGTCGAAATATACCACCCATTAAAATATTTGCACTTATTAAGACTCAAGCTAGGTAGCTAGCAAATTTTAAATCAGTAGATATTGTAAAAGAAAAGTCGATATTCAGATCTATATGAAGGAAGTGGCAAGTGATTGTATGGAAATATCTTTAACGCTATGTGAATAAATTGCATATAAATACTTTTTCTCGTTATTTTGCAGAGAAATCGTTATAAATTATTGTGAATAAAGAAATATCTAACGCAATATAGATTTAATTAAATTATATTATTTAACCTAATTATCGAGTGTTTAATTTTGTTGCTTTTAAATCATCAATCAAATCGCAATGCTTTAATGTAATCTCGTACTATTTGTAATCATTAAAACTAATTATTAATAATTTGTAGGTATTAGTTTTTTATTCATGTCTATCTTTCTCTAATCCGATACCATAGTTCTTTATTTCATTCAGTTTGGTTCATTTTGTTTGTAATTCAAACACTAAGAAAAAAATTAGTTTTGATGAAAGTTTGTATTTGTTTAAATCAGTACTAGGAGTATGAAATTTTGCACAGAGATTCTTTAGGTCACGTAATTGAGCACTAAGGAGCGATTTTTGAAAATTTGCCTTCTAAGAAGGTAAAATTCTGTCCTAGGTGTATTATTGTATTTTAGAGGTACCCCTTAAGTGGTGTAATTGAATACTAAGAAGCTATTTTCGGAAATTCACCCCCTAAGGTGGTGAAACTATACCGGGTGGTTCTCAAAAGTGGCTCACCCCTATAACTTTTTTATTTTTTCAGATAAAATAACTAGATTTGGTATGTTAGTATGTGACAAATTAGGATTGATTGACGTATTAAATTGTTTTTGGCCACTTCCTGTTTCACCGGAAATGACTATAACTTTTGATTTTTAAATGGCACCCTCGGTACTTTATTCGATAGAAAATGACACTCTGAATCGAATGACATATCATATGTCAACTTTTGACGTACTCGCTCAAAAACCAATTGTATTTTAAATTTCAATCTAGAGTGCCATGGCTGTTTTAAAAACACTAATTTTTAATCAAGGAGCCTTGGAAAATATATTTGATCGTCTAATGAATTTAGTGCCTTGTCCTGGCCAGTTAAAAGATGCCCAAATCGTATTTTTAATCATATTTCAATTTTTTTCAAATGGAACGATGGTGGTTTATTAACATATTTGGAAAAAGCATTTTTTTACGAATAATTTGATACCACACACTTAGTAGGTATTTCTAGTTTCGAGTTAAATTATCGTTATGAACCGCATGTTATAATTTCAAATAAACCATATGCGAAAATGTCAAAAGTTGACTTATGATATGTCATTCTATTTAGAGTGTCATTTTCATCGAATAAAGTAAAAAAATACCAAGGGTGCCATTTAAAAATCGAAAGTTGTAGTCATTTCCGGTGAAATCGGAAGTGACCGAAAACAATTGAATATGTCAATCAATCTTAATTTATGTCATATACTAACATACCAAACCTCGTGTGTTTATCTGAAAAAATAGAAAAGTTATATGGGTGAGCCACTTTTGAGACGCACCCGGTATAGGGATGAAATTTTGCATAAAATTTTTTAAACTCTGCCTTAAAGAGTAAGAAATTTTTCACAGAGGTACCTTAACTGATCAAAGTGTGTACTAAAAAGCTACTTTTGGAAATTCATCCCCTAAAGGGGTAAAATTAGGGGCAACATTTTGTAAAAAATTATAAAATCGGTTCTAGGAGATAAAATTTTGCACAAAAGCTCCTTAAACCATGGAGTACTAACATACTCTTCTGATAGTTTACTATGCGTTACACGCCATCCCGGTTACAGTTCATGTTGATCGCATTAAAATAATATTAAAATCTTGGCTTTGTGCTAATATTTAAGTATTTTAGTTTTTTGCTAGTGCAGTTATTGAAACTATAAAACATCAGGTACGAGGTTTGTGTAGGGTTGCCACCTTTTTGCAAAGTCAAAAAAGGACATTGGACTTTGAAAAACGACGGAGCCAAAGTACAGTTCAAGTTGGCCAAAGTACAGCAGTAAAATTTTGAGTTCCCCCCCATTTTGAGTTCAAAATTGTTAAGTCTAAGCTATCATTGGAGATTAAACGGGAAACAAAAACATCTACATACAAATATAATAAAAAAATAAATATATATGTATATAAAATGCTAATGTTTATCTGTGTCGTCTACTGAAGTAACGACTTGCTCTTAGAAAGTTGCTTTTTTTACTAAAAGATAGCTAATTGGCTCTTCTAAAAACTGTCGTCGCCAGATTTTCTGTTTGTCATTTAATTAAAAAAATAAAAAATATTTTTTTGCTGCTGTCGCGTCGTGGCGGATGCGCCAGGCTTCAACTAGTTTATTTATAAATTTTATAACATGTCTAATTAAATTTGAAGAAATATTACTGGTTGCTGTAGATTAAGTAGGAAAAATACGTAAATAAAATTTAGGGCAAAAAAAGTCACAAGGACAATTTGTTTAAAAAAAGGACAGGTGGCAACCCTAGGTTTGTGTGAAGTAACGCTGTTTGGGGTAGTAAAAAATAAGTAAAAAAGAATCCGAACTAGGCATCGTGTTGTGTTGTGACAATTTCAAATATTAATAAAATTGCCGAAAAAATGTTAACGCTTAAAGGAGAGTGTAACTAGGGCGTTGTTTGGTGCAATAACATTCAATAACTCAATTTTCCCAGATATTAAACTCTCCCAAAACAACATTTTACAGCTTCATAGTTTCTCACACCGATTTGGTCAAAAGCAAAAATGGATTCAAGCAGTTCGACGAAACAAGTGAATAAACAAAGTGCTCATTACATAATCAAAAAATTAATTAGACATATATATGAGAGAATAAAATAAAATTTGCAATATTAATGGTATACTTTTTTTAATCAAGTAGTGATTAAATATTAATGAACATCTTCTAAAATTATAATTATGTACCTTTAAACTTTTTTGTTATAGCCGAAATAGCCCCAATTATGACCACACTAGCAAAACCGGTGCGTAAAACTATGCTAGCTAGCGTAGTTAAAGTAATCTAAAAAGCTATTTAGTTGGAATAATAAATTATAATACAAGTTACAAGTTAGACCTTCTGAAGATATCAAAATATTTACTTTTTTATTTAAATTATACTTCCTAAAACTTTTAATAATTATATGTACTTTTCGTATACTCGCTATTTAAATCCGTGTATTTGAATATGCATGTTCTTTACGATATTCTGCGATGGTGGCAGCACCTGCGGAGAATGCACCAAACCTATACACTTAATAGAAATTTTCGTTATATTGCAGTAATTATTCATAGATTCTTATCGAGCTCAGAAACTGTATGCCTATTTAGTCTTTGAATTATACACGCATATTAAAAAAAATCTTAAAATATAATAAAGCAATTTGTGCAATAGAACCAACCTGTTGTATTAGTAAAAGGCTTTATCTATCTTAGACCAAAATGAAAGAAAATAGCGAACTGTGTCGAAGGCATTCGGACAGTTTATCTTTAATCAGTAATTACTCTAAAAGCTGACCGCTACGAAACGTAAAATTATTCAATTTGCGGCTGGTATAGTTTTTTGTGTTGATTAATGCACGTATTAACGAGAAACGATGCAATAATTGAGCTTGTATTACTTGATAATATTGCAAAAAACCGTGGCTAAATCGTTCTTTCATCGTTCAATCAAAAAGCAAATAAAAATCGAAATAAAATTTAATAATAAATTACTCGTACAGATTATTAGTTTATTAAACGAATGAGAATTTGTTTTTCTCTCACTATTTCTTATGAATTTATATGTACAAAATTTTGTAGGAATGTTTAACTAAAAAAATATATTATACTAGCCTGTACCCTCGACTTCGTTCGCGTCGAATTCATCATTTGTAATGGTGATGATAAAGCAAAGCAAGAATTTCCATTAACATACAAACTGGATAAAATTTTCTCACATTTATGTCAGCATGAGAAAAAACAATATGGCGATATTATTATATAACTTGGTAATATTTGAGGGGTAATCATCTCGTTGGAATTTGACTTTCGAAAAACCCCTTTGCCAAAAATAAGCTTTTTACGTCAAGCAGTTTAAGCAGAATCGTGGTTAATCAATTATCCAACTTTTTGGAACGCCCTGTATGATTTTTTTAAAAAAATCAAAATATGTAAAAAAACAAAATAAATTATGCGTGTCCAAGCGTTTTCCCGAAAGACTAACCGTTTTTTAAATAACAAATATTGTAATATTTGAGGGGCGTTTTCACCCTCTTTGAATTTGAGATTCGAGAAACCCCTCCTTATCGAACCTCTACACCCCACAAACAATCCGTAAGCAGAATCGCGATAACTCAATGGTCATACTTTATGAACACCCCGTATAAAATTTTAAAAAATCTTTAAATATGTAAAACAACAAAATCAAATATACGCGGTTAAGAGTTTTTTTCGAAAAACTCACCGGTTTTAAAATACAGAAGAAATACAGAATATTCTAATATTTGAGGGGTGGCTTCACCCCCTTAGAATTCGAGTTTCGATAAATCTTTTCTTATCGAACCTCTACACACTAAATCAATCCATTTTCCAAAAATCAGG
Source organism: Sitophilus oryzae (assembly GCF_002938485.1). Lineage (NCBI taxonomy): Eukaryota > Metazoa > Arthropoda > Insecta > Coleoptera > Curculionidae > Sitophilus > Sitophilus oryzae. The sequence continues at coordinate 1,255,016 of NW_022146262.1, read as the reverse complement.
TTTTTACGTCAAGCGCTTTAAGCAGGATCGTGATTAATCAATGACCAGATTTTTCGAAACACCCAGTATAAATTTTTAAAAAGTCTTAAAATATGTAAAAAAAAAGTAAAATATCGTGTTTAAGCGTTTTTTCGGAAACTTGACCGTTTTTTAAATAAAAAATATTGTAATATTTGAGGGGTGAGGGGTGGTTTCACTCCCTTGAAACTAGAATTTCGAAAAATCCCTTCTTATCGAACCTCTACACCCTAGAATCAACCTGTATGCCAAAATTGAGCTTCTTACGTTGGGTGGTTGGAGCAGGATCGTGATTAATCAGAAGTTACTTAAGGATTTTATATATTAGTATAAATATGTACAAAATTTTGTAGGAATGTTAACTAAAAAAATATATTATATTTAATAATTTATTACATTGTTGCTCTAAAATCGTTATGAATTAAAACAATTTTATTTTTGTTTTTTCGTAATGAATTAAATTTTTACTTCACCATAGTGTCAAGAATGTTTTAAATTTTTAGTTTGTTCATATCCGGAGTGTTATAAAAAATATGTGTGAGTTAAAATAAGATTCATTTTTTATATCAATATAGGTCTAGGATTCTGCTTTATTTCGTAACTACAGGGGGTTATAAAGTTTTAATATTTTGATTTATTGTAATTTTCTTACAAGTGCTTTAGCGATTTGAATGAAATTTTGAGAGTAAAAATTACTATAAGCGCGATATATTTTAATGCTAAAAAAGTGTCGACATATTCACCAGGGACGTGCATACAGGTTATCAGTGGAATGTGTTTCTAATAAAAAAATGTGCGCCAGTAACTTTTTTTCTCTTGTTAGCAAAATTGTGTAGACTGTTTAATGCCGATTAAAAGTTGTCTCTTGATATTTTGTCGATTTTGATCTCCTTGATGAGATAAACGCAATTTTATTAATTTGCCTTAAGCCAAGTCTAATAGCAACCTTTAAAATTAAAAAATGTCACGTGTTAAAGTTACAAGATTTTAAAACTTTAACAAAATGTTAAAAATAGGTATTTTGAAATTATCTTAAATACCATTATTCTTTTTTGAATATGCTGTAGGTAAATTAGATAAGTAAATAATTCATTAATTTTATTTTTATTTTAATTCTATTAATTGTGATTAACTCATGCACTCTTTCTCTTGGTTTGGTGATTCTGGTTTTGTCTTTGTTAGGACCAGGCCCATTCCTGGGGTATCTGGCGCCTGTACATGCAGCATTCTTTGGTACGCCCTTTTTATATTTAAATCAATTATTGTATGTATATTTTAATCTTAATCTCAAAAATTTAAAGAATTTATATTCTGCGACAAATGAGCAATATGTAATTGGAAAAAAACTATTATGATTAAAGTATAAAATCATTTATTAAATAAAGAAAACAAACAAAAACACAAAAATATTTAGTAACAAAAATAGTACCCTAAAGAAAAAAACTCACCCATTTTATATGAAATACATAAAAACAATAAACTAAAAATCGGAAATAATATACATGTACTGATTTCTTTCGAAAATCGACAACTATGAAACTATGAACCCTTCCCGACACAAACGGTACATTGTGAGACAGTAAATTGTAGAGAGAAACAAGCCCTATAACACAGGATACAACATTTTAATGAACAGTGCTTTCCATAAAACCAATAAAATGAAAAATATACGAAATAATATACATGTACCGATTTCTTTCGAAAATCGACAACTATGAAATTATGATCCCGTCCCTGACACAAACGGTACATTCTGAGACAGGAAATTGTAGAGCGACAAGCCCTATAATATAGCATAGAATATTTTAATGAACAGTGCTTTCCATAAAATCAATAAAATGAAAAATATACAAAATAATATACATGCCCTGATTTCTGTCGAAAATCGACAACTATGAAACTGTGATCCCTTCCCCGACACAAACGGTATATTGTGAGACAGGAAATGTAGAGAGAAACAAGCGCTATAACATAGGATACAACATTTTAATGAACAGTGCTTTCCATAAAATGAATAAAATGAAAAATAAATCGATGAGATCAATGTGTTGCCGAGAGATTGCCATAGACTTGTTTATTCGGTGCGGCCAACGCAAAAAAGACGCTAAGCAAACTTTATCCTATGATGTGTACGTCTGTCCATTCTGAGGCTACGGGGTATCCGTGAGAGGGGAAACGATATTTTCTCGATGTTTTTCGTAAAAAATTAGACGACGCGTCCCATCAATAAAAATTCTACAAATTTGCAAGTAGCCAATAAAATGAGTGGGCGGAGCGATTTGCGGTGACGTACTCGTCAAGTCGACGTATAAAATATATTGCTGTTTATTTAAATGTTTTTTGTCCGCATTCCTTTCATAGACACAGATCCAGCAGACGAACTGTATGTTTAAGTATTTGTTTATTAACAAGAAAGCGTATCGGTTTTTTGTTACAAAGTACTGATTGACACTTCGATTCTGCGCTCCCAAAATGTTGCGCCTACGTGCGTGCACGCATTGCACGCTCGCCAGGAACGGCCCTGGTTAGGACACTTCTTAAAGCCCAGACTTAAAAACAGTTTAATTTTATACTGCTTTGCTAAAGTTAAAACTGTTTTTAAGTGTCAGACTAGTCTAAGAAGTCTACTAACACTAACAAAAACAAAACCGGAATCATCAAACCAAGAAAAAGGGTGCATCTACTAGGTACCTTGCGAGTGCGGTGAGTCGTATATTGGAGAGTCAAAACGTCCTCAAAATGTGCGACTGGACGAACATAAAGGTTATACTCAAAGTGGTGAAACAATGAAGTCAAGGTATTCATGGTATTGCAGATCATATGTGGTCCAAGCACCAGAACATAAAATGGTCGGAGGCCCGGGTGGTCCACAAGGAACCCCATTGGAAAAAGCGCAAATTTAAAGAGGCCGTATTCATATCTAGCAACAATAAAATCTTTAGCTATCCAAATATGGAAATTTTAACAATATGGCAACCACTCATAAAACGCACTAATGCAGGTATTCTCAGTGGACACCGCATGCTTGACTGCACCCAACTTCTTCATGGGTGAATGTTCTTTTTGAGTTCGAAATTCTTTGAGTTTCAATACTGAATCATTGCCTACCACATTCAAAGTAATATTATATTGGATCAGAAGTCAATAGCACCCAATAGGTAAATCAGAAAATTTGGCCTGCTGAAAAACTATGTGTTTGCGTGGCGTACCAAGTCTGCGGCAGGCCAAGTCTGTGGTGGACCAAGCCCGTCACAGGCCAAATCCGCAGAGAATATGACTCATATAATGAGATTTTACGAAAAATAATCAATTAATTTTTTTTTGCAGTAGTAATATTGTGATCAGTGATCGTAAAAACTGATGAATTGATGACGAAATATTAAATAATTATATAGTAAGTGTATATAATAATAATACAGTAAAATAGACATTTTTTCAAACAAGACAAATTCTATTTTTAGTCGTTATTTCATTTTATTAAAACAAGTTACATTACAAATCAAAATCGTTGAATAATAAACACAGAAAAAATTACACAATTGACAACTATATTTTTTTTTGTGCAAAGTAAAATTCATGAATAAATGGATCGTTAGACTACAGCAATCGTTAGTACGCTGACAATACGGAAATTTTTATTAACATCTCATTAGCAGGGCCGTAGAACAATATAATTAATATTATCTAGGATAAACGTAAAAATGGTCAAAATAAGACTATTAATAAACGAATAATTATGGTGTATTACTAGAAAAAAGTTAAACAGTTATGTTTTATTTTTGTGAATATACGAGGACATATTAAAAAGTGGTTTGAAAAATCGATGGTTATTGGTCGAATTTAAAGACTTCGATTGGTTAGAAAATTACGCAGATTTTAAATTTATTGCATTTTTATTCCTCCGTTCATGTATTCCTCCCACCATGCATGAATATATGGATAGCATTATGCTCCTTCCTTAGTCTTCTTATTCAAAGGCTGACACACTTATTGTCGTTTATTCAATTCGACGTGACTTGCTAGATGCATGTTACTTGCCAGATTACCTACCACGTCAGATGCTACGTCACTTTGTTGGGCGCTCTCACTAAAGTTGAAAAACTGAAAATGATGCAGATTTTTTTATGACATACTATTCAAAAAGACATCCAAGTAGGTACTAAATAAACAAATATTTCTTTACATAACCGATTTGAAGTAAACGAAACATGAGCTTTATTATTTTTCAACCGGTCCCTATAGCTTAAACCGGTGCGGTGATGCACCATTCACTACGACTACTATTCAAATTAACATTCCAAACCTTTATTAACATCCAATATTTCCAAACAAAACCGCGGCTTTAACAATCGACGGATCATTCTTAATCGCAGCGCTCTGTTTGTTTGTGTGTTTGTGTGCTGCACGTCACACACCGCTACATCCTTCGTAACAGGTTACCGAAGAAATCTTCAAGAACACACCGAGATACAACACGTTACGTAACTCGTTCGACGTAAAGCAGGCGAAAAAGATACAAAAAATTGGAACGTCAAACAGCTTTACTCATTTAGTCGATCGATCGGTAAGACGGCAGCTACTCCAAACTAAAAGCGGGCAGATCATTGCGTTTTGAATCAAATCCGAGCGGCATTTCGAGTGAAAGTGGCGACGATGGCGTCGATCGTGCCCAAGATTATATTTGTTCCTGTAAACGCTGCTGGTAAGTCTGTTACTTTGTGTTATTTTTATCTCCTTCTAGCTTGATCTGGGTCTGGTTTTATCTCGTTCTGTTCGAGAGATCTGTAAAACAGATGTTTGTGTGCAATTAGAACAATAAATTCTGGTTTCCTGATTTGGATGCGGTTGAAATGAGTAATCATTTTTATTTTGCAATCCTTTATTTTATCGGATGAAGTTTTTAGTTGAAATCACTTTCAAATAAAACAACAAAATATCCAGTATATAGAAGCCTCTCCAAACACAAAATCATAAACATTTCTTTGCGGAAAGGCATCAATCTCTCTTTTTTCGACTTTAGAATAACTAAAATCAGTTACACGAAAGCGTGTTCCTACTTTACATTCTAAACACGTTTCTTGTGTAGGTATGAACTTAACCTAGTAGATACTGTAATTGGGACATCAATACTGTACCGAGGAAAAAAACGAAAATAAACAAAATGAACCAACAAACTAGACCAAACCAAAACAAACGTAACCAAAGAATCAAAACACGTTTTAAGCTAAAAACGCGCCTGTTTACGAATTCCAATTGCTGAGTGCTTTTTAAATCTTGCTATATTTTACAATATTTTATCAATAAATGAAAATGGTACACTTCGGCAAGTAGTTTTTTGCGTGTCTAGAATGAAAAACAGAACAGCATTTCCAGAATGAAAAGCAAAAAACAGAAAGCATGTAACTGGTTTTAGCTATTCTAAAATTGAAAAACTGAAAAAACTCATTCTATTCGAGTGATCTATAAAACAGATGTTTGTGTGTAATTAAAACAATACATTCTTGTTTCCCTGATAGATGCGGTTGGAATGAGGTGACATTTTTATTTTTGCAATACTTTATTTTATCTGGCGTTGTTATTTTCTACAAAGCTCCATTCAGAACCTCGCAATTAGTGGTTTCAATTAGCATAGAAGTTTGTTTCTTTAAGTTCAATGTAAGCATTCAGAACGTCAAAATTAGTGGTAGATATTTTCAATTAGTAGAAAAAGTTGTTAAACTTCTAACTTTTGCACTAATTATACTTCAAAATTTGCGAGAAATGTCATTTTGGCCTTTGATTATCTTCCGTCAAGAGAAATTGTGGTTAGAAATCAAAAGCTGATGTTTTATAAGCTAAATATTATAGACCGAGAGCTGGCTACATAAAAAAACCTTATCATCGTTACATGGCTAATTTTTTGTGTGAAGTATCCTTTTGTGTAGCCATTATTATGGCAACTATGTCATGTTTGCCAGCGCAATCCCGGGGCTTAAAGCGGGGGCGGCCAATCGAAAGGGTGAAATTTTGACACTAAAAATATTATAAGGTACACGAGTTATAATTGCCAAATAGCTTTTATTTACTATTAGGAAACGTGTAAAATTGTTGACAGACATTTTTCTCGTGGCTGAAACGCCGGTAGACAACGCGAAAGAGGCATAGAATTTTGACAAAAGAAAATCATCCCATACATGCAGGTCGGTTGGTGGAATGTCATGTTTATTGTTAATTAATTTAAAAAGCCGTATGCAAAAGGGCAGACAAAAAAATCGTTATTTAAATAATAAAAAAATATATTTATAATATAATCGTATATTATATGATTTATCTATACTTAAATGGATGAGGCGGCCAGCGTTCCATGAATAAAGCGCTAGATAAATATCGCGCTTTTGATAACTCTCTGCAGCTGATTGAGCCACGATCTTTTTGTCTGTCCTTTTGCATACGGCTTTTAAAATAAATAAATATGACATTTCACCAATCGGCATGCAAATATTCCATAATTTTTTTCATTCTTCAAATTTCATTTTTTAATAATTTTTAAAATTTCATGCCTCTTTTGCGTTGTCTGTCGACATTTTAAAGAGTAGAAAAATGTCTGCCAACAATTTTCCACGTTTCTTAATAATAAATAAAAGCTATTTTCGCAATTATAACTCATGTATCTTATAATATTTTTAGTGTCAAAATTTCACTTTCGATTGGCCGCCCCAGTTTTAAGCCCCGGATCGCGCTGGCAAAACATGACTTTTTTCATAATGGCTACACAAAAGGATACTTCACACAAAAATTAGCTATGTAACGATGATAAGGTTTTTATGTAGCCAGCTCTTAGACTAATTAGGCTTTCTATGGATACAACTGACTAACGCAAGCTGTTGCTAGGATATTCTATTAATTTTAATTGTGTTTTTTAAACTATGTTTTAAACATTGTACGTGATCGTAAACTAAAAAGTATAAAATGTAATTGATGCCCACTTGCACCGTTTGTATAAACTTTGTTTAAAGGCTAAACAGTGATTAACTATAATAAGATATTATATAGTTAATCGCTGTTTAGCCTTTAAACAAAGTTTATACAAACGGTGCAAGTGGGCATGAAACCACTAATTTATTCCACGAATTGCGGGGTTCTAAATGCTTCAGCTTAAGTTGTACCTACGTACATAAATTTTAAAATTAGTAAAGTATTTCTAATTCTACTAAATCGATTCTTATTAAACTTTGCGCACTTTCAATGTCGAATTCTCGTGACAATATATTTGATGAATTCAACCAATCGGCAACAATTTTGCTGTATTTTGAGACTATCTGTATTTGCCATTTTCTGACATTTATCGTTTTTTTTTAATTCAACCCTATTAGATCAGACAGACTCATGATCATTGTCTTATTTTATTAGTTTACCGAAAGCAGCTACGACAAATAAAATAATAAGTTGTTTCCATTTAAAAAATCGACTTTCTATCGTTTGGTTAACTTAATTTTAGTTAGCACCCTGTATAATATTTAATAAATTTGCGTAAAAAATTAAGTAGAGTAAAATATTTTCTTAAAGGCTAACAACAAAAAAACTATTTATAAACCGTTGTGCTGTGTAAATAATGTGTGAAGAGCCCTCTGTGTAGATGAATTTATTCGAGATAATAAAATTAGCAACAACTTCCGATTAAAGGTTGATTCTCACTATACCTTCCATTTCCATTCCATATCCATTCCATATCCCTTCCGTATTTTTTATTGTATTGACCATAGACTTAAAATACATTTTAAGTCTATGGTATTGACGCTATACGTAAGCTTCCGTTCCGTATCAGTTCCATACTTTTTATTGTGCAATCTATATAATTACGAAAGTTTTATTTTAAAAATTTTTATCTTTCATAAAAGGTGATAGATTTAATTAAGAAGTGAAAGAATAAATAAATATCAGCCACACACAGAGCTGGTACAAATGTAAGAACTTGACAACCCTGTTTCCGATACGCTTCAGTCCATCCGCCAAAAAAATGTATTGAAGGAAAGGATATGGAACGGAAGGGAAACGGAACGGATAGTGTGCATTGTCCTATTCATTTACATGATATGCTACAGCTCTACTTAACCCACGGCGATGTATGTTCGAAAGTACCCATTTCTATTCTTTGGCGCTCAAATTTTTCGATTTTGGTGCACTCGCAATTTATACAGGGTGCTACAAATTCGAGGTACGAGCATTGGTATCTCGGAAATCGTAATATCAATCAATTTTTTTCAGATACGAAGATGGTTGGGGCAAACTTGCGCTTTAGGATATTCACCAAGATGCCATCAAAACAGTTTTGAAAATGAATTTTATTTTTTCCTGTCGTTACTTTTTAGAAAATCAAAAAACTATTTGCACATTCTCATAGCCACTTTATTAGGGTTATCTGATAGTATTTTTAGATTTTCAAATCAGCTGATAATTTCTGAGATACAGAGGCCAACTTAATTTTTTTAAATACGGACCTGTATTTTTTATTTTAGGTTTTGAAAGAACTCGGTCTCATGAGTACAATAATATGCTACACTTGATACTTTTTTTTGTTTTGGGTACCTTAACAGTAACAAAGCTATTTAACTGTTATTTAAAATAATTTGAAGTCCGACTCTGGTTTTTTAATTTACTTAATCTGATTATATTCAGCACAACAATATTGATCAGCGCTAATTAACATTGAATAAAGAAAATCACGCCCATTGAAAGATTCAAATAATTAATATCCAGGTCAGCAATTTAAAGATTTCTATTATTTTTAACTTTTTTTATTGTGAATTTGAAATCTCAGTGTACGATCTAATAATGTGCATAATATTAATCGTAGTTATTATAAATAAATCAACTTCTACAAACTAGTTTTTAATACTCTGCATGTCCGAAAGGGTTACCACCGTCTATAATGCACACATTTGTTTTTCATTCAATCTTATTTATAGCTCTTTGAACAGATCTTCTTCTTATACTTCCGAATGCATTTTAGTTGAGTTAATTGTTTTCGTACGCTTAATGTTGAAATGTATTGATTTCAAATGTCCAAATAATTTTTATTGATTTTCTTTATTCAATGTTAGTTAGCGCTGATCAATATTGTTGTGATAAATATAATTAGATTAAATAAATTAAAAAACTAGAGCCGGATTTGAAATTATTTTAAATAACAATTAAATAGTTTTGTTATTGTTAAGCTACCCAAAACAAAAAAAAAGTATCAAGTGTGTGCATATCATTGTACTCAGGAGACCGAGTTCTTTCAAAATCTAAAATAAAAAATGCAGGTCCGTATTTAAAAAAATTAAGTTGGCCTCTGTATCTCACAAATTATCAGCTAATTTGAAAATCTAAAAATACCATCAGAAATCTCTAATAAAGTGGCTATTAGAATGTGCAATTAGTTTCTTGATTTTCTAAAAAGTAACGACAGGAAAAAATAAAACTGATTTTCAAAAAAATCCGTTTTTTCCAAAAAACTCAGCAATCCTTGAAATTTTTAAAACTCTTTTGATGGCATCTTGGTGAACATCCGAAAGCGCAACTTTGCCCCAATTTAACCATGTTCGTATCTATTACGGTTACCGAGATACCAGTGCTCGTACCTCGAATTTGTAGCACCCTGTATATGTCCGGATTTTATCCGGATTTCAGAATTCATTTGTCTGGATTTTATTGGGATTTCTGAGTTCACTTATCCAGAATTTCCAAAAATCTTTTTGAAAACCCTAGCTTTGACCCAAAATTTTACTATTAAAGGCGGAATTACATTACTATCACGTCACTTAAATTCACGTGAACACACATGAGCAGTAAATTTAATGAGACCGATGTTTTGCATTTATTTTATTAATCAACACATCAAGGGTGAACACATTATTGTCTCTTGAGGGATTCATGTGAAATCACGTTTTATTGCGAGTTGTTTCGCGCACAAATATTCTGTTTTAACATCAATTTCGTGAGGTGTGAAAACGTGAGGGTTGGAAAATGGAAGAAATTCTAATAGAAAAAGTGCGTTTACACGAGATGCTTTACAATAACCGATCAACAAATTACTCTCTTTTCAAATTAATGTCATGAACCCATTGCCTAGTTTTAATATTATCAGCAACCACAAGTAAACCACATGCGTTTTCTAAATCTTCTTCAAACTCAGAAGATGAAGATGAAGAATTATTTATTTGATTCGTTATTACGTTAAGTATAGGGCCTAAGTTGTGTTAAACTTGAGAAGAACACTGAACGAACGAGAAATGGCTTTCGATTCATAATAAAATGCGCATAATATGAAAGAACGACGTGATACTAATGTGTTTCCTTTAAACCACACGGTGAACTGACTTTTACTGTGATAGCATGTGAACTCACGTGACGTGACAGTAATATAATTCCGCCTTAAGTTTCATATCTGTCTTAGATTAGATTAGATTCTTAGAGGTGGCTTTCGGCCTGATCCACTGCGACCTTCTCAGATCTATTGTGGTCCTCTTCTGATCCTTAGATTACATTCTCCAGTCCTATCCTTTTCACAAAGTTTAGCAACTTGGAGACTGAACCCTCCATGTAGTTCCTTGGCAATGGCCTATCATTGCCTATTACCGGGAACCGCACATTTGCCAGGCTGTCACACCGACATAAAATGTGTTCTGACGTTTCTTCTTCAGATTGGCAGAACCTACACATAGCTTCGTCTGTCAATCCCATCAGCTTTAGATGCCTATTTAGCTTACAATGTTAGTAGTAGTAGTAGTAGTAGTAGTTACTACCCTGTTAGTAGACCTACTACACAGCTTTGACTGTCTTTCTGTCCTTGCTTATCAGGTCTACCGTGAATTTTGGCGAATGTTATACAATGAACTTTTTCGCCTGTATCTGCCCTGGTGAGTTTCTCCACCATTCTAGAGATTTTATGGCCACCCATCGTTCCGTGGCAGAAGGGTTCTGGGCCTATGAATGGCATTAATGAGCCTTGCTTGGCCCTTTCATCTGCCTTTTCGTTACCCTTGTGACCCTCGTGCCCTGGCACCCAGGCCAACGTAACAGTGCTACGTCCGCCCAAAGTATTCAGAGCACGCACACAGTCCCACACTAGTCTAGAATTGACCTCCGCGGAGCTGAGTGCCTTTAGCGCCGCTTGGCTGTCTGTGAAGATGGCCACAGAACGATTTGTTCTTTGTTGCCTTATTATTTCTTCTACACAATAGTGGATTGCCGTTATTTCTGCCTGGAAAATTGTGACATCCTTGGATAGGCTTACGTGGAAGGATCTCCCTTGTTTCGGCCCTACTATTCCAGCTCCTACGCCTTCTGACGTTTTTGAGCCGTCTGTATACCAGGTTGCCTCAGCTTGAATGGGTACACCTTTACTCCAGTCTTCCCTTCCTGGTATGGTTATATTAAATTTGTTGTTGAAGCTATACCTAGTAGCTGTTGCATCAATTGGTAATCCCAATACTTTGTCTGCTTTTAGCTCTTCGATTAGCTTCTGGTTTGCAGCACTATGCGTTTGGCTTATGTGCTGCTGACCGTGAATTAACCTGTGCATGACAGATCTGGCTTCGCCTTGTATGAAAATATGTAGTGGTGGTAAGTTCAACAAGACTTCCATCGCATTTGTAGGAGTGGTTTTTATGGCCCCAGTTACACACAGACACGCAAGCCTTTGTGTGGAACTTAACAGCCTTACCGCACCCACTTGCGATGTCTTTGTCCACCACGCCACCGACCCGTAGGTTATCATGGGTCTTACTACCCTTGTGTATAGCCATAGAGTCATTTTAGGGTTAAGTCCCCAGTTTTTTCCACACATCCTTCTGCACCTACCTAAAGAGATGGCAGCCCTCTGTTGCTTTCGCTATGTGAGTATTCCATGTAAGCCTTTGATCAAAAAATATCCCAAGATACTTTTTTTCTTTGTTTCTCCTAGCACTGGTGGTTTTAGGCCTTTTGGTGCTATCTTTTTTGTAAAATTGACAATTTGTGTTTCATATCTGTCTTAATAGATGGTTATTTTCTTTTATCTATGATATGTACTAAAACATCGAGAAATACATAGTACTAAAACATAGAAAAATAATAATTTTGAAAAAAGTCAAAGTAAAAAGTCGTCCTTAAACCACTTACGGTATAGTATTTGACGCAATATCCCTACGTCATTAAATTATTTTCGGAAATTTCTCGCATAAATTATTACTGTATTTTACCTCAACGTAAAATTTTAGTTTTAAATTTAGCAACTACAAAAAATAAAATTAATCGTTTTTCCATGATGTTGGACAGCCTAGAAAATCTATTAATTTATATATCCTAATAGAAAATTTCCTGTGTAAAAGACACAAAAACAAAAACGAACGTTAATGGTAGGTTTATTAAAATTAACAAAACCGTCACACACATCGCTAGTTTGCATACAATATTGTTCGAAAGGTATTGAAAGTCATCAGTCGAAAAAATACAGTGTCAATCACACGAGAAACCGAAGAATTGTATTAGTTCAAAACACAATGTTTGGATCCAAAAAAAAGAAGGAAGAGAATATGGAGCAGGTTACTGGTGTACTGAGATTTAAGCCTATACCTGAAAGTCGTAAGTACAATGTTTTTTTTTACGACCTGTAAAGCTTATTGTATTTGACCCTTACCTATGTCTGCATCTGCACCCAGGTTCCAGTTCTACCGGATCTATATCATTCTAACCTTTAATTTTAATTTAACTAAATTTTGTTTTGCATGAAGGAATCCTCGTTCATAAGTTTTGTAGTCCGTTAGGGAAATCTGATGTTTGCGTTTTGCCAAATCCTTATCACTTGATCCCAGGTGTTCTATTTATTTAGAGGTACCTTAAGGTTCATATTTATGACTGTGAGGAAAAGCATTACGAAATCTACATACTAGTAACTGATAGTCGATACACAGTTACAGCCTTTCATCAAAACTGCCGCAGAGCGATTGCCTCATACTATAAGTAAAATGATCGGCATTTAACAGATAATATTTTTAAGAAATAAATTGGCACTTTAACACTTCAAAAACAGTAAATACAACTTAGCAGCAGTTACAATTCCTTCTTTATTCCAATACTCTCCAATACTGATTTATTTGTATGCATCATTATGTTTTCGTTATCTGCCTACGCGACGTGGCTCTCAGCAATGCAATGCAGGTCCATATTAACTGCCATAATAAACATTTTAATGAACATTGCTTTCCATAAAATGAAAAATATACGAAATAATATACATGTACTGATTTCTTTCGAAAATGGACAACTATGAAACTATGATCCCTTCCCCGACACAAACGGTACATTGTGAGACAGGAAAATGCAGAGAGAAACAAGCCCTATAACATAGGATACAACATTTTAATGAACAGTGCTTTCCATAAAATCAATAAAATGAAAAATATACGAAATAATATACATGTACTGATTTCTTTCGAAAATCGACAACTATGAAACTATGATCCCTTCCCCGACACAAACGGTACATTGTGAGACAGGAAATTGTAGAGAGAGAAACAAGCCCTATATCATAGGATACAACATTTTAATGAACAGTCTTTCCATAAAATGAATAAAATGAAAAATATATATGGCAGGATCGATATTCAGTACGATCTACATCCATCAGTACCGGCACCACAGAGAGGTCGGTGGATTCGTTGGAACAGTTCTTTTGTGGTTTTAGAATTAGGTACTTGGATGAAAGCCTTGCTATGCCTGTGCTGTTTCTCCAGTGGACGGTTTGTTTTTCTTAATCCAAAGTTTTACTGCCCTACGGGTTATACATTTGGTTATTCACAGCACTTGCTATGGACCAAGATAGGATTCTTGCCTTGCTAGTTTGTCGGCTTTTTTGTTGCTTTGGATGCCACCTAAAATAATTTAATTTGGCTATTTTATAAATGCAGTTTTCTTAATAAGATTTTTTTTATATTATTATATTATTTTGTTATAGTAATAATTACTGGAACATTCAATGTACAATATTATAAAATCTTTCAATAGTTATTTGTGTAACTAGTGCAAAAAGGACATATTTGTTTCGAGTTCGAGACGAAGTCGTGAGCTGCAATCATTCTGAGCGCAACAAATATGCTTTTTGCACATGTTGCACACAACATATTTTCTAGGATCGAATTGAAATTCTTATTTAAATGTTTATTAAAAAGTTTTTACAGTAATTCACAGAATAATATAACCACTTACAATGACACTTTTATCGTGCACTAGTGTAAAAAGTTTGAGTTTTAATACAGTAGATAGTGTAAAAAGTAGCTACTTTTTGCACGATCGTAGAACAAAATTCTTACAGGATGTTTACAAACTATAATGCCTTAAGCTTTATTCAGAACTTCGCAATTAGTGGAATAAATTAGTGGTTTCAATTACACTTTATACCTTTTAGTTTACAATTCACAATGCCTAAAAAACACAATTAAAATTAATTAATAATAGAAATTAAATTCAATTTAAATTAATTAATAATAACTTAATATAGAATATCCTAGCAACAGCTTCTAGTATCCAGTTGTATCCTTAGAGAAAGCCTAATATTTAGCTTATAAAACAATAAACTTTTGATGTCTACCCAAATTTTGTCTTGACGGATGATCAAAGGCCAAAATGACATTCGCCGCAAATTTTGAAGTATAATTAGTGGAAACGTTAAAGCTTCATTCAGAACCTCGAAATCAGTGGAATAAATTAGTAGTTTCAATTAGTCGTAGAAGTTTGTTCACCTAATTTTAATGTAAGCATTCAGAACTTCATAATTAGTGGTAGTAATTTTCAATTAGTGGAAACAGTTAACAAACTTTTGGCTTTTCCACTAATTATACTTCAAAATTTATGAGAAATGTCATTTTGGCCTTTGATTATCACCCGTGAAGAAAAAATTTGGTTAGAAATCAAAAGTTTATTGTCTTATAAGCTAAATATTATGCTTTCTTTGTGGATACAACTGACTACCGGAAGCTGTTGCTAGGATATTTTATTAAATTTAATTGTGTTTTTTAGACATTGTGAATGATCGTAAACTAAAAAGTATAAAGTGTAATTGAAACCACTAATTTATTCCACTAAATGGGAGATTCTGAATGAAGCTTAAAAGTTTGTTAACTTTTTCCACTAATTGAAAATTCCTACCACTTATTTTGACGTTCTGAATGCTTATATTCAAATTAGAGGAACAAACTTCTACGCTATTTGAAACTACTAAGACCACTAAGCAATCAGAACATCAAAATTAGTGGCAGACATTTTCAATTATTAAAAAAAGTTATCAAACTTTTAACTTTTATACTAATTATACTTCAAAATTTGCGATGACTGTCATTTAAGCTTTTGATTGTCATCCGTCAAGAGAAAATATGGTTAGAAATCAAAAGTTCATTGTTTTATAAGCAAAATATTAGGCTTTTTCTATGGATACAACTGACTAACGCAAGCTGTTGCTAGGATATTCTATTAATTTTAATTGTGTTTTTTAAACATTGTGATCATAAACTAAAAACAAAAAATGATCATAAACTAAAAAGAATAAAGTGTAATTGAAACCACTAATTTATTCTACTAATTGCGAGGTTCTGAATGAAGCTGATCAGTACTGGTAGTAGTGCTGTTCAAAAGAACAATAGGTATATTTCCGATATCAGAATAGGCATCCTCGAATTTAAGACACCCTGTATATCTTCAATTTATCAATTACACTTAAAATTATAAAAAAAACTCTAGTAGTAGAATTGCCAATTATTAATATCATTAATATAAACGTTTTAGATTTGTTCCTGACAAAATGGCGAAGGAAACATTATTTATATTGCAGGAATGCATAATATAGTCACAAAATATAATTAGAGCTACTCAAGGCTATTATTATTTTTACTCCGGAAATATGATATCCTTCATATCTACAGTATGTCTCCGGATTGTCTTTACAAGAGGAAAAACTTATTATTTTGACATTTTGAGAAAAATGCATTCTTCATAAAAAAAAATTTGATTGTTCTAAAACGGTTAATCCAGTTTAAACTTTTCCAAATATTCATACCGTTTTAGAGAAAATTAATAAAAACAACAAAAATATAGTTGAATTTTCCAAATCAAAAAATCAAAACGCCTTTCTACGCTAATATATAATTTCGTTTTCATTCTTTGGTAGATTGTTATTGATAGTATTTTAATTAACGTTAATATTTTTTGCTGTTTTAAAGTGTTAAAGAAGCACAAGATTTATTTAGTTCAATGCTACGGAAAGGGTGATAATGGTTATCGGAAAATGTAATACTTTAACAACACAATTAATAATAACAGCGCTTTCAGATGGAGCGGACCGTACGAGCGGAGCGTCCGCGCGGATGTTTTTTCAATATAGCTCAATTTTTTCAATATAACTCATGTGAAATCGTTCATATAAACTCACGGTACTTGCTCGAAGTCGCGGACGGTTCGTCGCGTCGTGGACGCTCCGCTCCATCTGAAAAAACGCTGTACTCTCTGATAATAACCGTCTATCAAATAATGAAATCGAGATTACATTACCATCGAAACGCCTTTTGGGATTTTTGAATCTTTAGGAAAAATTGGAACCAATCATTCCAGATCAGTAATCTGTACTACAAGATTGGCAAAAAAACACTCACTTCATTATTGTAGGCCGTACAAAGTTAGCCGATTCAGCTAATTTTTTAATAAATGCAACAAATATTTTAGAATTCTTAGATAATATGTCAGTTTGTTTCGGAATTTTTATATACAGACAAACAATACGTTAAAACCACACTAATTAGTGGTTTTAAATTCCAAGTATTTGGTGTGTCGATGTGTGTGTTTGCATTTTAAACGTCAGTCGATGTCCAAGGTAAGCCGGTCATTTTTGAGAGACCGTGATTTTGTAAATTTAAACCTTAAACTTTGTTACAACTGTGAAAGGATGATCCCGTCAAAAACTGATTCTCTATCGGAGGAAATTCACGGAAAAATATTTAAAAAAAACAACAACGGTAAAAACAAACATAAGTCACGTTAAATCGAGGACTCTTCATGAGAATTGTTTTTGTTTTTTTTCATCCATAACCTCTTGTATAACTATTAGTGCGTGATTCAAATAAAACATTAATATTTGCAGAATGGAGGTCAAGGCTATTAGAGGACCTTTACCTAGCTTTAAAATAATTGGCACTATTAGTAAGCATTCTGCATCTTGTGCATTTGAATTTAATGAACATTTTTGAACTTTAGACAAACTTTTTTTTTGGTATATCTTTATAGTCCTAAATAAATAGGAAAATTCCACTCCTCCAACTTCCAGTGGATGAAATATCAAAAATTGACAACTTTAAGAAACACCTCATTGTAGTATTGAGCAACAAAATGAATTGGAAGAGAGAAACCTTTGCCCAGCAGTTCAGAGTCCATTTCACTAGTCCGAAGAAGTAGCAAAATAAGCGTTCGGCATTTAACGTTTTATGTAAAACTGGCTAGGTATTATAAAGGATTATACTATATCCGTATTGTAGCACATTTTTAGACAACTTCTTTATCTTTAAGATTTTGATGGTCAAACATCAACAAAATATTCCCTATATCTGGTCTAAATTTTCTTGAAAATAAAGCCATTATTTAAAATTCCGTTACAATGCGGGAATAGATTGAAGTTTTGTGATTACAGTGATATACCTATAATTTATATGGTTTTGTAACAAATTGCTCGCTATTCTATGGCAAATGCTGAAGCTCTGCAAACTTTAATCAAGCCTTAGTCAAAGCAGATGTGATTGGAATTTTGGATGTGGCTTAACACGACAGGATAGGGATAAGCCTTAGGCAGATTTCTGAAATAAAATATATATTTCCTTCGGCCACACACCCGCTTTACCCGACCCCTGAGAGCAACCCAAACAGTACAGCGTAATAGACTCTTAAAATACCATACCATAACCGATGGTATACAGATGCTTTCAAAACCAAAGCAGGAACAGGCACAGGTTGGGCTGAAACTTAAATACTCCGAATCAATGGTCACTTAGCCCAGCATCCTTCAGATAGAAATCTACGATATGGAAAGATGCGTACAACTTAACTTAGATAGGAACTATCGGAAACAAGAAATAACCATCTTATCCGATAGTCAAGCAGCCTTAAGAACGGCTAACTCTTCTTCTTAAGGTGCCGTGCAGATTCCTGCGTAGGCGTTCATCTTTTTCTTCTCATCAAATGGTTCTATTAACTGCAGTGACTTGGAGTGCTTGGAAGTCCTGTATGCCTGTCCAATGACGAATATTTCTCAGCCAGGATAGCTTCCTTCGGCCTATCCCCCATTTGCCCCCCTCTATTTTACCCTGGAGAATCAGACGCTGAAAGTGATAGCGTTCTCCACGTATTATCCCAAATAGGCTATTTTCCTTTTCTTGATGATTTCGAAGAGTTCACGTTCTTCCAGACCAGCTCTTCTGAGAATGTCTTTATGCCTCACACGGTCGACCCAGGGCACTCTTAGCATTCGTCGTAGGGGCCACATTTCGAAGGCTTCAATTCGGTTTATTGTTGCTACCTCAGTGTCCATGCTTCCACACCATATAACTTTTTTTTTAGAATGAATTTAGAATGAGGCCGAAGAAGTAGAAACCAACTAAAAGTGGAACTCAAGAACCTGGAAGATTCCATCCATAACCTTGGAATGTGAATCATAAAAAAACATCCACACTATAATCATATTAATATTTTTCCAAAATTCGAAAAAAAGTAACATCTATAGTTTATGAAATTTTTACGTACCTACTTAAATATCACAAAAAGGAAATGATTATATCAAAAACACTTAAATAAATGAGAAGTTTATAGTAAAAGGTTTTTAATTGTTTTTGCGTTTTTAAATTGATGGAATATTTTGGCAACATTTATTTTAAGTATATTTTTTCCTTAATTTTTCTGAAACATGTGATCGATAATTTATATCGATAAATTTTGACAAGGTCAAGGTTAAAGATTCTCTAGAGTATCTACTTTCCCTACCTTTTTATATAGTGATTTGCGTTTTAAGAAAACATTTATATTTAGTTATAGAACACATCTTTAGTTTTCTTGTACTCTTTAAAATTATTATTAAAGCAAACTATTGGTTTCATAATCCAGTAATTTTGGCAGATTAAGTACATGATCAACATAATCAATTTCAGCTTATTCAACCATTTCCAATTGTGGTGTAGCCTCCCTTACATATTGAGATTATAAATTGTAAATTACATGGGAGGGGGGAAGTTAATAACCGCGACTTCTTAGCTCTATTGTGTTCTCCTTTCATGAGTTATAACTCATCATATAATCCAATAAAATTGTCATTTCAAAAAAAAAAAAAATTACGGGCAAGCTGATTTTTTTTTTTGAAAGAGTTTGTCAGCGACTGGCTTCTGAGTGTAAAATAAACAAAATGGGAAATTTTCCCCTTGCGGTTTTTGGGCAATAGGGGTGTTTTTTTTTTAAACTGTACTACAACAAAATAATTAGACGCAAATTGTACATAAGAACATTCTCTATAAGTTCACCTAATGATTTTTTTTATAAGTTTATTATTTCCGGACTTAGCGGCCGTTTCATGAGCCCTTTGAGGTAGTTTTCAAAAAGTTTGTTTTACAGCCAATTGACACGTATGAATAATCATAATAAATGGACAAGCAACTTTTCCTCATGATTTGTTTTGTAGCTTCATTATTTTTGGAGATAGCGTCCAGTTCATGAACAAATTGGGGTAGTTTAATGAGTTTTGTTTAGTTCTACAAATTTACCTTTATTGAACTTATGTATTTATTTCCCCAAAACGAAACATGGAATTCATGTTTCACAATCCATTTTCCAATAGTACTTGTGAATTTCCTGAAAAAAAAGACATTTAAAGCTACCACCACTTGTTCATGATCTGGGCGCTATCTCCATAAATAGTCAAGTTAAAAAAAAAGTTCATAAGGCAAAGGTATATATACTCTTATTTTGAACGAGTTTCCTAGGGTGAATTTGCTGAAAAAAGAGCAACATTGAAAACTACCCTAATTTGATCATGAACTGGACGCTATCTCCAAAAATAATTAAGCTACAAAAAAAAATTTATGAGGAAAAGTTGTTTGTCCACTTATTATAAACAACTTTCATACGGGTCAATTTGCTGTAAAACAAACTTTTTGAAAACCACCCCAAAGAACTCATGAAACGGCCGCTAAGTCCGGAAATAATAAAGTTATAAAAAAAATTAGGCGAACTTATAGAGAATGTTCTTATGTACAATTTGCTTCTAATTATTTTGTTGTAGTACAGTTTAAAAAAAAACACCTATTGCTTAAAAATCGCAAGGGAAAAATTTCCGATTTTGTTAATTTTACACTCAGAAGACAGTCGCTGACAAACTCTGAAAAAATCAGCTTGCCCGTATTTATTTTTCACTCTCTATACGGCGATACAATTTTACTGGATTAATATTAATACAGTCTCAGGGCTTTGACAGAAGCCAGTAATTGAGACGCTTTACAGAGGTTAATTCTTGCCAGGTGTAATACACAAAACGTGTTTAAAATTATGGTTACTAAAATTATACTGCAAAAAATGCAGTCTCGTGTTTTCGATCAAAGTGCAACATGCTAAATTGGATTCTAAGTACAATATGTGGTTAACAAAGAACCACAAGTCTAATGATTCACGCATGTTAAAACAACCAACATGATGTTAGTTATTCTATGACTGATGTTCGAAACAAAAACATATTTAAGTTGGCTCATATGTTTTCCATCTATTTTTGTACATATTTAGTCAGAGTTCAGGGGTCTAGATTCTAATCATTAAGGTTCCATAAAATATACAGTGCGTGTTATAAAATTCACAACAAATGGGAAATCGCTTATACCATGTATTATATGCCGAGTAGTAGAGAAGTATTTTAGGTATTACTTCTGAGAGATTAACTAAATTTCAAGATAGTTATGACAATTTTTATTGACAGATTAAATACATTTTTAATTATATTTTTCTGGAATTAGTTATTTTGTCAAACTATTAACTGACCCGTATCAGTCTCAATAATCTTGTGTATATGGATAATAATATTTTTTTCTATATTCTCCTTGATTATTCTATGTTTTTTTACTTGAAATAGAGTTTTACAAGAGTTTTATCATACACTGGACTACGGGTTATACATTTTGGTATTCCCAGTACATTATACACAGTTTGGATACTTAATTATAAATATATTTTGCAAATATTCGTTTTATAAAAAAGTACTAAAACAACGAAATTTGGTATATTAGTATACCAGATAAGTTAGTATTGATTGACGTATTCAATTGTTTTTGGTCACTTCCTGTTTCACCGGAAATGACTACAACTTTTGATTTTTAAATGGCAACCTCGCTATTTTTTACTCTATTTGATAGAAAATGTCACTCTGAATAGAATGAACTGTTGACATTTTCCCTTTAAAAAATCGTATTTTAAATTTCAATCTAGAGTGCCATGGCTGTGTTAAAAACACTAATTTTTAATTAAAAAACCTTGGAAAAATAGTTTTGATCGTCTAATGTATTTTGTCCTGGCCGGTTAAAAGATGCCCAAATCGTATTTTTAATCATATCTCAATTTTTTCAAATAGAACGAGGGTGGCTTATTAGGGTATTTGGAAAAAGCATTTTTTTACGAATAATTTGGTAGCACACACTTGGTATTTCGAGACAAGTGTCGTTATGAACCTCATGTTAAAATTTCAAATAAACCATATGCTAAAATGTCAAAAGTTGACATATGAAATGTCATTCTGTTCAGAGTGTCATTTTCTATCGAATAAAGTAGAAATATACCGAGGGTGCCATTTAAAAATCAAAAGTTTTAGTCATTTCCGGTGAAACAGGAAGTGACGAAAAACAATTGAGGGACTTAGAATAAAAGGGATACAAGTGACTTTTTGTTCTAAATGGGCTTAAGTACAGATTTAGACACTTTAGATACCAACTAAACCAACAAATTTCCTTTTATACCAAATTCATTTGGTATAAAAGGAAATTAAGTAAATTCTACACTTTACTTATTGCCACTGTAGAATTTACTTAATTCCATTTTATACCAAGTAAATTGGTACCTAAATTATCTAAATCTGCATTTAGAAAAAAGTCACTTGTACCCCTTTTATTCTAAGCGCCTCAATTGAATACGTCAATCAATCCTATTTTATGTTATATACTAACATACCAAATCTCGTTTTTTTATCAGAAAAAATAAAAAAGTTATAGAGGTGAGCCACTTTTGAGGTGCACCCAGTATATCTGCACAGGATTTTTATTGATAAATACCGGTAAAAGTAAGGATTTATTAATGGAATATTTTCTTCTGCAAACCGTGCAAAAAAGGACAAGGTTTTCATACCGTTTCGGTAGGTTTTCATTCGCAAGACTCGTCGCGCCAATAAACTAGATATGTTTACCTTGTAGATTGTAATAATAACCAAATATTTATTTATATGGCGATGCATTCGACCCACTGACAAGGTTTCGTTTTAATCGCTTGTTTAAAAATAAATTTAAATAAATAAAGGTCGTTATACCGGTCATTAATTTTTTTTTAATTTTTTTAGTTAAGATTTTAGAATTTTTTAAAAATGATTGATGAGATTTTAAAATCTTTTTACTATAGGCTTGATGCATTTCAGTTGATTTCAAAAAATTCCGACCGCAGCGCTCTCTACGGCAGAAATCAGAAATTTTTGCTATATAGGGTGCTACAAATTCGAGGTACGAGCAGTGGTATCTCAGTAACCGTAATAGATACGAACATGGTTAAATGGGGGATGATGCCATTGGCGCCAAGATGCCATCAAAAAAGTTTTAAAAATTTCAAAGATTGCTGAGTTATTTGGAAAAAAACGGATTTTTTTGAAAATTCCACACCTGTAATTTTTAACCAATCAAAACCTGTTTTTTGACAAATCACCATGGCAACGGATAAATTTTAGTGAAAATTCCACACCTGTAATTTTTAACCAATCAACACGTGTTTTTTTGACAGATCACCATGGCAACGGATAAATTTTAGTGAGAATTTGTTCCTTGTGGGCACCCAACAGCGAATTATACTGGAAATTTTTTGACGTTTATAATGACAGAATGTATTTTTGAGAGTCTGGTTTTTATTTGTTTACATGATAATTTTGATACATTTCAATTACAAAGCTGAGATCAAAGAATATACCTAGCTAGAAAAAGAATGGACTCTGCCATACTGAAAAATGGTCCTACAGAAGTGGCGCCATCTATTGAGTAGGGCTTGTTTTAAATGGATCGAAGCGCGGGCTTTTTAAATGATCGTATTTACTAAATAATTTTACTCTAAAATAATTAAATTTGATTATTAAATATTATTTTTTACACAAATTCAACAATACTAATAACAAGTATCGTTGTGATGTGTAAAAAATAAGATTTAACAGTACAATATATACAATTATTAAATAAAATTAAAGCCAAACATGTGAAATATTATTTGAAGTTCTTATTTATAAGTCAAATATTTAAACATCTTTATTATAATAAAACAAGACCGACGTAATACGCCCAAAGTTTTGTAAATGGAGTAAGTATAAATAGGTACTTAAATGATGGCAAAAATAAAAGACTTACATTATATTTTTAGGGCCAGAAACAAAAGGAATTGTCTAATTAAAACACATATAACAAATTCATAGAACAAATTATAGTCAGAGTTTGAAAAACGTTTTGATAATAATTTATTTGATAATATTATGATTGGCGCTATGACAACGACAATATTTTTTGAGAATTTGACAATAATATGACAATGGCCGTTGGAAACTATGGAAACTACAAAAAAATTCTGATTTACCGCCATCTGGCAATAACTAGTAGCAACTTCTTAACCTAAAAATTAATTGCACTACCACCTAGTGGCTAGGGCTGGAACTATTTAATTTGAGATTTCCGTGGAAACGGTGGAACCGCTTTTGCTATTTCACTTTCCCGCCCCTGGCTGAGATGTTTTCTATATTCTTTGGACACCTCCTTTCTTCTTAATGGCGAAAATGTAGGACTTGGAATGGACTGAATTAAATGTCTATGTCTAATGAAATATAATATATAATATTTAGACACTATTTTATTCACCTTTTTTCCATTTAGCACTTTGAATTTTGAGTTTTATTATTATGCTTGGCTGTGGAGTTCCATAAAACTTTGATAACACTCTCCATGTAGTCTTCAGAGTTTTTTTTTCGCATGTTGAACACATAGTCTTCAAGAATAAGCGCCAGTTCTTCAACAGATACATCCGCTCTGTCGAAATCATACGATTTTTCTGCGCAAAAGTTTGTAAACTGCTTCCATACGCTTGACTTCGACTTCCTAGTATTCACGGGTATCAACTGATTAATCTCCTGGCGAATATTTTCTTTGCTTTCTTGACCGAAGCGAAACATTTTTTTTAAGTAGTGCCGCTTGACAGCTTCAAAACTGAGATAGTTTTCATAGTTTTTAGCTTTGGGTGTCACTTAGTTACCATAGTAACTAAATAATGAAGTCGACCGAAAATCGAAAAATACATTTTAATTATTTGTAGGTTGATTATTTGATTTTCAAACACAATTTGGTGTGGAATTTTCTTCGTCTTCGGTGTGGAAATTATCCCTCGTCTTCGACTCGGGGTAATTTTCAAAATATTCATAAGCTCGAAAAAATTTCCGGAAATAATTTGACCTCTAGTGGTATTACTAGTGAAAATTTTTTCCTTGTGGGCACCCAACAGCGAATTATACTGAAAATTTATTGACGTTTATAATGACAGAATCGACAGAATATCTTTTTGAGAGTCTGGTTTTTATTTGTTTACATGATAATTTTGATACATTTCAATTACAAAGCTGAGATGAAAGTTTGTAAACTGCTTCCATACGCTTGACTTCAATTTTCTAGTATTTGCGGGTGTCAATTGCTTAATCACCTGGCGAATATTTTCTTTGCTTTCATGAACGAAGCAAAATATTTTTTTTAAGCCGTTCCGCTTGACAGCTTCAAAACTGAAATAGTTTTTAGGTTTGGGCAAGGTTTGGGTGTCACTTAATTGTTATAGTAACTAAATAATCAATTCGACCAAAAATCACACCAAAAATCGATAAATACATTTTAATTATTTGATTTTCAAACACAATTTGGTGTGGAATTTTCTTACGGAATACCACACGAGGTCAAATTAAATCCGGACATTTTTTCTAGCTCTTGAATATTTTTAGAAAATTATCCCTCGTCTTCGACTCGGGATAATTTTCAAAATATTCATGTGCTCGAAAAAATTTCCGGAAATAATTTGACCTCTAGTGGTACTACTATTGAAAATCAATTTTATTTTTTCCTGTCGTTACTTTTTAGAAAATCAAAAAACTAATTGCACATTCTCATAGCCACTTTATTAGGGCTATCAGACAGTATTTTTAGATTTTCAAATTAGCTTATAATTTGTGAAATACAGAGGCCAACTTATTCACTGAAAAGACTCGTATTGGATATGGTGGTATCAAAAATTCCAAAAGATCAGACAGAGAAGTAACTCATTCTTTCTATTATAGCATCGCCCAAAATCATACAATTATCAAGCTTAACCTACTTATATTACAGTAAATTATCACTTTGACGTAAACAAATTAATGAACTCTCATCAACACATAACAAAATAAAAATGAGATTACCCTTAACACTGATTGTATGTCCTTGTTTTTAACAAAGAATGTTTTTACTGTTTAACCATAAATTTAATCAAGTCCGCGTTATGCGCGTTTTTGAACATTTTTCAGTTTAGAAGCTTCCTCAGTATAGGACCCGGGAGCGAATAGGGGTGCTGGGTGGGGTAAAACATCTTTCGGAGGAATAACAATTCTTGTAGAATAGATAATATAGGTTCTTGTAAACTATAAGTACCTCGGAATGTTGCACTTATTCTTGTTTTTTTATTAAAGCTTTACGTAAATAGGGCCGATTCAAAACAAAAAATTATTGGATCATGCAGTTTTCTTTTATATTTTAATAATTAACTGTGATTTTGCAAAACTATTAAATTGGTTAACATTTGGGTTGCTTTGGTTAGCTTTCCTTTGTGGAGGGTGTTATGGTGAGGTTTTTATATTTTAATAATTAACTGTGATTTTGTAAAAATATTATTAGATTGTTAGATTTATTATTAGCATTTTAGACACTTTTGAATGATTTCAAAGATAATTTTTTATGTATTTATGCTTACAAAAACGGAAAATGAAAATCAAGCATTTCCGCAGGAAAGTTTTTATTTTCTTGAGTTTGTAAACGTTCTTAAAGGCAAAAATAGATTTATTTTTTATATAACTGATTTCAGTTATTCTAAAGTCTATTAAATTTCCTCAGAAAATGGATACAGTTTATTTCCGCAGGAAAATTTTTATTTTCCTCAATTCGTGAATGCTTCTAAAAGGCAAAAATATATTTATTTTTTATATAACTGATTTCAGCTATTATAAAGTCTAATAAATTTTCTTCGAAAATGAAAACAGCTTATTTCCGCAGGAAAATTTTTGTGTTTATATGTTCAGAAAAATGTTAAAAATAAAGCGCAAAATGTATTTTTTTATAGCAGATTTCAGTTATTCTAACGTGCGAAATTTGGAAATTACGCATTTCCGCAGGAAAATTTGTGTTTTCCATGGTTCGCAGTAGCTTTTTAAAGACAAAATTTTCTTTTTATAACTGATTTCAGCTAAACGAAAGTTTACCCGTCAGTTCTATATCCACGGAATATTAGATACCCTGTATACATAAATATCGTACTTATTATAGCCTAAAAAACGGATCATTTATTTAAAAACATAACGGAAAGTAAGATAAGAAAAATGTGATAGCGCAGGAACCTATTTACTTGTATTTATATATACATACAAGTAAATATCATATATGTAAATACAGTTGTTCATCGCCTACTACAGTGAGATATATATTTTAAACTGTCTTCCAAAGGCTTAATGAGCTATCTATTATAGCAATTTTGTTGGCTTTTAATTGGTGCGACTATCATAATAATTCTGTTAACACACACTTAGTAAACAAATAAGTACCGACTGTAACATATATATTTAATAATAATTACGGGTTTGATTTTAATATTATCGGGTCTAGAGTTTGATCGGTTGTGTGGTGCAGAGATACTCTTAAATTTTCGTGGCGTGTTGAAGAGGAATACTTAATTCTATATTGTTTTGATCATGTCTACAGCTGTTATAAAGATGGTGCCGGCTACAGAGGCTTGTAAGTAATGTTATTAATTTGTTTTGTTTTTTAAATATTAGTTAATATTAGATAGCTGTTATGGATTAATATGGGAAATCTGCCCCGCGGCTTTTTTAACTCGCACTCAAGGGATCGATTTGGTGTCGAATCAAAATAATTCACCTAAATTATCTCTTTAATTCAAACGGTTTTCGAGATTTACAAAAAAACTGTTTTTCAATTTTATTTTTATTTTTATAGAAACATTCAAAATTAATTAATGATGATTTTTTTCTAATTCTTAGAAGTCTGAGACATGAAAAAATAATATGATCATGATTCTTAAACGAAAGGCCGATTTTTAGCGGGTGAAAGAAAATTAAAATCTTCATTTTTTTAACCTTTGAAGGGTGAAGTATGTCACTCACGAAAAATCATCAGAAAATGTCTTTTATACTTCTTTACACTCAGGAATTTTTTAGAATTTTTTGGTGCAATATGAAAAAAATTACAAACTCATTTTTTTTCTAAAATCTTCTGTTTTAACTAACTTATATTTTTGTTTAGTTTAAAACAGTGCGTTAGAAAATATTTTTCATTAAAAATACATCCTTGCCAGAAATAAACCATAAAGATTATTATAAAAAAATGAGTCCGAGAAGATTTTATATATGTGTTCATAACAAATATAACAACTAATACATTTATATAGCAATATTATACTAAATAATAAAATAACATATTTAGACTTCAATAATTATTGCTAATAAACATTATAGAAATTTCGAAAAAACTTCAGAAGTAGGTAAGAACAAATCTATGGTTTTTAATTATTATTATCGAGTCCCGAAAGTACCGAAAGAACCGGCAATTAATAATTTCGAATTCCGTTTCTTTGATGTCTCGAAAGAACCCGGTACTTTCGGTACCGGGATTTCCCGGTTCTGAACCCTAGTTGAAACCATTTAATTCGTCGACAGGGACTCTTCAGGCGAATTGTGTACATTTTGGGGGGTAGCTTTAAGGTAAAAAATTGTAACCCCGCTTTGGCTGAAAAAATGACCCCAAATGGCCCAAAAAATCAGTTTTTCGCAAATATCTACCAAAATATGCAGTTTACAAAATTCTTCTTGGAATAAAAAATTAATGAAATGCTTTTGTAATTGCCCACAAAAAAGGTTTTTATCATTTTTTAGGTAGAATTAGTAGTTTTCGAGATATTCCGGGCCTCGAAGATCTCTGAATTTTCTCTCCAAGTCTTAACGCTCCGGATGATTGGTAGGACAAATTGTTTAATAACTTGTCTTAAATTTAATATTTTTTGATGATTCGAAGTTCATTTAAAAAGTAGAATCAACAGCTATCACATTTTGAAACAAGTTTGAATTTTGTCATATTTTATGTTAATAAAAAAACCAGGCAAACATTCCTTGATCCAAAAATTTTCAGATTTTTACAAACTTATTCTTATTTTAAAGAAAAACCTCTAAAGAGAGGTAAGGGGACAAAAAACTCACAATCTTTTAAGATGTTTATTTAACTATTTTTTTTACTATTTTAAAGTAAAACCTCTGAAGAGGGGTAAGGGGAAAAAAACTCACAATCTTTTAAGATGTTTATTTAACTATTTTTTTTACTATTTTAAAGTAAATCCTCTGAAGAGGGGTAAGGGGACAAAAAACTCACAATCTTTTAAGATGTTTATTTAAATTTAATTTGCTTCAAAAAAGCAGGGGGGGGGGCGACATAAAGACAGAAAGCTAAAATAATTACAATCAATAGTCATATAGAGGTCAAAAATATAAAATACAATCACAAAACAAATTAAAATTAAAAGGTTAATTTTTTTTTAAAAAAGCTTAAAAAGTTATTTCTATCACTTCTCTCCTCGCCACATCTTTAACCTTTATTTTCGAGAAAATTTAGTCCAAACATAAGGAATATTTTGTTGATGTTTGACCACCAAAATCTTAAAAATAAAGAAATTGTCTAAAAATGTGCTACAATACGGATATAGTATAATCCTTTATCTTTAATTTCCTTCTTCATTTGTGTAAAAATACCTAGCCAGTTTTACATAAAACGTTAAAGGCCGAACGCTTATTTTGATACTTTTTCGGACTAGTGAAATGGACTCTTTAATTATATTATACACCATTATACGATAAAAATATGTAAATATACGTATTCAAAATCTCTAAAATATTACTTGTGATACCTATATTTAAAATAATTATTAACTTATTTAAAACAAAATACAAAAAAAATGTAAATTGATTAGTTCAAAGTTAGACAATTTTAAAATTTAACGTTTACTGTAATAAATTGCTTCCTAGTCATGCTTTTATTTAATGCCATTATTAATATAATTACGATATTTATCTCACTAAATGTTACTATTTTTACTAAAAGTATTAAAAAAATAATTGCAATTAATTTTAATAGACAACAAGGATTTAAATAAATAAATTAAAAAATGTTGAATTTTGAAAAACAATGATAAAATTTACCAATAAGTAAAAAATGGGAAATATTGGTTATAAAATTTACTGACATAGATTTTCTAACATATCACGAGATACGATCAAAGTACTTTTATATTCTTAAGCAAAGCGATTGATAAAAAATCTTAAAATATTGATTCTTCTTCATATTTTTGACAAAAATAAATATGAAGTATAGAGATAGTCTAAGTACTTGAAGATTAAAAAGAATTTTTGTAACAAAAAAAAATATTTTTATGAAATTCTATTTTCCCTAGTACTTCATCTACGTGGTCTGTATTTTAACGTATGCGACAGAGATAAATATAAATGATGCTAAAAAGAAAAAAGGTTTGCTAAATAAAAAAAAAACATATAAGACCTTATAGGTGCAATGGTACAAAATTCAAAATAGGTTTAATTATTCAAAGCACATTTTATTTGGCCTCAATGTAAAGTCTAGGTTATCTGGATTGCAAAATCACTAATTTTATTGAAGAATTATCACTAAAAAACGTTTTAGAATTATAATGAGGGTTTATTATTATTTTGTAATATTATTTAACTGTAATTAACTCTATTTATTTTTACTTATTCGTTTTTGAAATTTAGCACCTAATTAAAATTCAATATTTTTTTAATAATTTGATCATTTCTTTTAATTGTGGCGATAAATTTATCTAGACTCACTTTTTTATAACAACTAAGTATTATGATTGGGCTATTAATTCTAGTAATTAGACAAAAACGTAATGAATTTGATGTAAACAAAAAGTAACACGAGATTTACGACAATATATGTAATATAATATACTGTGACATATTAATATACAGGGTGGCGCCTCTCATACGCCGCGGAAGCTCCAACGAGAACCGTAGTTTATATCGAAATGAAATTTTGGCAGCATATGTATAACAGTTTATAATCATCTGCTGATATTGCTAACATGGTTAGCGAAACGCGCGTCCAGTGTAAAAGTAAAAGTGTTTTGGTGTATTGTGGTAATTTAGTGTTTTTATTTTGCAGCATATGTAGGTTAACTGAAAGCCATTTTATAAAAATATATAGAATTAGACAGGGTGTCCCCAAAAAAAGTTACACATCAAAGTTGTGTTTTTTTCTAATGGAACACCCTATATATTAATTGATTTTCGGATTCTAGGAAAAAAATAAAATGCTTCTATTCCTGTTAACTGCATAAAATGGTTGTCTTTTCAAAAGATCTTTTTATTTTAAAAGGCATATGTGGAGTTCTACTTCGAAAAGCAGCTACAATCATTTCTCTCATATTGTCGACAATAGTTGGTCGAGTTTTGTAAACGCTGTCTTTAACTTTAACATATCCTCATAAAAAATCCAGACTAGATAAAATCAGGAGCATTTAAGTATTCTATTAATTGGTGAATGCACACTGCATTCACCAACTAATAAAATCATATCAATTCTCTCTGATGTAGGATAAGTTTGCATTTTCGGCAAATTTCTGAGAAATTTTGTTGTTTTTACTGACATAAAATGATAACTAGTTGTTAATGTTGGACTAATTAGACAGCTATGTTGAAGTAACATCAGACCTATCACAGCCACCTAGATTTTATCAAATAATAAAGATCTACTCAGATCAAATCATCTAAATGAAAAATATCAAGAAAAATCTTTATTTGAGGGCTGACAACATTAATAGTATTTTGAAGAGACATGGATTCTCCATTGAATATTGGAATAATATACTGGGTGTTCCATTTAAAATGAAAGAGTAACATGCTTTTAAATTTGACCAATGTTCAATATTAATTTTGTCTCACCCTGTATAACTTTTTGGATTAAGTTTTAATTTGATTTAAAGTACAATAGTTAATTTAACTACATATTATGCTATACCGGGTAAATTCCATTAAGTAGCTTTTATTGTAATTTAAAAATTGTTCTTTATTTCTAGAAAATATTAAATATGCCAAAAACCTTACATTTTAGTCATATACTTCTCTTATAAAACTCACCTTTATTTTTCACCCAGAATCCGAAAATCAATTAATATATAGGGTGTTCCATTACAAAAAATACAACTTTGATATGTAACTTTTTTTGGGGACACCCTGTAGAACTCTCTATATTTTTAAAAAGTGTTCAGAATGAACCTCCATATGCTCCGAAAATTTCATTTCGATATAAACTCCCGTTCTTGAAGCCTCCGCGGCGTATGAGAGGCGCCACCCTGTATATGCCCGGATTGTCTTTTCAAGAGGAAAAACTTTTTTATTCTTGACATTTTTTGAAAAAAAAATGTTAATTCTTTGATAGATTGTTATCGATAGGATTTTAATTAACGTCATATTTTTTGCTGTTTTAAAATGTTACAGAAGCACAAATAAATCTGTATTGCTCAGAAACGTTATTTTTAGTCTTTAATTCAACTACATAATTACTTACACGAGTAACAAGGATATTTTCATAAATTCAAAGATCAACAGTTATTATTATTATTTTTTTCATGTGGCTAATTTTGAAAACAACTGTTTTGTTACTAGTTATCTATTTTATGATTTTTGTGATTTATGTATTTATATTTTGTTGCAATTTTCTAATTGTTTTATTTACATATGTTTTAACACGTCCCTGTCATTACTAAAAACAATTACAGTACAAATAACTACCTAAATTATCTGTAATCTGTAAACAAATAATATTTTATAATTAAAAAGATTTTATTGAAAATAGTGGAAAATTGTCATAGGTATTTTTATTTTCGAAATTTAATACTTTTTTCATAGAATCCCAAATTAGCGAAATTCATAGTAATTATCCAAAATGTGTACAATAAAGAATGGGTTTTTAATATAGGAATATTTCAATTTTTACCTCATTTATATTCCATTAAGAGGAAACAACTAGCAACTACATAAAATGGTTAAATAAATAAACAAAAATTGATAGATTAAAAATAGTTGTTTTAACCTTGAATTAATAAGCAGTTAAATGTTAAAATTTTGTCTATTTTGAGTAAAAAAAATGGTATAATGAAGTAGAATATACAAAAAGGTATTATTATCGACATATACGCAAGATTGTTGAGCGTGATACGGGTCAGTTAATAGTTTGGCAAAATTATATACTCTAGAAAAATAACGCTAAATTTAATACCATTATTAAAAAAAAATGTGTGTGCACTATGTGCGCATATTTGATGTGAAGCTTCTTACTTAGTCCAGTCATCTTAGGGGTTCCACCTCAGAATTCGAGATAACCGGCTGTAAACTCGTAAAAACCTTTATTTTAACATCCTAAAACATGTCTCAAAATTTACATATGATAGCGTGTGCGCTACTTGTAGATAACTGAGGTCAAAGGTCAAAAAATCGATTTTTTGCGCATTTTTTGCAAATATCTCGTTCCCTTTCACATTTACGCTATTTGTATTTTTATAAATATTGTAGAGGACAAAATTCTCTACAATTTTTGTTTCAAAAGTTTTTTTGTACCTCAAACCGTTTCTGAGATAGAGGGCGGTGAGCGCGCAGTCTTTCATTATGTACGGTATCATTCAAGTTCAACCTGTAGTCTCGGTCAAAAACATGCCGTATAAAGTCAGCTAATTATTGAAAAGTATGTAATTATAAATAATTTACATTTTTTCATAAAAGATCGTATTGAATATAATAATTTTTTTCATAAATTAAATATATCTTCATTTAATAACACTTACCTCTTTGTACAATTAGAAAATTATTAACGTACTCTTATCTCATCGGGCGTACTCTATCTCATCGAGAAGAAATTTTCTTAAAAAAAGTTGGAAAAGGAAATGTAAAAAATGAAATATACTCTTCCAAAAGTTTTGATAAATATCCTCGTTTAAAAAAACACATTTTGTTTCTGCACGCAGTGAGTGGCTGTGACATAACACGGCTTCTGCGCTCTTCAAAAAAGAAAAAAAACTTTTGTAAGAACACTTGAAAAATTTCCGGATTTGGATCAACTTGCTGCAACATTTGAAGACGAAAACTGTCCGGTTCAAAGGTTATTTGAGAATGGAGTGCGAATTTTGTTAGCAATCTATAATACTCCAAAATCTGAGAACAGCATCGATCATCTTCGTTATACACAATAGATCAAATCAACCAAACTGAATAAACCTGTGCAATTATCAAACCTTCCATCTTACAGCAGCAGGTGCAGCAGCTCACCAACATTTCAATTGTGTTTACTA
The DNA here is from genome assembly GCF_002938485.1 of Sitophilus oryzae. NCBI lineage: Eukaryota > Metazoa > Arthropoda > Insecta > Coleoptera > Curculionidae > Sitophilus > Sitophilus oryzae. The sequence goes on along the minus strand of NW_022146262.1, from coordinate 1,221,038 downwards.
CCAAGTTCAGACTTGGATAGGGCATGATTTAGAAAGAACCCCAGGGACTGGGGTTGGATAATGCGTTATGAATTTCTGGAACCTACCACTACTATTCTAAGTCCAGCTCCAAAAAATTAGCTAAACACAATATTCTGCGACTGTAAGAATGGTTGTGGTTCGCAATGCGGATGCAGGAAATCAGGGTTGCCCTGCTCTTTAGCTTGTGGCCAGTGTAATGGGCAAGCTTGTCTTGAAATTCCACAACAACCAGACGGCGATGATTAAGAAGAAGAAGAAAACTAAAAATAAGAACATGGAGTTCTTTTTATTTTTATTCAATTTTTTTAATTTCAACCATGAGAAATATATGAAATCGTATTTTTTACTAGACATATAAATTAAAAATGTATTTCTTGTCTTTTTATTTACTTAAAATGTAATTAGTATAAATCTAACTATAATTAAAATGTAATTAAAGTATTTCTGTTAATAATTTTCTAATTGTACAAAGAGGATATTTATCAAAACTTTTGGAAGAGTACCTATATTTCAGTTTTTACATTTCCTTTTCCAACTTTTTTTAAGAAAATTTCTTCTCGATGAGATAGAGTACGCCCGATGAGATAGAGTACGTTAATAATTTTCTAATTGTTCAAAGAGGTAAGTGTTAATGAAGATATACTTAATTTATGAAAAAAGTTATCCTACTCAATATGATCTTTTATGAAAAAATGTAAATTATTTATAATTTTATATTTTTCAATAATTAACGGACTTTATACGGCGTGTTTTTCACCGGGACTACAGGTTGAACTTGAATGATACCATACATAATGAAAGAATGAGCGCTCACCGCCCTCTATCTCAAAAACGGTTTGAGGTACAAAAAAAATTTTGAAACAAAAGTTGTAGAGAATTTTATCCTCTACAATATTTATAATGAATACAAATAGCGTAAATGTGAAAGAAAACGAGATATTTGCAAAAAATGCGCAGAAAATCGATTTTTTGACTTTTGACCTCAGTTATCTATAAGTCGCGCACACGTTATCATATGTAGGTTTTGAGACATACTTTAGGATGTTAAAGTAAAGGTTTATACGAGTTTACAGCTGGTTATCTTGAATTCCGAGATTCCTACCCTATTTCGACTAAGATGACTGGACTATAACAGCTATTAAATTAAAGGATGTGAAGGACATGTTTGAAAAAGTAACATAAAATACTGTTTTAATATAAATTTTAAATTTATTTCTGTAATATGTAGATTTTCTGTTCCCTGAATAGCCTGCAAATTTTGTGAAAAACCACCCAAAATTCACACTTTTATGCAAAATCCTAATAATGTTAATGCTTAAATTTATTTAAGAAGAGAAAAAATGATGAACCTAGCTTCGTATTTATAGTAGTTTACAGTAATATTGTTAAATTATACGAATATTCTCGTTTGAAATAAATATGACGATATCCTCCATTGAAAATGCGAGTTGCTTAGTTCTTATAATTCTAATTCTGAGCTAGCAAACGAGCTAAATGCTTTACCTAGACCGTTATTCAGAGTTAATTCAGTGGTAATTCTAACATCTAAGATTCTAACCACCAAACGAAAACTGGCGCCAATTCTTTTCGATGTTGAGGGAACATTGATCGTACCTAAGAATGCTGTAAAATACCTCGGAGTCTGGTTAGATAGTAAAACAACATTCTGTGAACATGTTACCCAAACAATCACTAAAGCGGAAAAAACTCTAGCTGCATTATCAAAACTATATAATGCCGAACATAGGGGGCCCTAGGTCATCAAAGCGTAGAATTCTTTTTCGTAATACATTCACAATTGTTATATGCAGCTCCGGTATGGTATAAAGCAATGGACAAAATAAAAACTAAGCGAAAGATAACAGCTCTGCAGCGCAAATTATGTATTAGAGTTTGTAGCGCTTACAGAACTGTATCTACTGAGGCAGTTGGTGTCATTGCGGGCATTCCTCCTATCAACTTATTAGCTTATGAACGAGCGGATAAATACAAGGGAGAGCTGAAACAAATAGCCAGGAAAACTGTGATGGAGAAATGGCAGGATCAGTGGGATAAAGGAAAGTACGGAAGATGGACCTGGAGACTTATACCCAACATCGAAAAATGGAAACATCGAAAAAATCTGTCTGGACACGGCTGCTTCCGAAAATATCTCTACAAGATGCGGCGAGCAAACTCTGAATCATGTTTATTTTGTGGTGAAATAGACGACGCTGAACATGTATTCTATTGTCCCAGATGGAAGGATGAGAGAAATCATTTTAAGAAGGAGAGTGGACTGGATTTCACCGAAACGAACTTGATGAGAAGCCTTGAGGGAGGTGAATTATTATGGGAAACAGTAAACAAATGTGTAAATAATATACTAAGTAAAAAAGAAGAGGAACAACGCCACATGGCGTAGGCAGCCCCCACGTCAAAATAATGCGTAAGCGGTTCCGGCGTGGTGTGCTTACTTGAACGAGGAGGGTTTTTTAGCCGGTAGGAATCCGGCACTACCCAGCTATGGGTGTCTTATGGAAGATTTTTTCCTTCCTCATCGAAAAAAAAGACCGATATTCACAACTTATCGATGAAAATATGCATGAAAATTTACTTCCTAGCATACAACCACAGAATACTAGTACCAAGGTACAGCATCAAGTTTATTATAATGCTTTTCTTAGTTTTAAATCAAATGTTTTTTGGTGTTTGCGGGATCCTTACTAATTTTTTCTCGCTAGCTGGTGTGTCAAGGCATGGTCAAGGTCATGTCGCGTTTTTTTACTTCCATCGCCCGTAAAGAAGTTTTACTTCAGAAAATTAAAATATTTGTGAAATACTTTTATCTCAGCTGTACAGGGTGGCTCGAATTCGACGCTCATCATTGGGATTTTGGAAACCGAAAAATATTCTGGTGATGGAATTTTCTGTACGAAACGTCGACAAATATCAAAGTCACTATATATAGTGTTTTAAAAGTGATGAAAGGATTTAATTAAATTGAAAAAAAAATCAGGTCCGTATTTATAAAAATTAAGTTGATGATGGTCGCCAGAAGCCGAAACGTCAGAGTTAGTAATATATTATTCAACAGAGTTATAGAGCAGCAAAAGTAGCCATGAAAATGTGATTTTCATTTTAAGTTACCTTAACAAATAAAGCCAGGAAACAATAGAAAACAAAATTGAAAATTCCGGTTTTTTTTCGAATATATTCGGAAGTATTCGGAATTTTGCCTCCATTTAACCGATCCTGTATCTCTTACGGTTTGCGAAATCCCAATAATGAGGGTCGAATTCGAGCCACCCGGTACAGTTTACTTTAATTAAGAAGTATAATCGGTTGTATAAGTTTTGTTGTAAATGCAATAATAAGAGTATATTGTTTGGTTTTGCAAATTTGTAGCTACTTTTTGTAGGCAACAATAACTTTGCGAAAATTCTTACTATATTTGAAACAGGACAACACTAAAAATCTATTATAAAAGTGCTAGACATGCAAGATTCTTGCAGCAAGACCATGTCCAAAACTGAGCCCTGCAAGACCAAAACTATGGAGTGTAGAAGTCAGGATAATCATCTCTTATAGGTATTTGAATAAGTCCCCTCTAAAAGGGGAAAATAAGGGTTCACTAAATAACCACAGTAGCGCTAATAAGCAATAAGGAATTGAACTGAACTTCGCAGTTATAAATAAAGTGAAGTTAGTCAAAAAAATTTTCTTTTTAAAAAAAAGTCTTTTTAATTATTTCCTGTTTTAAATTTTTTGGGCGCTTCTTTCCAATGTAGAACTTTTACTACAGCAGCGCCATCTGAAATGTTCTATGTTTGATGACCACTCCAATACACGAAGATAATTATCCTTACCTCTACCCTCCCCATTTAGATGAAAAGGAAATACTGCCAAGCAAGTCAAATATCTGGGAATAACCCTGGACAGGAAACTTCTCTTGAACAAACATATTAAGAACATTACCAGCAAAGCCACAAAGGCTCTCATGATATGCAGAAGACTGGCAGGAAATAAATGGGGTACTACAACCTAACATTTTGCGCTGGATGTATACCATAACAGTAAGACCCATGATTACCTATGAAACAGTTGCTTGGTACACAAAAGTAGCAAGGCCAAAATCTGTACAAAGTACAGAGACTGGCATGCATCTGCACCACAGGTGCCACGAGAATATGCCAAAAGCAGCAATGGAAGTCATCCTAGATCTAACACCACTAAGGCACATTGTCGTCGGTAGTTATGTCAATGCAACAATGATTAGAATGGTCATTGACGGAAACAGTACTGGGAGAATTTTCAGGTCAGGGGCTTGAAACACCATCAAAAAGAAAATTCCACTTCTCCAACTCTCACTGGATGACATACCAAGAATTTCCAACTTTGAGAAACACCTCACTGTAGTATTGAGCAAAAAAAAAGGATTGGAAGGGACAAACGTTTGCTCGGCATGTAAAAGACCATATACCATAACGTGGTATACTGATGCTTCCAAAACGAAAGCAGGGACAGGGATAGGAGTATTTAGGCCGAAAATTAAGTACTCCGAATCAATGGGCACTTATTTCAGGCAGAAATATAGGCTATCGAAAGATGCGTACAATTTATCTTAGATAGGAACTATCGAAAACAGGAAATAACCATCTTATCCGAGAGTCGAGCAGCACTAAATGTGATCAACTCAGTAATCATTAATTCGAAGTTTGTCAAAGAATGCCTAGACAAGCTAAACAAATTAGGTAAAGAAAATAAAGTCTTCCTACTCTGGGTGCCCGTTCACCAAGGGATAGAAGGCAATGAAAAAGCAAATGATCTAGCTAGAAAAGGAGCGAACACTCCACTAACTGAACCAGAACCGTTGTGCTTTCCAAATGGAAACCAACTAAAAGCGGAACTGAATAACCTGAAAGACTCCATCCGTAATCTGGAATGGGAGGCTTCTAGTGATCTAAGACACTCGAAAAAGTTCCTCAGAACTTACGACCGAGAAAAATCAAAGATTTTCCTTGATTTAAGTAAAAACAATCTTCGGATTGTCACGGGGTTTCAAACAGGACACTGTCTCCTTAACGAACACCTCAGTAGGCTGAAGCTGAGAAAAAACGGCGAATGCAGATTCTGTGGGGAAATGGGTAAACACAAGAACACCTTATCACTGAGTGCGCCGAGACGACGGACGACCGTTCGTGGCATGTCCGGCTTATGTCAAGGATGGAGAGCTGGCCTCTGTGGAGCCGTCTCAGATACTGACATTTGTTAAAGCCCTGAGACTGTATGATGAGTTACAACTCGTTATAACTAAAGACAGGGTTGCGTCTTGTCTCCGCTCCTGTTTAACCTGTACTAGGAGACTATATTTAGAGAGGCACTGGATCGAATCCAGTGCGGAATCAAGTTCAATGGAATCCCAATAAACAATATCAGATATGCTGATGATACGGTTATAATAAGCAACGATATACAAGAACTGCAAAGCATCATATATTCCGTAGTCCACTGTAATAGTGAGATGTTTGGACTGCATCTCAATGTCTCTAAGACCAAACTAACTAAACTCTTTTCTAAGACTCCAATAAATGCACACCTGCGTGTCAAGAGACAAACAATCGAACAAGTGGACTCAATAAAGTATTTAGGAGCTAACATCAATAGTCAGTGCGACCCGAAAAGAGAAATATTTTCAAGAATTGTGCAAGCGAGGAAAATCTTCATGAGTATGAAATCATTTTTTACAAGACGAGACCTCAGTGTAGAACTCAGTTCTTCTCTGTGTTACTCTATGGATGTGAGAGCTGGACATTAAATTCACAGACCGAAAAGAGAATAGAAGCCTTCGAAATGTATGTGTACAGACGGATGCTGCGAATCTCATGGGCACGAAGGGTCACCAACGATGAAGTACTCCAGCACATGCGGAAACAAAAAGAGATACTGAACACCATCAAGAAAAGAGAAATGCAATACCTGGGTCATGTGATGAGAGGTGATAGATACGAAATACTGGGCCTCATAATAGAGGGCAAAGTGCAAGGAAAAAGATAAGTAGGAAGACGCCAAAACTCATGGCTAAAAGATTTAAGGAGATGGTTTGAACGCTTGTCTGCGGAAATCTTCCGGGCTGCAGTTCCCAGAGCCACAATTGCCATTTGGATCGCCAACCTTCGGCAGGAGAGGGCGTGATAAGAAGAATAACTAAAGAAAGGGGAACACACAATAGATCTGTAAGGTCGCGGTGATTAATCCACTTCTCAAACCCATTCTACATTCTAAATTATCTACCTCTACCCTCTATAACCAAGAACAAAATAGTTTTTGCCTCGGTCTTGCGTTTGCTTATCACTACCCTCGTATTTGGGACACCCTGTACCAGTTAATGTATATTTAATAATTTTACGAAAATGACACGATATTTAATGACTAATTTGTTTAGTAATTCGATGTCATTAGTACGTATTTGTTTTTGATGTACCGCATGCTACGTGACGCCAGGGACAAACTTCCGAAATAACAATAATATTTAATAAGCCATCGTTCGTAACCTTGGGTTACATTATTACCTAATTTGAATAATACTTTTCCACCAATTTTCTTCTGTCGCGGGTGTCCTAATGAAGATCGTATACCGGTAAAATAATGCGCAAGACCGTCTAAAGCAACAAGTAACAGTTTTAGTTAATAGTTAGTCGGTCGTGGTCATTCATTTATACTTGATTCTACCAACAGGTAGCTTTGAGTCAATCAATTATTGCTTTCCGCTTGACCATCGCGTAAACAAGAAAAATAAAGAAGTCGCGTCTGTACGTGGTTATTGCACAAAGTTTGTTCTAAAAATCAGTTCAAGATGCCTTCATCTGAGATCGGTGAGTCTATAGTAATATGTTTATTTTAATATTTTGCTAGACCTTGTACCAAAATGTTTCTTAATTATAATATTTTCATTAAAAATTAATACATGTCTTGCCCAACCCGGTATATTTTATATGTTACAGTAGTAGTTTTATGCCAATTTTTAGTAAATGGCATCTAGAGATGGATCTCGTCAAAATTTCATCGACTGTCATTCCCCAACCGGCTTTGACGATTTTTTTTTTTTCGATTATATGGTGTCTTGTTTTGTGTATGCACGTTAGTTTGCTGCTTTCAAAATTTAATTTGCAATAGCAAAGTTGTTACTGACCAGAAATATACAGGGGAGTCATAAATAAGTGCAAATATGTTTAGGGGTAGCATATTTTTAGACCCCAACACGTTTATAGTTCATATCAAATAAACTTTTAGTCACGTGATTAAACTTGACCGGCACAGCGTTGTCCACTTTTACAGATTTTCTTTTAATCGAAATATTTTAGGAAACAAAAAAAAAAATATTATAAATATATAAACAGTTATTATTTACATGAACAAAACTCACCTCCTTAACAGCACTTAGGGGCATAAAGAGTCATTACTACCGCTTTCCCGTTCAAAATATTCTAATAAAGTTGCGATGAGATTTTTACGGCTATTAAGCTTTCTTTTACACTTCGCAGTAAAAAATGTTCTAAAAAGAACAATATTTGATTGCATGGTGTGCTAGTAAACATTGTTAAGCTTAAAGTATCACAACACTATTTATTTAAACCAAAAACTCGTAATGCAAAACTAAAGTGTCAAAACGAATGAAAATGTCAGCAAATAAATAAATAAATATTGCAACTTGACATTTTTTACCGCAGAGCTACCGCCTGAATATCCAGCGGAAAATTAAAATTCCCGTTAGTCAGCCCGGCGCCGAATATGTCTATGGTTGGCTACAATGAATTTAAAAATCGCGCCCTCCGTTACGTTACTATATAAAAGTTTAATTGGTATCAAATATATGAAGTCTTTTCCGCTAAAAAATGTGTTGAAAATCATGCATTTTCTTATAAATTTTCCTGTATATTTTAGAAAACTTTTTAGAACCCTAGATTTTCTCACCGTATAATTCCTTAATCTCTGATTTTACCCCATGGTTAGGGCACTAAAAGGGATGCAAATACATAACAAATTCGGTCGCTCTCAATTTTTTTTAAAATAAATCAATTTCTTTTTAAATTTTCTAACTTAACTCAGTTATTTTGGACTTATATGATTCTTTTAACGAGATCTACCAGCACTGAAAATATTTATTATTATTATTTAAGATGAGTCTGTATAGTAAAGCTACGTATGCTATATTATGCTATATAATACTATATTTCAAAAAAAAATATTTTATTTGAACACACAGTATTTGGGATCACACCTGTTTCTCTTTAATATAGATTTAAAAAAATTGTTTTCATATATATCAAAGTCATCAATTAGTAGGACAAGGATGTGTTCGTGTGTTCATCCTCGCGAAAAACACTTATTAATGTCTTACTTTAATTATTTTTTCTGGTTTATTTATACAAATCATTAATTAAATGAGTTAAACTCGTTTTTTTTTGCTCTACGAACTTGAAAGCGGTGACATTTGAAGGAATATTTCTTTTTAATTTATTGGGAAAATGTTTGAATTATCCGAATGAATAATTGATTAACTTCTACACAGGGTATCTTTTTTTCAAAAAGAAATAATTGCAAAAATTAAGTAATGAATACCAGTATTATCATCATCATTTCCAGCTTATTTAAACCTTTCTGGTTATATTTAGAAAATATCTTTGTAATTGGACCTATTGTTGTCTATTGTTGGCTATGCGAGCCCAATAGCTATCCCTTCTAATTTTCTAATATCATGGTCACATCTCAAGTTCGATCTTCTTCTAGGTCTCTTAATTCCTCGTGGGTACCATGCTGTAATTTTTGTGATCCATCTGCTGTCAGTCCTTCTCGCCAGATGTTCAGCTGTGAGCAATGATAAAAAAAATTCAATATAAATACATCCATTGTGTAAAATCACTATTTTTGTGGCTTACTCGACCGGGTCTCACAATGCAAATTCACCTCAAATATCCATTTAGTTGGTCATTGGCAAGCACTCTCTCATTATACATGAAAATAACAAAACAAACATTTACTGATCTGGATAAAATTGATAGTTAAATAGTAAGACTCACCCGGGGGTACTCCGCTCCCTAGCCACTGACATCACTGATATTCTATTCAATATATCCCATTCCATCTAATTCAAATTTTATTCGGATCTATTGGTTAATAATCTTCAACAACTAGCTAGTGTCACCTGAAATAGTATAGGGGCTTCCCCCGGACGCAATTCTGCCGCTAAACATATTTGCATCCCAATTGAATAAGCTAATTGGGGTAGCTCACTACCCCAACGCCGCATCGTCAATCGAGAAGACATTATGGAAACCTCAAACTCTCAAGACCAACTCGAAGGCAGGACGTCACAAGAGGTTTTCTTCCTGTGGTCAAACGACCCCGTTGGCTGACAGTCAAACTACTTGCAACTATTGTAACGTGCCAAAATTTCACTAAACTATTTTATTTCTTTTCTTTAATAATTTAACGCTAATTGATATTATTATTAGTCTGAAATATCGATCAGTTCAATTCAGTAAACCAAGAATAAATAAATCGTACTTACATGTTAACAAAAATAATTATTCCATCCTTATTTTTAACTAAACACAAATATTTACATCGCTTGCCAATGAATCATACTATTTTCTCTAATTGACTTTCAAATAGAGTGTTTTAGCATTACTAGATAAATAAATAGAGAGTTTCCGAAGGCATGCATATTGTTTATTAGAATAGTGAATAAATTAAAGCATTATTATGACGAACTTATTTTTCAAGTTTTACAATTGCCATTTCTAAACAAACCTGGATGCCGTTTTTTTTTCATCGTATCGTATTTTATGTATAAAAACGAACTGATTTTGTGTTAAAAATTAATACCTAGGAATCTGTTAACTCAGTGGTATTTTTTAACGGATATTAAAATTAATATTATTAAGGTGCATAATAATTAGAGGAAAATGAATCTTCAAATTAGTCATAAAACATAAAAACGTGGTTATGAAGGTCCAAAGTTTAAAACTTATGCTTTTTAAGAAATGCCACGTAAATCAACTAATTTGACGTAAGAGTATGTATATAAAAATAATATCGCAGAAATTTAAGCACGCAAACAGTTATGCTTTTCCAATGTATAATTATTAAATGCATATGTAACAGGAGTAATAATCTAGTAATGTAATTTTTTATATTAATGGTTTTCTAGGATGTGTTTTAAAGTAGTAGACTATGCTGAATTATGAATAAAATATTTAATAGGATTTTTTTTGGAATTGCAGTTTATAGTTCCGTCAGTATAAGATGTTTTTTGTTCAATAATGAGCCGTTCTGAGCGGGAAACACTGCGACCTGTAGGTCTATTGTGTGTGTGTGTGTGTGTGTTTGTCTCTTTTCTATGTCCCTACCGTCGCTTGCTGTGGGGGAGAGTCCAGAGCCTCACAGTGACATATTATGTGCCCCTATGTTACAGGATCTTTATCGCTGAGTCTGCAGCACAGACTTCCTTAATACAGGTTGAGCTTGTGAGGTAGCACTTGACAAACATATTCCTGATAAACATTAGCAGTTACTTTGTGGTTTCATCATGTCTCAAACGTGTCGGTCCTCGAAACAGCTAACTGCGAGAATATTGAAGTCATGGTTAAAAAATCCTGCTTAAGATGGGCTGCTCACGTATGCAGAATGCAAGAAAACCGCATACCAAAATCTTTGCTGTACGGTGAGCTTGTAGACAGTCAGAGGAGGCTGGGTGGACAACTGAAAAGGTACAAGGACATTTTCCACGAAAACTTGAAAAGGGGATTAACATGCAGAATGAGTGGGAAGAAGCAGCTCACAATAAAACTCAATGGAGAAGAATTGTAAACTCAGTTAACAGCTACAACCAAAAAGTAAAGAGGCAACAAAGTAATGAGATTTTTGAATGTCCGGAGTGCGGTAGGCAGATAACATCACGTATCGGGCTTTTCAGTCACAGAAAAGCTCATGAAAGAAAGCGCCTTGCGTGACCATCTTCTGATGTATGTCGAATACTCGTCAGCGAGTAATGGCAGTATGTATGTATATTTCTAAACAAAAGATGTTATCGTGGAGACTATAATAAAAGAGAAAAAAGAATTTATTGGGCAAGTCTACAGTAAGATTAGCCATGAGACAAACACACACACACACACACATGACTAAAACATGACTACCCGTAGACACTCAGTGTTTCTGCCTTCCGGCTTCATCAATACGGGAGGAATCAGCAACGATGAACTAGTGATCCTGATATTTCTAAATATATAAAATAAATATATTTTATTTAGAGATAATATGTCCTAAATAAAAGAACTTGAATTGTGTCAAATTATTTTCAAAATAAACAAGGTCTTAGGATACATCTATTATTTTAATTTATTTTAATTAATAATATAAAAATAAAATATATCGGCAAATATTTATATATATTTTTCTATACATAGGTACTATTAGTTTATTTGTATCAAAATTATGTTTATCTACTTCAAACAAACCTATTTTGAAATTATTCAATTAAAATATTGTTTAGTTAAAAACAGGAAACTGCTATTATTGATGGAATATTACAAAAACTACCTGTTTTAGAACTGAAGGAATTACCATAAATAAATATTATATAATCAAATATTTCCGTCTTTTTTTCTTTTATTTTTATTATATACAGGGTGCTACAAATTCGAGGTACGAGCACTGGTATCTCGGAAACCGTAATAGATACGAAGATGATTAAACTGGGGCAAAGTTGCTCCTATTGGGATGTTCATCAAGATGCCATCAAAATTTTTTAGAAACTTCAAAGATTGCTGAGTTTTTTGGGAAAAAAACGATTTCTTATATCTCTGTATATCACAAATTATTAGCTAATTTTAAAATCTAAAAATACTATCAAATAGCCCTAATAAAGTGGCTCTGAGAATGTGTAATTAGTTTTTTGATTTTCTAAAAAGTAACAAAAGAGAGAAATAAAATTGATTTTCAAAAAAATCCGTTTTTTCCAAAAAACTCAGCAATCCTTGCAACTTTTAAAACGTTTTTGATGGCATCTTGATGAACATCCTAAAGCGCAACTTTGCCCCAATTTAACCATGTTCGTATCTATTACAGGTATCCAGATACCAATATTCGTACCTCGAATTTGTAGCACCCTGTATTGGAGACTGGATTATCCAAATATTAAATTTTCCACAGTTTGTAATTTCTGTTGATAGAAATTTTCATCAAAATTATAATCTATAAGAATTAAGAATAAAAATATTATCTAGTTTAAATTAAAGATTAAAATTAACTGGAAATCATAAAATTAGACCTGTATACATAAAAAATATAATTTAATATAAAAATTTGAGTTCTTTCAGTAACTGGCCTAAAACAATAGAGAATTAACTTTTTTTGGTTTATTACAAAACCTTTATTTTTACATCTACATCCCAGAATATATATTTCTGTTTAAAAAAGCAATTATGCATAATTAGCTTGTATTTACCGAATTTATACATATATGCAGCTACATGTATATCTACAAATTATTCAAAAAAAACGTCATAACAAGTTTTTCCTTAATTTGAATATAATTACACCTTAATATTCGGTCGGTCTGTCAGTGTAGTTTCATAAAATACTGTCAATAATACAGCGACAAGTCATTTACACGTAGTGATCTTTTGGGTGATGATCTGAAGGCTTTAGTGATTTCTAATTTTGTTTAGTAATTAAAAATAAGATTGTTAAAAATTTTAATTTTTAGTAATATTGAATATTCTAGTGTTTTCAATTTAACTAACATGGAACGTAAGTGTTTTTTAAAAAATTCTCTATATTATTTTACTATATTGTTATTTGATATATACAGTATTTTCCCGGATCGTTTTGACAAGAGGAAAAACGTACCGTATGATCGAAAAAAAGGCGTCAAAGGCGGCTGGGGAATAAGAAGCGATGATAATTTTGGTGAGGTCAATCTCTAGGCATCGTTTACTAAAAATTGACATACACTGGGAAAATTAATTTGTGAATTTAATAACAATATTGAGGGTTATTTCTTGCCACAGATTATTGTAGTAAATTTACAATGCGTTCTTTAGTTTTCCAACTCGTTTGTAAAATCGCTGTATGGCTAATTTGTGGCATGTATGTAAATATATTATAATATAGCTTTATATTCACCAATATTCTTAGTGAATTTATTTAAAAATGTGTATCTCATAGTAAATTTACTTATTCATTGTAAATTTATCTTTTTTTAAATCACAAACTTCCTGTAATATTACTACGGGCTAACAACAAATTGAAACATTTTATTATAACGAATTTACAATTACTTTTTTGTAAATTCACAAAGCCGTTAGTAAATATTAATAAATTTAATAAAACACGTGTTTATAATATAAAGTATAATATAGGTATTTATATATAAAATATGTAACTTAAAGTAAAGCAGGGCCGGATCTACCTAAGGGCTGTTTGGGCTGCAGCCCAGGGAACCGAGGTTACAAGAGGCCCCCAGACCCCGCTAAAAACAACAGACCCATAGGTGGGAACTGTTGAATCGTGAAATAAAATTAAAATTCACGTTAAAAAGTTTAAGCCAGACCAGATGGTCTTGCCACTATGATGCTGTCAAAGCCTTAAAAAATAATTATGATGACATTATGAAAATTTTCGAAAGTTTCACCGAAAATGAGATTGAGAAAGTTGATTTCCGGAAAGAGGCACGAAATTTATTCAATAAAATGGCGAAACTTGAGGCTGCAATTTTGATTATCTTTTGGGAAGAAGTTTTGGAGAGATTTCATTTAGTTAATAAAAAAATACAGAGCCCTGGTTTAGACATTTGTAAGGCAACAAGTTAATTGTGTCATTAAAAGACTTTTAGAACAACATACGACACCAATCAGATCAAAAGCTAAAGGAATACGAAGAGAAAGCTAAAAAATTAAGTACTAGTGTGGGAATAGACTACAATGACATAAACAAGAGACGCATTACTCCAAAATGTTCAGATAAGTCTACAGGTGAATTCTCAGTATATGGCGCCGGCGCAGAAAGATTTAAAAGAGACACGTTAAACGTTGCGTTGGATAAGCTGATTATGGATTTAAATAAAAGGAGCCAAGTCTATATGAGACTTCTAGCAAAAAATTCAAATTTTTAATGGATTTGCAAGACAAAAATATCGAAAACATAGATTTGGAAATTGCTCGTCATATTATTGATTACTATCCCGATGACGTAGACGAGCATTTAGTGAATGAGTGCATTCAATTAAAATCGTACTTACTCCAATCTAAGCCAGAGTACACCTCTTGCAGTGACATTTTATGCTCATGTATGAAAATAAACTTATTGACGTGTTCCCTAACTGCTATACCATTTTAAAGATTTTTTAAACACTGCCAATCATTAGCTGTGAAGCAGAACGCTCCTTCTCCAAGATGTCCTATGTAAAAAATAAATATAGGACAACAATGTCAAACCATTGACTAAATAATTTATCACTTCTTTCTATAAATTGTGATCTAACAAAAGACTTGCAATGTGATGACAAAATAACTGTCAATTTCTGTGACTGCAACCTATCAATTTCTTTTACTAATTCATAATAAATAAATAAAATTGTTTTATTGTTTTTTTTGTTCTTATTATAATATCACTATTTCGGTTTCTCTCTCACCCAAAGGCTGCCTGGAAGAGAGAGCTTTTGACATGGCTATTAGTTGAGTACTTAGGTAGGCCCCTAAGTAGTTTCCGCCCAGGGCCCCACAAACTCACGATCCGCCCCTGTTGTAAAGAAGCATCCAAAAAAAACTTTTCAAATGTATAATCAGTATTTTATTATTATAATAAGGGCATTCTTGATAAAATTTTATGATTTATTGAATCTTTGACAAGCATGTGTGATTAAAAAGGGGTAAATAAAAACTATAATTCTTTTAAATAATTCTCTTGGTACTTTTAACATTAATTGATAACGTAAACGAGGTTGTCCTGCATTTTAAAGATTAATTCCATTTTATTTATAATTTACTGCTCTCTGTCGTTTTGAGTTGATAAATTTCCAGACCTTTTTATCATTTTCGATTAACTAGATGATTTTCAACTGATTTAGGATATTTTAAAAGATCAAATTACTTTTTTTAAGTTAGCTAGATATCAGTATTTTTTTAGTCGTTAAGTTATCACTTTTAGGGCTGTTTTTGAACTCATTTTATCTAAACAACATACATGTTTTAAAATTTGAATAATATATGGATATAACATAGAAAAATTGAGCTATTAAAGTAAAGAACAGTATTAACATCAGGGGCGTATATACGGGAGGGATAATGGTGGTAATTACAGATTTCAGCTAAACGAAAGTTGAGCCTGATTTTTTTTATTTAAATCCATAATTAAAATTAAAAAAAATCCTTTGATTTAAATCAAGTTGATTTAAATCATTGCACCCTGCATTCTTGGTATGTCATCCACTGGGAGTTGGAAGAGTGGAATTTTCCTTTTGTGGCTATTCCAAGCTCCTGAGCTGACACATTTTATTGATTAATTTTCAATATTATCTTCTATAACTTTCAGATATTCTTTTATCAATACCAGTCAACGATATTTATATTATGTCTCTGAGGTAACTATAATGCATTTTATTGAATGTTACAACAATTTACGTATATTAAACCAATTAATAAACAACTTGCCCTTATAAATACGTTATTAATGGCAGCTTTCTATGTCAATGAAGCCTCAGGTTCAGCAAACGAAGGATTGAAATGTCATTAACGTCAATTAACTAGCTGTTGGTCGCTCGCTAAGGAATATTTTATCATTGCCTACCTAAATGACACCGATGACGGTCAAGTACACGCTCGCATTTACGCAACAGGTCCAAAATTATTTATTAATAATGTTGTTTTTCAGTTCAATAACAACACTTGTCTGCAACTGCAATTAGTATGTCTTCGGTTAGACAGTTTGTGACGTGGGCCGATTAGAAAAAATAATTAATGGGTGTTTTTATGTATTGTATACAGGGTCGGCAAAAGAGAGTCTTGGGTCAAAATTTACATATCTAGAAAAAAATTTGAATTTATACTGAAAAATGGAGATCGAAATTTGAAAAAAACTTAAACGTTATCATTACCTGTATACAACACATTTTTTAGGATTACTTTTATAAACCATGCAACATTAATGTAAAGCTTTTTTCATATATTGTAGATTGTATTGGAGATTATATACAGAGTGAGTCTTAAACAAGTGCAAATATTTGCAGGGCTGGTAGATCTCGATTTAAGCAACATATTTTCTCTTTACCGTTTTTCAAGTAATTCCAAAATAAGTTATTTTACTTTACGAGTTATTAATTTTAATAATAATAATAACTTAATTACGAGTTATTTTTTTAAAGTAAATCATTTTTTTTTAATTTAAACTTGAATATCTCGGTTATTTTGGACTTTTTTGAAAAACGGCAAAGAGAAAATATGATTCTTTTATCGAGATCTACCAGCCCTGAAAATATTTGCACTTATTTAAGACACACCCAGTATTTAAAGTAATTAGAGGGATCTGTTTTAACCTTCTTGATCTAATTTCTTATAATGACATAATTATTATTAAATGGCAATGAAATAATCTGCAAAATAAGCGCGCGTTCATTAGCTCATTGGATCGATGTAATTTTAATTTGTTTCTGACGTGACGATATAAATATAAATAAAAAAAACTATTTATCATTACATTGACATTAATAATAAGTTATTCTTGGAATTGAGACAGTGAAATGCCCTGTAATGTTGTTATTAATAGTTAATTTAAAAATAAATAAATTATGTTAATATACACCTGAATTTATTTAATATTGTTTTTTTCATAGCAACTGTTAAAATTGCCTTATATCTATCAAAAATAGTAGATAAAATAGTACTTTAACCGCAGGGGTAGATTAAATGATATTTTAACAGCGAGGATAGGTTAAAAACTTTATTTTCTTCTTGCGTGTTTTTAATTGCTTCAATTTTTGAAAATTTTTGTATTCCTTTTCATAAGTTATTCGGGATTTAAATGAAAGTAGTTTGGATATGGCGTTTGTCACCTCAGCCTGAATATCTGTTGGTAATGTACTTATTTCTTTTTGAGCTATTTCTGACTCCAATTCAATCAGCAATCGACACGAAAGAGAATTAAAAAATGTTGACTCAAAACTGACAACTAAAGTGACAGCTTTATTTATTTGTCCAATTACATAGAAACCAACGCCAAGCCAAGCAAGCACAATATTTTTTCTTCTCGTAATAAATTCCTTGAAATAATAATTTCTGAATATTTTTTAAAACGTACCTAACTCGCTGTGGAAAAAAAGTATTGTTTTATACACGACGATAAAATTGCATTATCGTCTTGTATAAAAAATAACTATTACTTATTCTGTTGGATAATTTTTACCAAGCCTATACAGGGTGGTCCGAATTGTAGTCCGGAAACTTCTGCAGCATATTCTGCAGACTAAAATAAGTAAAAAAGTTCGTATAAATGTATATCCTAAAATGCTTAGTTTCGGAGATACAGGGTGTAGAACTTTCATTTTTATTTCGATTTTTTCCATATAATTTAAGAAGTAACGTCAATATTTGGATGAAAATTGGTGTCTGGCAGTTTTTGGACATGAGGAATTTGATATTCATGTCAATATGACTCCTATTTGTAGAGGGCGCCACCTACATATGCTTTAACTGGTTTGAAGAGTAATGATTTTTCATCCACACCTGTATAAAACTACTGAGTAAAAAAATATACATTTACAACTTTTTTACATAAAAAAGGTCTCTTGGTAAAAATTGCTACGAGTAATGGTTCTCGAGATATTTGAAATTGAAATTATCAATACCTGTCAGCATTGACAAATTAGACATGTTGACCAAATCGTTATTAGACTGAAATCTTAAATTTGAAATCTTTTTGTGCCAAAAGTTCAACAGAAACTGTTTAATCATCATTTTTTCGCAGAACAATTTATGATTAATTTAAAAAAATAAACATTTATTATTTCAGTCAAATAACTCTATTCAACGCGTGTGCTTATTTTTTGTCAATAATGACATGTATTGACTATTTCCATTTTAAATATCTTGAGAACGGTTGCTCGTAGCGATTTTTACCAAGAGACATTTTTTACGTAAAAAGGCATGGAAATGTAAATTTTTTTAGTCAGTAGTTTTATACAGGTACCGTCGAAAAGTTATTACTCTTCAAAACAGTCAAAACGCATGTAGGTGGCGCCCCCTACAAATAGGAGTCATTTTGACATCAAAATCAAATTTCTCGTATCACAAAACTCTCAGACACCAATTTTCATCCAGATATTGACGTTACTTCAGAAATTATTTAGAAAAAATCGAAATAAAAATGAAACTTCTACACCCTATATCTCCGAAACTAAACATTTTAAGACATACATTTATACGAACTTTTTTACTTATTTTTATCTGCAGAATATGCTGCCGAAGTTTCCGGAATACAGTTCGGACCACCCTGTATATCATTTTCTATCGAATACAGTAGAAATATACTGAGGGTGCCATTTGAAAATCAAAAGTTGTAGTCATTTCCGGTGAAACAGGAAGTGACCGAAAACAATTGAATACGTCAATCAATCCTAATTTATGTTGTATACTAACATACCAAATTTCGTTTTTTATCTGAAAAAAATTTTAATAGTTGTAGGGGTGAGCCACTTTCGAGACGCACCCGGTATAGAATACTGCTGTCCTCCAGGTTTCATTTATCCTGATTATTAGTTTCAAGCAAAAAAGTATTCACCTGCAATCATTTTACTTCATCAATAACAATATTAATAGGAGATATAAGGGAAAATATCAGGGTTGGCATGATTTAAATCATGATTTAAATCGTGATTTAAATCAAGTGATTTTTTTAATTTTAATCATGTGATTTAAATAAAAATAATAATTTTATTGAAACTATATAATAAATCAAAAAATAACAGTAAAAGTTATAAAAATGTGTCCACTAATTTCGTGTGAATTCCTTAGACCGCTAGACGCAGGGATTTATTTTAAAATTTATGTATAAGTGACTAAAATTCGCTTTTCGAATACTTATAACTTATAATTCGCAAAGTTTAGTGCAAAACTAGGTTCTTTTAATATAGATACTAATATCTTCATTCCCGAGAATCTACAATTGTTGTCAGAAAATATGTTGTTTTATATTTTTTTTGAAACGGTTGTATGTTTCCAAATTCCTACCAACATTTTGATCTGCAGTAAGTACTTTACACTTTGACATCAGATAATACTGATAATACATACTAATTTCATTCCCGACTTAAGAATATTTCCGAACAAAAGTGTATTGCTTTATTAGGAATAAAAATTATACTTTTTTCGACGATGCTGTACCTTTGAAGGACCATGGTAAAGAGATCGTAAATTTATTCCGACGTTACAGGGAGGTACAAAACGTAGATTTTTACTCCGAATAGAACATACTATTTTTTTTAAACATTACAAATACTTTTTTAATCAATTTCAAACATTGCAAATAATGTAAACAGTAATCGAGCAACAATTTGTACACTCGTTGAATTTGACACTTAATATCAGTTTAATAATATATTTTTGTATTTTTGTGCTTAGGCGTAACAGTGCTTTACTTTTATGCCTAGGCGTTAAAATGACCAATATTAATATTTTTGAGACGTTTGAAAAAAAATCTTTTTGATCTGAAGCGAACGACTTTTTTTGCGGAATATATTGGTGACAGATGTGGAAAAATCACAACGCCCCGTTGAATTGTTAATGTTATCGGTATTGGGGTATAAATTTAGCCATTTAGGATAGGACTTTAATTGGAAATAAGTCCTAGTCATTTAGAAATCTGATTTAAATATTGTTTTGAATTAAAATAAAAAAAATCTGATTTTTTTAAATCATGATTTAGGAAAATGACATTAACGCTGGAAAATATTAATTAATTTCATTCCTTTTTTGCAGTTAAAGAGACTCTGTTGTCGGACATGAAGGAAATGCCCACGGTCCAGTTGGGCGACAACTACACACTTCAAATAGAACTGGACGAATTGAAACCGGAAGTGAAAGAAATCGCTAGGAAAGAGTTGAGGGAAACACCGGAAGTAGTAGAAGCAGCCGTTAAAGAGCTTAGAGAACTTTTAAAAGGTAATTTTTTCTTGAAAAAAATCTCAGAAATTTTTCATTTTAGTTTTTGACTTTTTAGGGTTCCGTACCCAAATGGAAAAAACGGGAACCATATTACTAAGACTGTCCGTCCGTCCGTCTGTCACAAAGGTCTATCTTATGAACCGTTATAGCTACACAGTTGAAATTTTTACATACCGGGTGTTGCTTCGTCGGACGGGACATAGGAAATCCCATGTAAATTTTAATGGGATCAGTTATTGGCTTCCCTAATTATTTTAGAGAATAATTCTATTTAGGTTTATTGAAGAGCACTAAAACCCACATTCAAAAGAATAACTTTAAATATTTTTGATTAGCTCGTTTACGAGTTATCGCCGATTTCTTTTTAAATATTTCTCCTTTCTTATGGCCCTGTATTTACTTATGAGCACCAGTCAAGGTAAGAGATAAGTGTCAAATGAAGTTGTCATTTCAGAAATTTACCTATTTAGTGCTTTATTATTATTGAAAACTCATTCCTATATTGAAAATCTTAAAGATGTATTTATAAATACAAATTAATATGAATTAAAGTAAAATACAGTAATCAATTACAAGGTTAATTATAGTATTATTACAATATTCAATAACTTATTAATTTAGGTACTATTAAATTGTTAGAACTTTAGGATTTAAGAAGATGTTCAAATAATCCTCCATCGACTGCTAGACAATAACCCAGGCGATCATCAAATTATCTTCTTACATTCGCTAGTTGGTAAACTAAAATTCTATTGCATTCGGCAGAAATAGCATTTTTTAACTCGTCTAGATTTGGGTATTTTTTATCCTTGTATATCCTGTTTTTTAAATGGCCCCAGAGAAAGAAATCATTTGGCGAAATATCAGGAGACCTTGCTGGCCAATTAACTGTATGATTTAGGCCAATAACGTTTCTGTTAAAACTATTGTCTAAATATTCCCGAACAGCCAGGGTATTATGTGCCGGGCAGCCATCCATTTGGTACCAAACTTCCTGATTTTCCCTAGCGACATCATGTAAAGCAGGTAAAATATGATTTCCCAAACATTTACTTTCTGTGGATATTGCTTCCTTGTTTCGACAAACCTGTGTTGGTTTTCTTTGTTCCAATATCGATAATTTTGAACATTGGGTTCATTATTTAAGGTAAACGTGCATTCGTCAGTCAGAAACATATGTTTTTTTAAAATTTCCCTATCCGTGTTTGTTCTTTCTATCATATCAAAATAAAACACCTACCGCCGTATTTCGTCCCCATCTCGTAGCTCTTGGTGCTTTTCATATTTGAAGGAATAGTATTTATGTCGTTTCAAAATTCGAAACGTTGTAGTGTGATCTATTCCTATTTCATCCTCAATTTCCTTGTGCTGATCTTTCCATCGTTCTCTTCCACGCACAATAAAACTTCCTAAAGTCGGTATCATTTCTTGCATCTTCTCTTTGTACAACCTGCTTTGCTTCACATCTGCAGTTATTTATTAGGGTACCTTTGGTCTCAAATCTCTGGATATTCCTTGCGATTGTAGATTTTCCAGGTATCGGTCTATTCGAATACAGAGCAGCAAACATGTCCGACACCTTTTGATAACTATTTCCTTGATAATACCATTTAATCATCAATACTTTTTCTTCGGTAGTCTAATTCATGGCTAATATTTTCGATGTAGGTATGAGTTTTTAATAATAATAATAAAGCACTAAATAGATAAATTTCTGAAATGACAACTTCATTTGACAGTTATCTTTTATCTTGACTGGTGCTCATAAGTAAATACAGGGCCATAAGAAAGGAGAAATATTTAAAAAGAAATCGGCGATAACTCGTAAACCGGCTAATCAAAAATATCTAAAGTTATTCTTTTGAATGTGGATTTTAGTGCTCTTCAATAAACCCAAATAGAATTATTCTCTAAAATAATTAGGGAAGCCAATAATTGACCGCATTAAAATTTACATGGGATTTCCTATGTCCCGCTCGACGATGCAACACCGGGTATAATGTATCTATGTTGCCGCTATACGAACAAATACTAAAAACAGAATTAAATAAATGTTTATAAATAAAAAGTACTTTCACTAAACATTATCTTTTAAGTAAGAATTTTACATAGAATCTTTCAAACCTCGGTGGCGGCATGGTTAAAGCGTTAGGACTTTACGCTGCTATGACGTTAGAGCCGTAGTAAGGCAGGTTCGAATCCTAGTTAAGGCGACTTTTTTTAGTCGTTTTTTATTTTTACATATTTATTTTTACTTTTTACATATTTATTATTGATTTATACAATTTTTACTAATGTGTTTCTTCATTTTTTTTAAATTACTTATACGCGCATTCAAAATTTCAGCTAAATCGGAAAAAAAGTTTACAATAATACAGTGTCTAATGTTGTATTGATAATGAATGGTACGGAACCCTTCGCGCGAGTCCGACTCGCACTTGACCAATTTTTTTTGGATTATAGTTTAACACAAAAAATCTTATTTATTGTTACAGAAGAGACAGACCTTCATGTGCCCTTAGAAAAAGACATTTGGCTCATTAGATTTTTAAGACCTACCAAGTTTTATCCAGAAAGTGCCAGAGATTTGGTGAGTAATTATTTATTAAATATTACAGGGTGTCTCAATATTACGTAGACATAGGACTACTGAGTATTTTTGGAATCAAAATAAGTTCGTTACACACAATTTACCTCTATACAAAAGTGCTTCGTTTGTCCGTTAGAGGGCATCATACTGTAAAAAAATAAACACATTATTTAAGACATTTTAAGAACCGATATTCCGATTTGAATAAGATTTGGGGTGCCTGTGTTTTGCTAAGAGCTTTAACATTTGACATTCACAAAAATCAAGAAAAAGTACAGGGAGGGTAAAAACTACCCCTACCCCTATATTAATTTTAGTAGAAATATTTTCCAACTCCACCGACGACTGATTTTTTTTCGTAAAATGGCTTTAAATGTCTACACATAATATTAATATTATGTGTAGACATTTAAAAACCAAAGCAAAAGCAGTCCAGTCTTTTTATGTCATTAAAAAAGCCAGTCATTATGTTAAATAACGATTTTAACATAATATTTACATCAATAGAATAATAAAAATAAAAAAAACATGAGAAATTTAATTCTAATAATCTAATTTAGTTTTTTGTCCTATGCCGAAAACAATGGCGACCTGTAAATCCTATTGTCTTTGTCCTCGCTTTTTTGTGTTCACCTAGTCTGTTATCCCTGTGTCCTGCACCAGCCTATGCAAGTCCTGGATAGGACGGGAGCATAGTTTCTCCTATTCTAGTCTTGCTTTACCAAATAAGTATTGCTTGCGAACTAGAGCCTCGCAGTGACATATTTACTCTGCTGTTTCAGAATCTTTATCGCACAGTCTGCAGAAAAGGCTTTCTTGATGCAGTTTGAACTTATTCAGATAGCACTTGAGAACAACTGTCTACTTTACAGAATAATATGTCCTCTGCTTTTTCAGATAGCAGAGTCTGTAGCAAAGATTTACTTTCTTTACGTAGAACCTTTACGAATTTAGCATTCAATGTAAACGACGCATAAAGTGTGATGTGTGTATAACTAAGATATATAATTCAAATTTATTTACAATATTTCAGATCAAAAGGTACTACAGGTTCAAGCGGAAACACTCCGATTCTTACGATGGATTGATGCCCAGTAGAGAGAAAAATATCTTCCAACAAAATATTCTTATAGTACAACCCACCAGGGATCAACTAGGCCGTAGAATTTTAATCATAGAATTAGGAAGTAAGTACAAACTGTTTAGAAGAAACCGTTTTAGAGAAAACTAAAAAAATATGAAAATATGGTTGATATAATAAGTCCTAAAAATCAAAAGCGTTTCTATGGCAATCTAATTTCGTCTTAATTTTTTGCATAGACTAATAAATGTTATGTATACTCTGTTTTTTTTCTCAGGTAAGATTTCGACAGACGATGACAGAAGAAAAACAGATGACGTCCCATACCAATCTATTTATTTTACTAAAAAAAGTTTCTAATAATTTTTAAGTTAACTATGGATGGGTTTAAATATAAATCCGTCATACGTCGTCTCTTGTTGTTTTTAACCAGATTTATTGGTTTACTCAGGTTTATTTCAAAAATGACAGATCGTATATCAATTTTATTGGTTTGGCGGAACGATGAACGACAAGCGGACGCCGATGCGTATGAACTCGCCTTTAGATTTTTGACGCTTATCAAAGTCTTCCTAAATTATAGGTTATAATTTTGTATCAACTTTTGTCAAATACCCTGCGTTTTGGAAGATGGTGCATTTTGATTCGTGTTATTACCTGTGTTTTGTGTCTTTTGAAGTCAAGTGGAGGAAAAATTGAGTGAAAATTAACTGTAGACCCAGAGCACAGTGTATGGTTAATATTTGCTACCCAGGCAGAAAGTTTTATCTATGGTTTTATACACCAATAAAGTTACAAGTTACCATCAATAAAGTTCGTATACCATCTCGTCGTAGATAAGTGCATCTCGAATATGGTAGGACCATACTAAACACATACTAAAAACTGGAGTAGCTGTAAAATATCGACATCACACGATAGGTAAATAATGGATTTTAGTACTGCAAAAAAATAATGTCAAAAGGTACCGGTTTAAAAAAAATTAAGATTAAAGTTAATTAATCAACCTTTAAGGATATAAAATTTGGTAAGTGTTATTATTAATAAAATAGTTTGTTTTATTTATGTTGTTTTATTTATTCCTGTGGAATATTACAAATTTGTATTTGTACATATAAGTTATATTGATAAATATAAACATAAATGCGGGAAGTTTCATAAAGCTTGAAAGTAAGAAATAGTTCTTTCTTCTATTTTTTTTTTGGTATATGGTGTCTTGTTCTTGTTTGTTTTGTATTAACACATATTGTTTTGATTAAATAAAATAACTCGATTACATTTTTTCAGTTTTATAGAGTTTTTTTTCACAATATTTTGAAGTAATCACTTGTCAGTCAAATTTTAAATATTTCCTGCTATGCGTTCCAGTTGTACCAACTTTATTTTTTTGTAAAATAAAATAAACTACTTTGAAATTAAAATGACAGATCTATCACTGTCAAGGATCTTCTCGTTGGACAGACTATACTAGATTCTTTGACAGATTGTTATTGATAGAATTTTAATTAACGTCATATTTTTTGGTGTTTTAAATTGCTCAAGAAGCACAAAATTTGTTTAGTTCAATGCTACGAAAAGGATGACAATAGTAGTTAATCAGAAAGTGTTGGTGATACTTTAGCAACAGCAAAATATATGACATTAAACAAAATTAATAATAACCATCTATTAAAGAATGAACTTGAATTTATATTACCATAGAAACGCCTTTTGATTTTTAGGACTTCAACCATATTTTTATGTTTTTTTTTAATTTTCTCTAAAACGGTATGAAAATTTAAAAAAGTATAAACGGGATTAACCATTTTAGAACAAGCAAACATTTTTATAAAAAATGCATTTTTCTCAAAATGTCAGTAATAAAAAAGGGTTTCCTCTTTAAAGACAATCCGGAGACATACTGTATATATTTTTCAGTGTAGGTAAAGCGACAGTTTTCTTGTACAACTGAATGATATCGTCAGTTCTTTAGGCGGTCATTGTTTTAAATCGGTTTTAAAGAGCTTGTTTGTTGTTTTTAGCTTGTGTCCTTATATGGGTTCTATTTTCCTTTTCAAATTTTTTGCTATTTGTTTCCAAGCATTTTGAATGAAATTAATGAAATTTATTGAAACACACATTGGGGACGCGTTCAAGTTTGTACGCGGCTTAAGGTAAACCGTTATGTGTAAAGGGAGCTTAAGTATCAGTCGCAGTTATTTCGTTTACTCGTGTGTGTTTTTTTTTCAAAAATTATCTGATTATAAGTGCAAAAAGGTTCATATTATTATTAATTAATCAAGATGACCGCGATTTTATTATTCAAGGTTATAAATATACTTTAAACATTGTAAATTTTACTTTACACGTGTTTCCACTTAATGCCTCTGAGATGGTAAAGGTAGATGCTCATGAAAATTATTAAAAAAAAACACAATGTCAAGATAAAGTCCAAATAGTGTGGTATTTTTTTAACTGCTTTAGGTGAAATTTGACTCTAGCATTACTTTTTCTTTGAACTTTTGAATATAGACATTCAGGAATATCAACAGTTCATAGTTATTTTTTTCAGTGCTATTTCGCGATTTCATGACTAATTAAGGGAGACAATTTTGCAATTTTATCTTCGTGTATAAAACAATATTTTTTTCCATAGCGAGTTACGTTTTAAAAAATATTCAGAAACTATTATTTCAAGGAATTTATTACGAGTAGAAAAAATATTGTGCTGGGATGGCATTGATTTTTATGTAATTTGACGAATAAATAAAGCTGTCTCTTAGTTGTCAGTTTTGAGTCAATATTTTTTAATTCTCTTTCGTATCGATTGCTGATTGAATTGGAGCCAGAAATGGCTCAAAACGAAATAAGTAAATTACCAACAAATATTCAGGCTGAGGCGACAAACACAAAAAAAATGGAAGCAATTAAAAAACTAAAATTAATTTAATCTTTTCGGTCGACGATAAAATACCATTTTACAGTCTTGTATAAAAAATAACTATAAATCCACTAAGACACTAATATTTCTTTGCAGAAAAATGGAAGACTAGCGAAGTAACACTAGAAGAAGTATTCAAGGGCTGCGTGCTGTTCCTCGAAGCCGCCATGTTGGAACCGGAAAGCCAAGTGTGCGGAGCAATTGTCATTTTTGACATGGACGGTCTCAGTTTATCGCAAGTGTCAAAATTCACGCCCTCGTTTGCGGGAAAAATTGTAGAGTGGTTACAGGTAACTAGAACATGTATTTTTCATATATTTATTTTATTTAAACCTCTAAGGTGGTTGGCATTTTTAAAATCTTTTATTAAGTTCCGGAGATATAGCAAGAATCGGGTCATTTTAATAAGATTTTAGTTTTCACACAGAAACTAATGGAGACACGTGGTCCAAACTGTATTTCGGAAACTTCGGCAACATATTCTGTAATTAAAAATAAGTAAAAAAGTTCGTATAAATGTATGTCCTAAATTGCTTGGTTTCCGAGATACAGTATGTAGTATGTATATGTAAGTTTCATTTTTATTTCGTTTTTTTCCAGATAATTTCTGAAGTAACGTCAATATTTGGATGAAAATTGGTGTCTAGGAGTTTTTTGACATGAAAAATTTGATTTTGATGTCAATATGACTCCTACTTGTAGAGGGCACCACCTACATATTTTTCAACTGGTTTGAAAAGTAATAACTTCTTGTCTGTACCGGTATAAAACTACTGAGTCAAAAAATATACATTTACGATGTTTTTTACCTAAAAGAGATCTCTTGGTAAAAATTGCTAAAAATAACGGTTTTTGAGATATTTGGAATTGAAATTATCAATACCTGTCATCATCGATATAAACATGTTGACTAAATAGTTATTAGACGGAAATCATTTCGAAGAAAAATTTATGATTAATTTAAAAAATAAAAAGTTCCCAAATTTATCATTTCAGTTAAACACTCAACATGTTTTTTTTGTCAATAATAACATGTATTGACTACTACCATTCTAAATATCTTGAGATCGGTTGCTCGTAGCGGTTTTTACCAAGAGACATTTTTTACGTAAAAAATCCCGCTAATGTATATTTTTTCACTCAGTAGTTTTATGTAGGTACGGACAAAAAGTTATTACTCTTCAAAACGTGAGTCATATTGACATCAATATCCAAATTGCTCCTGTCAAAAAACTCCCAGACACCAATTTTCATCGAAATATTGACAGTTATATTTTAGAAATTATTTGGAAAAAATCGAAATAAAAATAAAACTTCTGCACACTCTATCTCAGAAGCTAAGCATTTTAGGACATACATTTATACGAACTTTTTTTCTTATTTTTATCTGCAGAATATGCTGCCCAAGTTTGCGGAGTACAGTTCGGACCACCCTGTATATTTTTTTTATACGTCTTATGGGGTTAAAGCTTTTCGTATTTGTTTTAAAACACCCGGTATATTTCATAAAATGTGTGCCTACAAGATCTTTGGAACAATCTTCTTTTCTACAGGACAGCGTACCACTAAGAATAAAGAACATTCACATAGTCAACCAGCCCTACATTTTCAAAGTAGTGTTCGCCCTATTCAAGCCCTTCCTCAAGGAAAAACTGCGCAGCAGGATAATTTTCCACGGTACTGACCGCAAATCCCTCCACCAATACATGGACCCTTCTTGCTTGCCACCATGTTACGGCGGTACCTTGGAAATGGTCAGAATCCAGGGTAGCCAATGGTTGGAACTGCTGGAGAAATGCGACGAAGAATATAAAGGTGAGTATCGACAATCAGAGCTATAGAGGTCGGGAGATTACTTTCCTGTTTGAACCCACTAGTATTGTTGATTGATGAAATAAGAAGATTCGCTACATTATTGGCGATTTCGTGGCACAAAACCTGTC
Organism: Sitophilus oryzae; assembly: GCF_002938485.1. NCBI lineage: Eukaryota > Metazoa > Arthropoda > Insecta > Coleoptera > Curculionidae > Sitophilus > Sitophilus oryzae. The sequence continues at coordinate 1,192,285 of NW_022146262.1, read as the reverse complement.
CGAGATGTAGCTGGCGATACCGTTGCCGTTAGTCAACCTGTCCGAGATTTATTTTACTCTGCGCCGCTGATGTGCGCTGATTGTCGTTTACAGCGCAGCGAATAAAGAATACTGTGCCGTAGTTCTGCTTTCAGTCGACAGAGTGGGTAGGTGCCAGAGACAGTGTTGCCAGAACTACGGATTAATCCGTAGATTTATGGATTTTGGGTACAGTACGTTAATAATACGGAGTTTCTATCATTAAACAATTTAATATAATATTATATGATTAAACAAAGAAAGGCGTCAGAGTTGGCTTGGAAATGACGACTATTGACATTTACCATTATATTTTACATATGAAATAACAGTGATCTTCATAACGACTACATTAAAACTAAACGACTTTTTTCGATTATACGACATATTCAGTACCTATAAAAGAATTTTTATTTTTGTTTTTTATTCTTTGTTAAACACGAATAAATTTTCAATACATAAACGTGGATTTTTTATTCAAAGGTATTTTTCGTCAAACGTATTACAGATATTACACGTTTTAATATGGCAACACTGTCGCGTTCAGTTCCACACCGTCTTTGATATGCCTTCGCAAGCTGAATTAGAGAAAATATGTGTTTTATGCGTTGGCTGCAGAACGAGTAGAGGCGCCACCGTACACCACTTGAGACATAAGGGGAAAGCAAATCAACCTTGTCTCGAATTTGCCCATTAGGTTGCGTATCTTCCCAATTCTTTCAATCAACGCTATTATTCTTAAAATTTTAGAGTACGAGTCATCATTAAAATACTAAACGACTAGTAAAATTGACTAAACTACTCATTGGAGAATAATAGATTTAAGTGATTATGTATCATGTTTTTTTTTATTAATCCTGTTAAGTCGATCCTATACGATGGGTCCAACGTTGGTTTCAACGTTAGAACCAACATTTGGTACAGTTTCGACAATATATTCTTATTGATAAGTGTGTCTCCTACACGATGTGGCAAATGTTTATGTTTCCAACATTGCAAGATAGGTATTTGCCGCATCGTGTTGGATCGGCTTTATCAGAGTTTGGCACATTTTTTCTATGATTTGATGAGTTGAACGACTTTTTTTCTAAACAATATTAGGTTGAGGTAGGGTAGGGTTGCCAACCGTCCTCTATTCCAGAGGACAGTCCTCTTTTTGCTCTCACTCTCCTCTTTCTCTCACGCTTTGAAAAAGTCCTCTTTTTTCTAGATACCATACTCAAAATCTAAAAAATATTCTTTTATCGCCACGTGCTTTGTTTGTCAAAAAAATGTTAATCTGTGACTTTCGCTCCTCCCACTCGTTTGTACAGAAAAGAAAATTAAGAAATATTTTTGTACAAGAAATATTTGCGGAAGCGATAAACATGTTTAACTACTATTTTATGTTTATTTACTGTTAGCTTATATTTAAAAAAAAGTTTTGTTGAAAACTGTTTGTTTAATTTTAACAAGTTTTGAGTGTAAAATTGTAAATCCCGCAACTTTGATCCCGCGGAATCTCGGAGGGATCCCACATTTGCGGTATTGCATTCCCTACTTATAATATTAGAGTTGCTTAAAATTTTCATGTTTTTTAAAGTTTTATGTATTGTGTTCTAGTGTACCGATTTGGATGATTTTTTAAGCAATTTGTAGTTAGATTATTTGACTTTTTAGTATCTCCTTTTAAATTAAAAATGAAACTTTCTATCTGTCAATTATACGAGGCAAAACAAAATATTGATAGGTTGGTGAATGTTTGCAACACCCTGTGGAGTACGTTAACAAAGCAAGGAATTTAAAAATCACTTTATCATCTAAGTGGATCTTTACTCGATAGTCTCTTTTTTAATTCATCCAATAGCTTTATTTTTTTGGAGATATTTGCTTTTGAAGGAGACACTAACATTTTTTCGAATTTTAGTTTTTTATTGAAATTAATTTAGTTAATTTTTTATTGAAAAAAGACACCTACACACTAGATAGATTTTAAACAGTTTTTAACAAGTATTTTAAGAAAGTTTGAAACAAGTAATGGTGTTTCAAACACCTTTAAAATACATTTATTAAAACATAACTACCCTAATTGTATGTACTGTTACCGCTATATTGACTTTTTTCATTTTTTTTTTGTACTGATTATAATTTTTTTCTTTTTTAGCAATTAATAGCTACGGTTACCCCAAGAAGATTGCCAAATGATATCACCATGCCAACTGTACCATAAATACGTATTTTAATTTTAGTTTATACTCTATGGATAGTAAGGGTCTCAACTAGTGGCATAAAGTTTATTTTTTATATTGTTAATCACGTATTTATTGTGATATAGATTTTTATAAGAATGTATGTGTATATAAGTAACTAGTTTTATACCGTTTGTTTTTTTAACTTGTTTGTTAAAGTGATTTTTACAACAAATAAATACCATATGATCGAAATTAAGTGTCTCATTTTTTTCATTCCAGACGGATATTTCTTAATAAAGGTCTAGATATAATCTAATCATACTGTATTTTAAACTTTATTATCAAATGCCGCCGAAATCATAACCTAGTATCTTTGCATTTTTATTTTTTGACTTGAATTAATTGCACTTTTTTTATTGCTCACCCTGTATATTTAGCAATTACGCGCACGAAGTCGAGAGCTAAAGCTAGATAATATTATAAAATAATTTATTCAGCTACAGTACAACATATAACTTATTAGATAATCAATCGTATTTGGTGATGTCAAATATATTCCAGAGATTTAAAGAACCTATTCAAGATTTGTCTATCTTCATGCTGTCTTTGGAATCACTTCTTTCAATTTTTTCTCTCAGTTCGTCCACAAATCCAAAATTATGATAATCTGCAAAAAAATAATGTAAGCCTATGATGAAGAACGTTAGGGATGGTCGATAATGGATTTTACCTATCGATAATTAATAAAGACAGGTATCGATAATTGTAAATATCGATAACTACCTATAGTTATCGATATATCGGAAAAAATACCATCCCTAATTAAAATGTTAAATTTTACCTTTGAAATTTTGTTGATAATAGAATAGCATATTCGAGAACTGCGATCCAGGATAATCGGGAATGTCAGCTGTCCCTCCAAATTTTTCTGGTAAACTATCTTCGCCTATCTGTTCAGTTAGACTTTTGTAGTTTGTGCCATGAAAACTTAACTAAAAGCAAGAAAAACTATTTTGTTCATTTTTTCCATAGCAATCAGAGACAGCAACTGTTAAAATTGCCTTATATATCTATCAAAAATAGTATATAAAATAGTACTTTAACCGCAAGGGTAGATTAAATGATAAAATGATAGTAACAGCGAGGATAGGTTAAAAACTTTATTTCTTCTCGCTCGTTTTTAATTGCTTTCATTTTTGAAAATTTTTGTATTCCTTTTCATAAGTTATTCGGGACTTAAATGGGAGTAGTTTGGATATGGCGTTTGTCGCCTCAGCCTGAATATCTGTTGGTAATTTACTTATTTCATTTTGAGCCATTTCTGGCTCCAATTCAATCAGCAATCGGCACGAAAGAGAATTAAAAAATATTGACTCAAAACTGACAACTGACGATTTCATCGCTCGTGAATTAATCTTTTCGGTCGACGATAAAATACCATTTTATCGTCTTGTATAAAAAACATCTATTTGTGCCTACGCCCAATAGGTAATATTAATTTAATTTTTGTAAAATTTAACATATTTTTTTGACAAAAATAGTACAAGATTTTTGTATTTTTGTACGTTTTAGCAACAAATTATTCTTTATACAGTGCAGCAGAAAATTACTGATAATACTTCAGGCACTAAGTTAGTTTGGTTAGGTAGAAATAATAAAAATAGGTCTTTTTATGAGTAAAACAAACTTACTAAACAACTCGATGCAAAAATTGTTTTCTCAATTTCATCATCTTTTAAAATGTTCATAATGAAAAATAAAACTTACCCTTTTTTTAATATATTCTCCCAAAAACGGTTTGAAAATTCTATAACCCATATTGAAAATGTAGGGCTGGTTTACTACATGCAGACCTCTTAATCGAACTGGTGCACATTCCTATAATAGAAATAAATAAATTAAATATTTGATTGTTGTTTAACTAAAAATATCATTATATACAATATATTACACAAGTTAACATTATTATTTTTATATACAGGGTGTCCCAGAAATAAGTGCAAGTATTTTAAGGGGAGGCAAGTATTTTAATCTCAATAAAAGAAACATATTTACTCTTTATTGTTTTTCAAATAAGTCCAAAATAACGGAGTTATTTTTGAGAATTTCCAAAAAAAATGATTTTCTGCTCAAATTTTGCGAACCACTGGATCTTTTCTGGATTTTCTTTCTTTTAAATTTAATCTACTACCTATGTTGCCATATTATCAAGAAATTATGTTTTTTAACTAAAAACTAAAAAAAATTCCAAAATTTCAGAATTTTCAAAAATCCAGAATTTTCAAAAAAAAAATTTCGCCCCAAAAAACCTCATAGACGTGTTTCTGGGGTTGAACTATGCTACCAGTTAAAATACTTGCATTTATTTCTGGGACACCTTGTATAGATCTTATACTAACTTGGACCCAGTCAGCAATGAGTTTGGCCATTGACGGTGAAAACTGATACACATGTGATATGGATAATCCTTCCAAGTTTAAAATTACATTAACTCCCCCAACTTGCGTCTTTGGTTCCATCATAGCTATTTCTATTGCAACCATTACTGATCTGAACATATCTTCTAAAGAAACTACTTTTGGATTCCATTTACCTAAAATAAATTAAAGATTTTTTTATCACTTTAGGAGAATCGCCCATTTAAAAATATAAATATATTTCGCCAAAAATCCTATGGGTATTTCGCCACTGCAGACAAACAAAAAATATAAAAATTTAATTGAATTAAAAAAAGCTTAAATTTCAAATCAAATCACAGTATAAGTGTAAAAAAGGTATTTGGTTTAGTTTGGTTTATATCATAAGTTTATATGATAGGGTAAAAATAATATGTTCAGACAATAATTCACTAAACAGAGATATAAACTACATAAAAACACATTAATAAAAAACGACTATCCACCATCTTTTATTGACAAAACATTAAACGAAATACAAACCCCAAATCATGTAATACACAAAATACCATGTAAATGTGATAAATTTTATATTGGTGAAACATCTAGACCTTCAAATTTTCAAATTAAAGAACATAAAGATTATTTAAGAAAGGGAATTTCCAGAAAACTAAAGGTGCGTCCAGACCTGACGAGACGAGAACGAGATAAGAGTGAGACAAGAGCAAGACGAGAGCGAGACACCTTCTATCAATTTTTTGAGGCAAGCGAGTTGGATCATAGTGAAAGGAACCCAAACATATATTAAATTGTATTTGAATATAACAAACGATGGCCAAATAATAACGCATACAGTAATACATTTTTGTATCTTTAACATAGTATTTGGTTCTTCGTATTTTATTCATCGTCGGTTTTTTCCCTTTTGGTTGTTTTTCCCTTTAACCCTTAATTTGTTTCGAGACACATCTTTTACAAAATATGTTTTTAACTTTTTTTAGAGCAAAATGTTGTAAATGTTGTAAAATTACTGTAGAATATACAAGGTACTTCAAAAAAGTGTTGCGGATAGTTGCGGATAACATATATATTTTTAATGGTAATATCCTATTTACTTATAATTTTGAAAACATACTTACTTCCCGCATTGACTATCATGATTCTGCCTCCCGTCCTACTCCTTGTAGGCATCATTACAAAAACTTCGTTGTCAAACACATGCCTAACTCCTTCCGGTGTAACGTTGAATCCTCCATACCTGGGATACTTCACTTTGAATTTGTAGAACTTTTTCATGACTTTGAAGGCGAGATCTGCGTTGAATTTGAAGGGTCTGAGGAACTTGCATAGGAATTTATCGTCGTCTATAGGTAAGGACAGTCCTTTTTCAGCTGAAAGAGAAAAACATTACATAAACTTATTCTTTGTGTTTTTTTTTATCACCGAAGTTAAGCAATGTTACACGAAGTGGGGATTGGACGGGTGACCGTCTGCAAAACTATTGTTGTTTAAAAACGAGAGTGTAAAAATATATTGAATTCTGTCTTGTAAGCGATACTGGTCTTGGTTTTGCGGTCTTGGTCTTGGTCTTACATAAAAAGCAAAACCAAAACCACCTGTTATACAGACGAGACGGGTCAAAGACCGCTTAAGGAACAGGAGCTGGAGTTTTAGGGAAAGACCAAGGGTAAGCTTATCCTTTTCCTTGGGTAAATACTCAACCGTATTCCAGACAGAAATCTACGCCATTCTACAATGTGTAAGACAAAACAACAGAAGTGCTTATTCAGGTAAGCTCATCAATATATGCTCAGTCAGTCAGACGGCACTTGATAAACTGGAAGCCCTGGCACGAAGAAACAGAATTAAATTAATCTGGGTACCGGCATCACACAGCGGCATCCAAGGCAACGAAAAAGCCGATGAGCTAGCTAGGTAAGGATCATCGGCATCCTATCTTGGTCCAGAGCCAGAACTGGGAATATCCAAATGTATGGTCCGTAGTGCACTAAAACTTTGGATCAGAGAAAAGGAGAATGTCCACTGGAAAAACAGACAGAGACACAGGCACAGCAAGGCCTTTATCCAAGGACCTAGCTCTAAAACCGCAAAAGAACTGCTAACGCTTAGCAGGAATAAAGTGCGGATTACAAGAGGCCTCTTGACTGGACACATGGCTGCCAAGTGTTAACTGAACAAGCTCTACCTGTATCAAGGAAATCTTTGCTGCAGACTCTGCGATAAAGATCCTGAAACAGCAGAGCACATAATATGTCACTGCGAGACTCTGGATTGCAAGCGACACTTATTATTTGGGAAAGCTAGGCTAACCGGAAGAACTATGCTATCATCCTATCAAGGACCTGCATAAGTTAGTGCAGGGCACAGGGATAGGAGAATGGGTGCAGATATAGAAAGGGGACAAACACAATAAGCCTCAGAGAGCGCAGTGTTTTCGGCCCCTTGTTATTGGAAAAAGAAGACCAAGACCAAGACAAAGCATACAAGACACTGCATTTTTTTCATATATGTAGAAAGTGCCTCTAGTAAAAAACTATTAAAAAATAAATAACACTTGCAAGTCTCTTGCATCAAGACCAAGACTAAGACTGGACCATGCAACATCATGAACAACCTATTTATAGATACTAACCTAATATAAGCTCTCGAAATCTCTGTAAGCCTTCTTGTACTCTTTCTGGTGTTTCCATTAATTCTCGTCTAGCTCTTTCCTCATATTCGCCAGATATATCTTCAACGTCTAGTCTCAATTCGTGCTTTCCTAGTCTGATGAAGGGCACTCCATCGTTGTCCACTTCAACGTTTATAGTCATCGTGCCCAATCTCTAAGATATTAGCCTAAAATATAAATAAAAAACTATATTAAATTTATACATTTATATCAACAAAATTGCATAATGTACCGGGTGGCCAAGTAAGAATGGACGCCGGCTGTATCTCAGAGACTCCTTATCGTATAACTTTGGGATAAAAATTCTAATAAGTAAGTAAATCGGCCAAGAGAAATGGCTGGAAATTATTTTCAAGTTCGAAAAATGTCCGGTAGGGAGCGTATCTGTAAAGACCAATCAGAAAACGGAATTTATCTCCTCAAAAAATTGCAGGTGAACATGTATTTTACATCCTTCCGTTGTAATCAACGTAAAATTTGTTATTTTTTTTATTATAACATATTTTGATCTATCTCGTAAAATAAAGTGGTGGGGGAAGTTTGAAACTTATTTTTGTTTTAAATAAGGAAAACTCTGATTTGGCTAAACAGAATTAATGAAACTAGGGCTCGTTTAAAAGAGTTTTCCTTCCTTAATAAACTACAGTATAAATTTGGTCTGAATATATATTTGCCGTGGTAGCTAGGGGGCGCTGTTTGACATCATAACAGTTATTACCCTTTTGCATAAAAATTTTAAATAACATGCTATACCTTTTTACACAGTTAAATAGAGCAGAAAATTCCCTAAAAGTTGGTGCTAACCGCAACATTCTACCATCTCTCTAACGGAAGATATTAAGAGAAGAAATAGTTAGGCCGCCCCCTAAGGTCTATTTATTTTTTTATTTTTTTTTATTATTTCACCATAAAAAATGATACTATGTATAAATACATGTATTAATGTCTATAGATCATTAATTTTAACTTTATAACTACACATTAAACTTATATACAAAAAATATGATAATTATATAAATAATTAATCTTATGTACCTACATACCAAATAAGTAAATAAATCTAATTAAAAATTGAAACCAATTATAGTCATTTAAAACGATTTTAGTTTTTATATGAAAAAAATATCACCTGATAAAACTATAAACAAAATATAACATAGTGCATTTCTAAAATTATAGCTAATAGTTTTAATTATCTACAACGATCAAAAAAATTGTTAAAATGTTTATTAAATTACTAATTTTTTAATTTATTAATTGTTTATTTATTTTTTAATACCCATAATAAACTTTTATCCAAGTTAGGAGTAGGATTTAAATAAATAGTTAATTAATTATTACTCAAGTAAATATATACGAGGTGAGTCTTAAATAAGTGCAAATATTTTTACGGGTACCTAGTATATTTCGACCCCGGAAAAACGATTATGAGTTTTTTTCGCAATTTTTTTTTTAAAATATGCAATTTTTTGAAAAAAAAATTCGAAAGTTTTTTTAGTTTTGAGTTAAAAAACATAATTTGTTGAAATATGGCAACATCGGTAGCAGATTAAATTTCAAGAAAGAAAATCCAGAAAAGATCAAGTGGTTTGCAAAATTTTAACAAAAAATGTTTTTTTTTTAATTTTCAAAGTAAAATAACTCAGATATTTTGGATTTGTTTGAAAAACGATAGAGGGAAAATATGTTGCAAAGCTTTTATCGAGATCTACCAACTCTAAAAATATTTGCACTTATTTAAGACTCACCCTGTACATCAATGTTATATTATATATTTTTGTTTTGGTGCATTTTTTCGTTTAATTAGTTATTTTTTTAATTAGCTGTTAAGTATTACAATTATTTACTAATTTTTTGTAAAAAGAAAATAATATAATTATTACAGATAACATAACTATGTTCTGTGATAATATTTAAGTTCATCTATTTATTGATAATAATAACAATATAATCATTATGTCAAAAAATCTTGAAAATATTTATTCTCCGATTTTCAAAAACTAAAATAGTTTGAAGAAATAAACAAACCACTCGATATATAAGGTTATTTTCATTGTAATTTTCCTTATTTTTATGCTTATGTGCACGTATACATACCTGAAGGATAACTGAGACATTATTCTCAATGTTATCAAGCCGTATTTTGAGTAGTTGTTCAAACTTAAGGAATAATTTATAAAAATATACTTGAGAATGGTCAAGTTTAAATTAACAGAATCAAAAAAATTACCGTTTTTGCCATAACACTTAAAAATTAAGTATTTTTGTTAGTTTTCTGTATCTAAAAAATGTTAATTCCACTTTTTTTTCGGAACAAAAATTGTCAGGCAATATTTTTCTATTAATATAGGATTTTTGTGTCATATAAACAATACTTAGTGAAAATTAACTGGTTATTGAGAACAAGAACATATAATTAAGTGAAAGAAGGAAGGAAGTTGATAATTTTCCAGAAATTGTTTTGTTCTCATTAATTTTCTTCTATTTAATTGCATTTTTACTGTCTTTTTCCATTTATATTTAGTAGGAATTGTTATTTAATTTTTAGCCTACCATACCAACAGGTATGGTAGGCTATTAAGATCCTCAAAAAAAAAGTTTTTTTTAATTTCACTCAAAATCAGTTATTATCGTAAATGACTTAAATTCAAAATATTTTCATGGTGTCTGTCTGTCTGTCCGTCTGTAACACGATAACTCAAAAACCGCATAACCGATTTTAACCAAATTTGGCACAAAAATACTACGACACCCGAGAATCTGGCCATTAGTTTTTGGTGGGGATGGGGGTTTGGTAAGAAGGTATGGGAGGGGGTTAAAAATTTAAAAAAATCGTAACTCCAAAATTACAGTCCCAACTAGAATTTATAGTGGCAGATACGTAACTGATACTATCAAAGCCACTACAAAGTGGGCGGTGACCATCGGCGGCTACGTCGTATATTCGTAGCTGCTAAGTAACTGCGACCAAAATGGGGAAAGATTTTGAGTAGCCGGGTAGTGCCTTGGGTAGTTGTTGCCACTAAAAGAGTTACTATGATGTGTTACTATAAAGTAGCCTACTGGTGAATGCCATTTATCTGTTACGGAGCTGCCTATTCGCGGGTTCGTGGCAGCCAAGTGTTATCCACCGACATGTGGAACTTTCGTTAAACTGTTGAACTTTATTCGCAGCGACCTCTTCATGCAATTTCACATTTCATAAAAATGAATGTCATGATGGAAAATAATTATGGAAGCCATTATTATTTTTTCGTTATTTGTTATTTACCGTGCGATTTTAACGCCTTTTTTAGGTAAATTCCAGAACGCAATCAACTTTACTGAATAAAATAGTGGGTTTATATAACAAAATTTTCGAGCGCCTCTTAAAATATTTCAAATTATTATATTATTTGCAATAGAAACTCATGTTTGTAATTAAAAAATAATAATAATTTGCTTGAAACCGGGGTCAAACTTTAAAATATTAGCCCACCGTCAGAAATAACTAAATAACTAGCTTTAATCTAGGTATATTTAGCTTAAAAACTCATGTTTGAGCCATTTGGCTGTTCGTTTAAAAATTCATGAAAAAAATATGGCCGTTTAATCCGAAAAATACTTTATAGTTCCATATATGCTTCCACAAAGTACCGGGAACAATAACATATTAGGCCAACCCTACCCGTTTGGACCTTTAAAATCTTCGGATTGATAAAGTGACAATTGTAGCTATCCAAAGGCGACTTTATAGAAACAATAACTTTTTTGGAACTACATGGTCAACGATTCTTTGGAACTATAAAGTTATTTTTTCCAAGAAAGTTCCCTGCGCTACCAAATTGCCACTTAATTAGAGCGTTATGCTATACCGATCGCGGCGGTGGAGACTATACATTCCATTGGTGCCACTATAACGTTCCGCCTTGCCCTTTGAAGTTATTTTTTACTTATTGTACATTTTCTATTATTAGTGTTTCTATCTTATTCAGAGCTACATGAGGTATAGAGTATTTTAAGGTTCTCAAATTAGTTCTCCTCTGAGATTCAGTTTCAGATAAACTAACACTACACTCATCTACAGAAACAGCTTCAAAAATGTCTCAGTCACTACCTGATTTATGATGTTCATCAGTAGGATTAAAGAAAGATGTAGTTTTTGTTTCTGATGTTGATGCATCGACTCGCAGTAATTCCTTGTGTTTAATTTTTCGGTAGAAAGTACTAGAATATCTAAATTTCTTTTTATTCACCTTAGGGAATTTACAAAATTTTAATAAAGCTTAAAAGCAAGTAAAAGAAAACACTAAAACAGAGCAGCACACGATGCAATTTGAGGCAATTACATTTATTAGGGTATATTAAGTTACGGTCACTATAAAGTAGCCGTTTTTGACCACCGTGACTTTTTATTGGCAATGGATGAGCGACGGCTACTTTATAGTGACCTAGGAAGGTAGCAGTAGCCATTTTGCTACTTTCAATGCTACTATAAATTAGAAGAAACTAGGTGTCGTGGCCGCGACTACCCCGTAACTTAAATTGTTACTATAAAGTAACAAAAACTTAATGCAGGCATTATGGTAGCACTTGTTAGTAAGCCCTACTTTGAAAAGTTACTATAAAGTTTTTGGTCTTTTATGGTGTCATATTCGAAGATTCGGGTAGTTCCAGCCACTTCTTTAAATTACATGTTTCCGACTTGCAATCGGGGTGTTTATTTTCCACTTTTATGGTAGGTAGACACTAACCCGTCACTCTCGAAATATACTTCAAAGTGACTATTCCTTATAGAATAACATTTTAAGTGGCAGAGTGGGCCTAGGAACTATACTTTAGGGGCAGTGACATTTTAAAAAGGACTGGGAACTATATTTGCTAGTTGGGGTAGCTAGCGAAACGCGGTTTTCAATTTAAGATTGGGAATAATATTTGCAACAAAATTTGTAATAACATCAATATCAGTCAAAGTCGAAGTTTTTGAGATAATTGATTATTAACATATTTTAGTATGGGCCTTTTCTATACGTGCCTCCCGGCGCTAATTTTTTTATTACAAAATATGCCAAAAATGTTAGTGTATATTTTAATTATATCTTGGAAACACACAAGGTGATTCAAATGAATCCCAGACAAGTTGTATATTGTATAAATTTTTAAATAAAATGTTATTTAATATACAGAATGTCCCAGAAATAAGTGCAAGTATTTTAACTGGTAGTATAGTTCAACCCCAAAAACACGCCTATTACGTTTTTTTCACGAAAAAAAAAATTGAAAATTCGGAATTTTTTGAAAATTTTTTTGGATTTTTTTTAGTTAAAAACATAATTTCTTGATAATATGGTAACATAGGTAATAGATCAAATTTACAAGAAAGAAAGTCCAGAAAAGTTCCAGCGATTCTCAAAATTTTAGCAAAAAATATTTTTTTTTGGAAATTTTCAAAGTAAAATAACTCCGTTATTTTGGACTTATTTGAAAAACGACAAAGAGAAAATATGTTTCTTTTATGAAGATCTGCCACCCCTTAAAATACTTGTACTTATTTCTGGGACACCCTGTATACTATCTTACCAAGTACATAGTTATAAAAACTCTGCCTTGCAATGATTACGTTCAGCTGCAAACTGTTTCTATAGATTCAACATGCGAATCATTTCGGAAATTTCATCAAAAAAACGATTAGCGCTGAAGAAATAGATTTCTTTAACCTTGGACCGAATAATGAATTTTAAGTTCTTTATGGTGAATTAATCACGAAAAGAACGGTGATTTAAAAAAGAAACCTGCATACGGTATAATGGGTACATAAACAGTACAGTGCATTTAAAGTAATGTGAACAATAGTTATATTGTAGCCTAATAAGCAGTTTAGTAAATCCCAAAATCTATTGTATTGCCTAATAAGCTCGAGTAAATCCCAAAATCTTCTCTTGGAATCCTTTACTATTATACATAAATATTATGTAATATAAAATTCTATTATAAACCGATCGATTATAAGATTGTCACAGATCAAATGTATTGTTTTTTAAAAGAGAAATCAATCAATAAATTATGCAAGATATACTTAACGATAAATTTAAATAATAAAAGCCACTTTCTGCCAATGGTAAAAGTTTTTTTTCTATAAGTGATTTTTGTTTTTGTTCAATGACATAAAAATAAATCGCATTTATACACAGATCTATTTATAGGTATCTTGAATTATTGACAATTTCGTAAAAATTATAGGTAATTTCATTCTATGAGAACGCTATGGGCACACTATGAGTTGACTATCAGAACATATCCTGAATCAATACAAATAATTAAATTAGTAAACATTTCTAGCCATCGATGCAGTATTATACCGTAATTTCATTCTGATTCGTTCAAAGTAAAAGTGTCTAATATAATATAAATTATATTTAATTTTTTCTTGGCTTTAGGTCAGGTAAACAATGAGAAAAACGTTTTTTTTTAAATTACATTGACGTTTTGACCTGGTAGGGTCTTTATCAAAATTTATTACTTGAATTTTATTGTTTTCTTTTTACAATTTTATCATTTTCATTCTTAGTGAAGAAAATAATCCAATATTGGTATCAACACACACATAACATAAACATATCGATATAGTCGTCATAATTTTTGTAAAGAGACATACACATTGAAATGGATTTTGAAGCCAAACCAAACCAAACCAAACCAAAACACTGAAGTGTTGTCAATGTAATTAAAAAAAACGTTTTTCTCATTGTTTACCTGACCAAAGTCAAGGAAAAATTAAATAAAATATATATTGAGATGTCAAAGAAAAGAATCAAAAAAACATATAATATAAATATGTATTTTATTGGTAATATGTAAATTTGGAGATACGAAGGCATTTCTTAAAATTATATCTTCTAGTTCAATGCTAATTGCATCCTTGTTTTTATTTATATAAATATTAGTTTTTAGAAACACTCATTTGACATTGACAAACGAAAATAAGCAAATGTCAATATCTAGTAATCACTCAAACATGTTGCAACTGCAAAAATTGTCTAAAATTCAACATTTGAGTAGTAGTGCACATGGCTGGGAAACTTAAATGGAAATGACAGTTCATTAAAAATAGTTTTTCCTCCAAGATGCAGAGGCGCAAAATATTAAAACTGTCAATATTAACAATGCAAATGTCAATATCTGACAATAATAAAATTTGATTTTTAACTGTCACTCAGAGACGCTTTTGTTGTGATTTTACGGTTTGATTTCGTTTTGATTTGTCGAATTATTGTAAAATTAAATTCCTTCAGATTTTTGCCAGTATTCTGTTTTAGACAATGTTTTTTAAAAAATGGTGGGACAATTTGTGTTTTGTAATAACTCTTAATTATTTTTTATCATGGAGTTTAATTGTTGTACACCTGGTTTCCGAAGGATACAATGGTAAGTAAATTAAATATATCTACTTACAGTTATAGATTTTTTAAATTAGTACTGCTAATAAATGCTACTTGCAGAGCAGTTATTTAATTTTTTTACGGTGCATGTAAGGAATTAAGGACGCGCGTTTTATATTAGCATGATCAGCAGATGCTTACATCTGATTTAATTTGTTTTTATTATTTCAGGTCCCAAACGGAAACAAACTGGGAATCTTGCCTACACCAAAATTATATACCTAGCCGTTTCCAATTCACTTCAAAGAGAGGAAAATTATGTAAAACTGCCTGCTATTTGCTGAAAACTGCCAAAGATTAAATTATAACTGTAACAACTTAATATATACTATTTCTAGTATTTTTAATATATTTTTTAATTAATATCCGACATATAAGAACACTTTGTATGCTTTTAATTCAGTTGATTTATCGTTTATAATATGTTCGACCTAATTAAAAGCACACAAAGTGTTCTTACATGTATGTCTAAATATATTTTAAATTAACTAAAACAACCCCCCTTCCCCGCACCCCTCTCTTCCATTAGTATTTCTTCCTCCGTCTACCAGAGGCGCCCTTATATAATAAAATTGAATTATATTATAAGTTGCCTATCTATTTAATAGTATAAGTCTTTTATCTATGGTAGTGCACAAGCAAGCAAGATAAGTGCGTCTCAAAAATGGCTCACCCCTACAACTTTTTTCTTTTTTTAGTTAAAAAAACGAGATTTGGTATATTAGTATATGACATAAATTAAGATTGATTAACGTATTCACTTGTTTTCGGTCACTTCCTGTTTCACCGGAAATGACTACAACTTTTGATTTTTAAATAGCACCCTCGGTATTTTTTTACTTTATTCGAAAGAAAATAACACTCTGAATAGAATGACATATCATATGTCAACTTTTGACATTTTCGCATATGGTTTATTTGAAATTATAACCTGCGGTTCGAAATGAAAATTTGACTCGAAATACCAAGTGTGTGGTATCAAATTATTCGTAAAAAAATGCTTGTTCCAAATATGCTAATGATCCACCCTCGTTCCATTTGAAAAAAATGAGATATGATTAAAAATACGATTTCAGCATTTTCTAACTGGCCAGGACAAGACACTAAAAACATTAGACGATCAAATCTATTTTTCTCAGGCTCCTTGATTAAGAATTAGTGTTTTAACATAGCCATGGCAATCTAGATTGAACTTTAAAATACGAGTTTTTATTAAGCGAGAATGTCAAAAGTTGACATGTTATATGTCATTCTATTCAGAATGTCATTTTCTATTGAATAAAGTAAAAAAATACCGAGGTTGCCATTTAAAAATCAAAAGTTGTAGTAATTTCCGGTGAAACAGGAAGTGACCAAAAACAATTGAATACGTCAATCAATCCTAATTTATGTCATATATACTAACATACCAAACCTTGTTTTTTATCTGAAGAAATAAAGAAGTTATAGGGGTGAGCCACTTTTGAGACGCACCCGGTATACCTATAACATGAGAGGAGAAATATTGCACCCTGTTAAGTACCCCCACAATACATGAACCTCTTTAAAGGGTTGTGCATGTATGGCCATTAGCGTAACTAGCAATTTATCCTGGAGTGGGCCTAGGGGGGGCCTGGGGTTGAGCCCAGGGGGGCCTATGGCTTTTGTTTTTTTTTAAATAAAAAATAATTTTAGAAAACAAATTTTTTGAATAAAACGTTTACATGAATTTCTCTATCACTAAATTTCATAGACTTGGTTTTCAAACCGTGTTGCCGTAGATTACTTAAATATCTACAAATTTTCTAAAAAATAAAAATTAACACATTTTTTGAACACAACAAAATAATATTAACTAAACAAAACTAGAAAACGTCATTTTTACTGCATCACAAGCAAGTAAAAATTAATACGTAGTCAAGAGTCATAATTCAGGATTTCTCGATTTTTCTGGGAGGGCCCAGCAGTACCAGGGGGGGAGGAGATCCCCCGGGCACCCCTGTAGTTACGCCAATGTGTATGGCACAACCGATCAGAGTTAACATAGTAAAAAAATTGATTGTTAGATCTCGAACGCCTTTCTTGGTTATGTATTATTTAGATATAAGAAAGCCTTCATTTAATATAGCAAAAACTGTTTTTAAATATATAAAACTGTATATAAATATAGCAAACCACCAATTTTGTTTGGTGGTTATCTAAGAATGAAATTTCTTTTTTTTATAAGTTGAAACTAAATCAATGAGAAATATTCTTGATACATTCTGAATTTTTTAATAATAATAGCTGATATTCTAGTACGGTAAATATTTAGTTAATTTCTAATCATAGTGTAATAAATATTGTAAATATTATTAAACAAAGAAAACTTTGTAAAATACACAATGAAATTAAATTAAACTTAAAGCTTTACTAATTTCTTTTACTTTACCTTAAAAAATCACTAGATTATAAAGAAAACTTAGAGAAAACATCTATTTAGCACGCGACACAGACTTGTCTGGCTTTTACTTCTTGAATACCATTAACAATAAACTGTTTCATACAACATCGACTTCTGCTGGCATCTGTGGTGGGATTGCGGGTCAGTACGCTCTGTAATATTAAGTTTATTACGTAGAAATTGTAACTGACGCATCTGCACATGCAGGATAAACATAAAACGCATATAAAATGTAGGTATTTGGCCAACTAAAGGTAATAAGTTCCGGTAATAAAAAGTTCATTATAACATTTTTAATAAAAAACGGCGTCAGAGTAGCATTTGAAATAGCAATCGCTATCAAAAATTTTTGACAAACACTTATGTATTGTAATCGTAAAACATTTTCTGATGAACGTCATCAATCATCATTGTCATCGTCATTTTCATAGTATTTTTTTAAAAATTGCACTTTTAAGCACAAACAGTTCTTTTAAGAGCTAAATTTTCGAGTTTTTGTATTGCATTTCTTGAAATTGTGTGTTGAAAATATGCTGAAGCATTTAAACAGTCGAAGCAAAGAGCTTGTAGCTTCCCTGTTTTTTTTTTAATATTTTAAACGAGAACGTGACAATAAAGGTCCTTTTTGTTTATTACCCTTGACTGCAGTCAGAAAAGTAAGTTAGATTGATAAGCACATTATACCACTTTCAAAGTTAGTTTTTATTAAATTTTGTGATTATTAGTTTGTGCATTAATAGCACCATCTTACTTGTTATTGCCACTTATGGCGTTGTAAGATTGTACATCAATAATTAAATAAATAACCCATAATAACGCTTATAATAATCTTCATAATGGACTAGTTTTTACCAATATGTAATAAGTAAAAGCTATAAAACCAATAAATCAATTAATCAGTAAATATTAGTTATTAAATTAAAAATAAAACGTAAAACTCTATTACAGTTGAGGGTTGGAAAAATAAAAATAAAATATATATATAACATTGCATGAAGGTGAAATTTTGGTCTCTTTGATGTATCTTCGTTGTTCCCAAGTGTTCCAATTCCACAAACTTTAGGCTACTTGAAGGAATTACTGAACGCAAATGGTCTCGACAACAAAACTGTGATTGAATATATTGAGCTTACATCGTTATGTACGAAACAAAATTGCTTTCAATTTAACAACAACTTTTTTGAACAGCGGGAAGGTACAGCAATGGGTAATCCATTGTCTCCATTTTTGGCTAATTTATTCATGAGCAGGTTTGAAGTGGAGGCTAAGAATAAGTTTGAGTATTTTCCAAGAGTATGGTTTAGGTATGTGGATGACATTTTTGCTGTTCTTGACACACATTTAGACACCATAGATAATTTTATTTCTAAGTTAAATAATCGTTTTCCTTCTATTAAATTTACGCATGAAATTGAGAACAACGACAGATTACCATTTCTAGATGTATTAGTTATTAGAAATACTAATAATTGCCTGGAATTTGATATCTATAGGAAAAATACCACCACACGCAGATATATTCCTAATGAATCACATCATAGTGTTGAACATAAAATGTCTAGTTTAAATTTCTTAGTTCATAGATTACTTAGTTTCCCACTTTCCAACGAAATATATGAAATAGGAAGAGATTACATTAGGAATATAGCTGAGTGTAATGGATATTCTCCTTCACTAGTTGATAAATTAATTAGAAAACGTAGGTATAGGTTAATGATTTCTGAAAATTCGACTTTTCAAGTGGAGAAAGATACTGTTAAGGTCAAGGTGTATTACTGGTCGCATAACTGGCGAATTCGCCAGAAAGTAAAAGAAAATGTTAAGGTCAAGGTGTATTACTGGTTGCATAACCTGGCGAATTCGCCAGAAAGTAAAAGAAAATTACAGAATTCTTTAGAAAATTACAGAAACCATCGCCAGGGGGTATATAAGGCCCGCGCTTTGACAGTTGGACCAGTCTGAAGATAGTCTGAAGTCTGAAGATAGTCTGAAGTTTGATAATACCGCGAAATACCGTTAGAGTAATAGTAGTTGCATAAATTGTGTTGTACATAGTATAAGTTGTGTGTACAGAGTGAGACAAATAAATTCGTTAAGTATTTTATCATGAGTTTAAATAGTGGACCCACGGAATCCGTAACAATACGTCTAAATATTTTTCAATACCGCTTGATAGAGAGTTATCCCGTGGTCTAAAAGGAATTTTTAAGAATGTAAATTATAAACTTGTGTATAGTGCTAATAAAAAATTACAACAATTATTAGGTAATCCAAAGGATAAAACACCTCCACTGGAAAGGTCGGGTATTTATGAAATTTCTTGTAAAGATTGTAATCAGAAATATGTTGGGCAAACAAGAAGATCAATAATAACTAGATTTAAAGAACATTTAGCTCAGATAAGATACGGTACACCGGATAAATCTTGCGTTGCCGAACATATTGTTGATAAACAACATTGTATAGATCTTAATAATTTAAAATTAATTAAACAAGTCTCAAATTACAGGCAATTAGATGCATATGAAAGCATCAGAATTAATAAATGTAAAGATAGTATGAACCGAGTCAACGGTCCAATTCCTTCAAGTTCTTTGTTCCTACTACTCTAGTGGCGGAAATTTAACTGTTACGCTTAGTTGGCTCTGACTCGGTTGGCTAGATTTTGCCACGCCCACTCGGTGCCCACTGGGCGAGTATATAAACGCTCAACTTGTAGATTGTACTTTAGTTTATAATCATCTGCTGATGATGCTAACATGGTTAGCGAAACGCGCGTCCAGTGTAAAAGTAAAAGTGTTTTGGTGTATTGTGGTGATTTAATGTTTTATTTTGCGAAAAAATTTTTTTGAAAAATGATATAATAAATATGATGTTTGTCAATTTTAAAATAAGGCTCATCTCATAAATCCACCACAATCTGGCAGCGCTGTCGTCATCGCTTGTCACTCAAAGTTGATCACGTGCATTATCGCTCCATACTCAAATCCTTTATGATGCGGATTTGAGCTGTAACACTGTCGAAAGTTATTTCAAAAGCCACTGTAACGCCGTTTTTTTTCAATCGTTTGGTACACTTGACATTTTCTGGGAATCTGGTAATTTTCAAGAACATAATTTCAAGAATCAAGGTTCACAATTTCTTTAATGTATGCAAATATTTATTTACCAAACTAAACGCCTTTTTCTACTAATTATAATTAAATGCATTATTTATAGCCGCTTTAACATTGCCTTTAGTTTACTTTTAATCGTTTTAAATATGTTTCGTTTATTTAAATAAAATGCAAAATTTTTCCAATTTATGTACGAATGTAATATGTTTAAATATTAGAATTATTATGATTCAGGGTTAACAAGTTTTTGCATAAAAATTATGTTAAAACTATTATTAAAGTCAAACTGATTCATAATATTGATGATTTAATTTTAATTAAACGAAAAAAATATATCGAAAATGTTTTAAAAACAATTTAAAATATGACAAAGTAATTATTTAATTATTTTTTATTTGCCATCATATACATGAATTTTAAGCTTGTTGGTTTTACCCAAAGGTTTTACCTCATTAAGTAAATGCGATTAGGTAGTAATTGTTAAATGTATGTTTGACTTCATGTAATGTCATTTTAACAGGACGCCAACGGTTTATAATAGACGTATTTCTAATAATACGATTACGAATAGTTGTATTTCGATAGTTTAATAGTAATTTTTTATACAAGACGATAAAATGATATTTTATCGTCGACCGAAAAGATTAATTCGCGAACGATGAAATCGCGAGTGAATTAATTTTGGGAGAAAATAAAATAAATTGCAATTCCAATTCTCCCGATTTCAATTTATTTTAAAAAAAATTAATTTGCTAAAAAAATCAGAAATTATTATTTCAAGGAATTTATAACGAGTATAAAAAATATTGTGCTGGGTTGGCGTTGGTTTCTATGTAATTTGACAAATAAATAAAGCTGTCTCTTTAGTTGTCAGTTTTGAGTCAATATTTTTTAATTCTCTTTCGTGTCGATTGCCGATTGAATTGGAGCCAGAAATGGCTCAAAACGAAATAAGTAAATTACCAACAGATATTCAGGCTGAGGCGACAAACGCATTATCCAAACTACTTCCATTTAAATCCCGAATAACTTATGAAAAGGAATACAAAAATTTTCAAAAATGGAAGCAATTAAAAAACGTGCGAGAAGAAATAAAGTTTTTAACCTATCCTCGCTGTTAAAGTATCATTTAATCTACCCTTGCGGTTCAAGTACTATTTTATCTACTATTTTTGATAGATATAAGCACAGATATATAAGGCAATCTTAATTAAATTACTTAGAAGAAAGGGAATATTATTAAAATAATATTTCCTTTCTTCTTAATGGTTTCTTTTACGTCTGACAACGAATGGGAGGAAATATAGTATAAACGAAAGTCAATTTGGAAAATCTACCTACAGTATGTCCCCGGATTGTCTTTACAAGAGGGAAAACTTTTTTATTATTGACATTGATAAAAATATATTGTACGTAAAAAAATTCGTTTCTTCTAAAATTGTTTTAATCCAGTTTATATTTTTCCAAAATTCAGAGAAAATTGAAAAAAAAAATCATGAAAATATGCAAGAATTTTATAATTAATAATAAAAGGAATGTAATAGTTATTATTAATTTTGATTAACGTCATATTTTTTGCTGTTGTTTTATAATTATTATTGTTTTAAAAACAATGCAACAGATAAGGTTATGTTAAATAAACAAAAAAATAATTGTTGAAAAATTGGTACAGAAGTTTAGGATCTTACCGGTATTTCAAAATTTTGATTCACAATCAATCTAATAAAAAAAACTGCATAATTTTGTAGCCGCTTTTTCACATATTCTAAACAAACAATATTGCAGGAAATATCACATAAACAAAAGCAACTAAGAAACTGGGCGAGCGATACCGATGTTGCCAGATCAAGTTGGAAAAAGTATTTATGACAACAGGCTGTATTCCATTGCAAAACCAGGCGAACCAGACCGGTAAACTACGGTAATGAGCGGTTCCTAAAAAACATCAGTTTGCTACGGAACGGTTTGGTAAAATACTGGAAACGTCAAATGTTGACGTTTTCTAAATTTCAATACCTCTTATAAAATTTATCTTTTATGCATTTTTGATGTACCTATTCTCTGCTATTACGTTTGCTTCTTCTTTTCAATGGAGTTTAATATTGAAAAGGGCTTTATTAAAAAACTGTTAAACTCGTTAGACAACTCAAGTGAAGATTTGCAGGTCCAATATTAAAACAGATCAATAATAAATAAACAAATCTAATCAATATTTAAATTTTTATGGCTTACAAAACAATCACGATTACTTGTTGTCTTGTTTTTCATGTTTTCTTTAAAATATTCCTGACTTTAAGAAACAATGGCTGCATCAGAGAATAGGTACATTAAAGAAATGCTAACTTCATGTTAAAAAATGGAAACAGACGCCACCTGGTGTAGCCTTGCACCCTTGCACTACTATCTAAATTGAGGGGAATTGGAGGGGCGGGGCTTAAAAGAGGGGAAATTTAAAAAAAAATATTTTTAAAAGTATCATTGATTTACTGTTTAAAGTTAATAACATATTTTTTATTACTTTAATATAATTTAAAGTATTAAAAAATATGTCTATTAACTTTACACAGCAAATCAATGATATTATTAAAGACTTATCATAGTAAATAAATTACACATTTAGTAAACAATATCATTTACTTTTTAAAACTGCGATTTATATTACAATAATATTGAAATATATATATACATTTTTAACAATGAAAAAGAATATCCCGGAACCTGGAAAAGAATGATGATCAATTAATGACTTAAATTAGTTCAAAATACATTTTGCAAATAACTAGTGAATTGGAAAGATAAACATACTATTAAAATACATTTTAGTAGTATGTTATCATCTATTTACTGATAATACATAAGTATATAATAGGTAAATAACATGCATAAGGCACTATGATACAACTACCTAGTAGTGCCTGGCAGATGTTGCTTTCTTTGTCGTTTATCCTGGCACGTTTAAATTTGACTGTTGCCTGTTCTCCCATACAAGTGACACCCCCGTGGGCTGCATGATAAGTTTAAATGGTCCTAAAAAGTTATTCTATTTAGTTAATGAAATTTATTTACCTTTACTGCCTACCTCCATTGCTTTTGGATGTAAATACAAAATATTACTACAAATTTTAGAAATTAAATGAGAATTTCACTCGAACTTCCAATATGTTTGATTTCTGTCACATAAATGACATTGATTGACAAACAAAACCAGAAAAAAAAACAGCCTTCTCGGGCTGGTTAGTTTGGTGACAGTTATAACCGAATTTTTCAGGAACCGTGTTCAGTAATAAGAAAACTTTCAGGAAACCCGTAGAAACGGAACATAAAACCATAATCAACTGAGACCATAGATAAAAAAAAATAATCTTCTATTAAGATAGATATGAAACTTAATAGTAAAATTTTGGGTCAAAGCGCCCCTCCGTGTTCTTAGTAGAGACTACCTTTAACTCAGCGCCTTTGCTTTTTCTGCTGTAAATATTTTTTATGTTTATATTTGATTTCAAAGGATTTAGTTTTAAAGTTACACTGATATATTAGTATATCAGAGTTACTTTAATAAAACATAAGAATATATATATTTTACAGTTTATTAAATATAAATTTTGACTACAAGGTAGAAAGTAAATCACAATATTTGACAAAACTTATAAGTATACCATTTTTACAGTTAATAAATAATAAAACTATTTCTGACTATGATATTTAAAATTTAGATAGATAGTATATTAAAAAACATACCGGTATTTGCAGACGCAGGCCCAAATTCAATAAAAACCAAAATTTTTCCTGCGAAAATCGGGCTTTTTTCACAGAAAAGGTATTTTTTGATTTATCAACAATCATTGTCAAGTTGACAATATACAGGGTTTTTTCTAATTAGTCTAAAAAATTGTGGTGTGATTCCTCATGTCTTCTTAAAACAATTTTTATATAACCATTAGGTCTAAAGTACTTCCTTTCTGATCTACAGTGTGTTAAAAATTAAAAAAAAATCGATATTTTGCTTAACATAAATGGTACACTACTGCTTTTTTAAAGGAAATATATTTTTTCTTGTCTGGCCATCCTTTTTCAACAAAATTGATCTTTTGAGTTTTTCTTCTTCATCAAACGGTTGCCGAGAAAAAAATAAATATACTTATTAAGAGCCCGCCTTAAGCCGTTTTCTAATGATTTTTAATTTTTTAGATTAATTAGGAAACACCCTGTACATGCATATCACAGGCAACCAGGCAACCAAATAAACTAGTAACCTCTCAAAATTATAGTACGAGTACTAAATTATTTTATCAAAATTTCACCATATAAGTTTCCAGGCAAAGACTGAGACAAACACAACTGTCACTGTCATGTATCCTCCTCATTGGGCAGAATATTCAATGGTTTTTAATAGACGTATCTTGCAAAAAAATCTAAAGTGTTCTTGTATAGTTATAATTAAATATTTTAAATAGTCTTTTCTTTGTTCTTTGTATTTTTTTTCGCTTCCAACGACGGGAGGAGATATATACCTCCTGAAACATAAGCATTTTTTGTCCGTTAGGCAATTTGTTTATTAGTAAATCACTGCACTGCTAACAAGTATGTAGTCTCCGTTGGATTAACGCACCAGTTTTTACAAAAAATAACTATTTTATTTTGTAGATTTTCTTACAGTGCAATATTTTATGATTCTACAAAATTTACCGATATATGATTTTAATAAAAACTCTGACTAAAACGTGCACTTGGCAACAATGTTTCCTGCTGAAAATCGATGGAAGTTGTTATGCAACCACCATTAATATCTCGCAGGAGTTTAAAAAGTTATTTCCCCATAAGGTAAGTAAACTTTTTCAGTTTCAACTTATATAAAATATATTTTTAAAATATAACACTTTTTATTATACAGGGTCGCTGATATGTATGGGAACGGTCGATTATTAATTAAAATATACGAGGTACCGCAAAAAGTTAAATATAAAAGTTATAGGGTTTTTAAATCTCTATTGGCGGGTAATAAGTTTAAATATACAGGGTCAGTTATAAAGTCGTGGCACGTCATAGTTTCATTTTTTTACACGGAATCCCCTATACCGGATGTGTCTCAAAAGTGGCTCACACATTTATAACTTTTTTATTTTTTCAGTTAAAAAAACGAGATTTAGTATGTTAGTATATCATAAATTAGGATTGATTGACGTATTCAATTGTTTCCGGTGACTTCCTGTTTCACCGGAAATGACTAAAACTTTTGATTTTTAAATGGCACCCTCGGTATTTGACATTCTGAATAGAATGACATATCATATGTCAACTTTCGATATTCTCGCTTAATAAGAAATCGTATTTTAAAATTCAATCTAGAGTGCTATTTAAAAACACTAATTCTTAATCAAGGAGCCTTGGAAAAATAGTTTTCATTTGTCGACTTTTGACATTTTCGCATATGGTTTATTTGAAATTATGGTTTGCGGTGCGTAACGAAAATTTGACTCGAAATAACAAGTGTATGGTACCAAATTATTCGTAAAAAAAATCATTTTCCAAATATGCTAATGAGCCACCCTTGTTCCATTTGAAAAAATTGAGATATGATTAAAAATACGATTTGAGCATTTTCTAACTGGCCAGGATGAGACACTAAAAACATTAGACGTTCAAATTTATTTTTCCAAGGCTCATTGATTAAGAATTAGTGTTTTTAATATAACCATGGCACTCTAGATTGAATTTTAAAATACGATTTTTTATTAAGCGAGAGTGTCAAACATATTGTATTTTTATAAAACTGTCCATACATTATCAAACAAATTGCGCAACACAGACTGTTGAGCACCAAGTTTCCAAAGTATGGTCCTGTTTCCTGTTTGTTGCGTTGCGCAATTGTTTGATAAGTTTCAAGAATGTTTGAATTCTTTTGTGCAACGGGTTGTGTAGTGTATGTTTGAGTTGCGCTTCGGTGTGCACTATTTTAGTTGCGAGCCGGTTTTTTTTTTTATTGGCGGGACGTCGTTTGTTTCTCGAACAATGCACAACTTTTAATAAAAAGTTTGATTAAAATTTTACCAAGTGTATGGGTGATGCAGTTGTGCAACGCAACGTTGCGCATCGTTTTGTTGCGCAATTTGTTTGATAATGTATGGGCCCCTTAACGTGCTTAAATAAATTAATATGTAATAAAAAACAATCAAGATTATTGTTTATATAAAATAAAGATACTAAGAATTACTAGTACGAGATATCAGGAACTTTTTAAGATAGTTAATACTTAATACAAGAAAAAGGGGCTTAATAATTTTTATATTGACACATTACTTGTTTTGGTACAAAAGATATATCTTTATGTTTATTCTTTATCGATAAGTGTTTTTGTCCGACCAAACCTTGCGAATGTTATTATACAGATATATTTTTAGAAAACGAAATTTTCCACCATATAGTTTTTTTTAAATTTAAGTAAATTAATAAATATTTATTAAGATCTTACGTAGATGGCGATTTTTCTATTAATATCTATTTTTAATCTTAAGAACATAAATATGAATATTTTTAATTTATCAAAAGTTTTCCATGATCTAATGACTTTAAGAAAAAAAAACGACCACAACCATTAAGCGGGGACCCCATTAGGCCTCACGCCACGCGACGTGGGAAAGAGTGTACACATTAGATCTGGGACACTGGGACAGACGACACACGTGTATATATATATATATATATATACACAATACATGTAATTAAATGGAAAAACATACGGACAGACCTTCATAACGTGGCGTGGCGTGGCGTGTTGGCTAATGGGGTCCCGGCATTAAAGTTTAAAATTTAGTTCCAATTCAACAATACTAAGTCGCTTAATAGCCCCCATACACCTGAAGACTTGGCCTGCGGATTTAGTCTGTATAGAGTCTTAGTCTAATATGGCAGATCAAGTCTTCGGATTTGGGCTGTGATGACAGGCCAGGTCCGCCCTATAAATGCAAGGTTTTATCCGCAGGCTAAATCCACATTTCTGATGTATTGGGGGCTATTAAAGATGCTGAAATATATCCATGTTATATTTTTGAAAAATTTACTTATATTTTCAGTATAGATAAAACTAAATGACACCGTCAGTTTTAACAGGTTTTAACTAATACGTTTTGACTTTGACTAAACAGGAAAGACTGACAGGAAAATGTTACGTGTAGAAGGATCTTTAAAGAGAAATATTAAATTGAAAAATGGTCATTTACACAGTGTTATATAATAGATAATATAAATACAAATACCTTTCAATGATATAATCCAAATTTTGGCAACTAAAAACCGCAAAACCGTACCGATCACAACACTTATGAAACTAAACTCAGTACCCGGTAGTAAATAGGTCACAAATTGAATGCATAAAACGATTTATGACCTTTTGACCTCAGGAAACAATAGGTACCTACCCACCACGAAATATATACCACGTCAGAAATCATATTTTTTCAGTTTAGAAAGTTTAATAAAATCTATTGTCTAACAAGTAGGTATATTTATGACTTTTTGATTTTTTTATTTCGCCATTGTTGATATTAATTAAAAAAAATAAAAAAAAATATATATAAGGGAGAGTATAGGTAATGTTAAAAACATTATTTAAATTCCGTTTCTGTATCACATAATCTCATTTAAATAATTACATTTCATTAAGTAGAATGTAAGAATGAACAAGAGACGGATTAATCAGATGTATTGTTGCCCCCCTTTCTTGAGTTATACCTCATCATATAGTCTAAGTGTTTTGACAAAAGCCAGTATCTGAGTTTTTGAGTTTTACAGAGGTTAGTTCTGCATCTCCGATAATAGTTGTACCAAAGTTTATGACATGAATGGTTGTCGTTGATGAGGTGTACAGGGTGGGCCAAATTCGACGCTTTTAAATGGAAACACCCTTTTCTATAGGAGATAGACGAAAACTAATATCTGTGTCTGGAACTCAATTTTTGTCAAAAACAAGTGAAAACCGCATATTGATATCTGTTACCGTTTCGGAGTTACGGGGTGTTTTTCAAAAATATGCATTTTTAACAAATCGCTGTAACTTTTTTGCTATTGAAAATTTTGTATTTTTATGAAAACATTTCCAAAGCCCCTTTTTACGTAGAATTTAATGGTTTAAGTATAATTTTTTTAAAATTAACAATTTAATAATTATCTACAGAAAATTTGATTTTTTATATGGAATACCCTGTATATTTTTACTTTATTGAAAAGAATTTAAAATTACCTTTCCAAAAATATTACACTTCATATTTTGCTCGATTCCTCTTCGAGATATAGAGTATATAAAAATTCGCCCGCTTTAAATAAGGCTTTGAACGGCACCGGCTGTAATGCAAAAAAGTTCTAGCTGTGAGCATCAATTAAAACGAAAATAATATTTTCTATGAGAGATGCAGAATTTTATAACAATTTAAAATATATTTAACCAACATCGACACATTTAAACTATATCTAATAACAATAAAAATAAGTAGCAAACCAAGACATGAGATTTTGCTACAGGTGTTCGACATATCGACCGTCTTCTATAATGGGCAGACGGGGCAGTTTTTGAACATTTCTCGCGGTATTCATTAACTCAGTGGGGGTGAAAGATACCCTCTCATAACTGCTAAGTATTTTTAATTCTTGTCTAGATTATACGGAAGAATAAGGAACCTTTATTCTTCCGCAAATATATCCATAGGATTAGATCTATGGGTACTAAGTCAGGCGGCCTCGACCGCCAACGGCTGAGATCTTGGTTAGCTATCCAATTATTCTTGAAATTGGCTGCAAAAATTTGCTGATAACTTCAGCGTTCAGAGGCGATGCGTCGTCTTGCTGGAAAAATATGTTTTCGAGTTCCATTAAAGGCATATCATCAATAAGGGGTCCAAAGCCTACTAGTTAAAAGTGGCGAGCTTTTAAAAATTCGGGATTATAACAAAATATCAAGTGTATTATATTTTTGAAAAGGTAATTTTAAATTATCTTCAGTTAATTAAAAATATATAGGGTGTCCCAAATAAAAAATCAATTTTTCTGTTGATAACTCTTAAATTATTAATTTAAAAAAAAATATACTTAAACCATTAAATTCTACGTAAAAAGGTGCTTTAGAAATGTCTTCATAGAAATACAAAATTTTCCATAGCAAAAAAGTTACAGGGATTTGTTAAAAATGCACATTTTTGAAAAACACCCCGTAACTCCGAAACGGTAACAGATATTGATGTGCGGATTTCACCATCATGTTTTTGATGAAAATTGAGCTCCAGACACCGATATTAGTTTTCGTCTATCTCCTATAGAAAAGGGTGTTTCCATTTAAAAGCGTCGAATTTGACCCATCCTGTACACTAGAATAGTGCCCATTTACCCCATTTACACCATTTTCCGCCCAGAATCTACATTCGCCGTTGTTTTTTAGCTTAAATCTACTAAGGTGTTCATTGGGGAGACTTTGTCCTGTTAAAAACCAAGACCCCGTAACAATCCGAAGATTATTATTATTCTAAATTGCCTGTAACACTGGTCTGCAATTTTTTTGACTGCAAATAAAAGTATTTTCTAGTTATTCTACCATACTAACAACAAGTTAACAGTGTCACCATCATGGATCACCGGGCGATCCCTTCCTAACAAATACAGGAATTAGGCAGGGGTGTGTCTTAGCGCCTCTCCTATTCAACATATTCATGGCAGCAAACTGCAGGAAAGAGGATTGCATGGGATTAGATACAGATACGACGGCGGTCTGTTCAACATAAAAAGACTCAGGGCAAAAACACGTACAAAATTCATCACAGAACATCAATACGCTGATGACTGCACTCTAGTTGCAAAAACGTTACAACAATTACAAGAAATGTTGAACACATATACCTGGGCATACGAGGCTTTGGGTCTTAAGCTGAACATCGATAAAACTAAAATCGTGTGCATTCTCCCGGAAGATCACAATAATTCGATAAAAATCGGAGAAGAATTATTGGAATATGTAGCAGAATTCAATTATCTCGGCAGTTTGATTTCGGAAAAGGCCAATATCGACTCTGAAATTCAACACAGTATTAGCAGCACCTCAAGAGCATTCTGAAAATTAAAAGACAGGGTTTTCTACAATCATGACTTGAGTATAAAAAGAAACTTGCAGTGTGCCGAGCAATAATAATCCCCACCATGTTATATGGAAGCGAAACCTGGGTGCCGTATCGCCGACACACCAACGCTTTAAACAATTTGCAACAGAGACACAGATATTTTCCACGAAAACTTAAAGGGGATAAACATGCAGAATGAGTGGAAAGAAGCAGCACACGCAATGGAGAAGAATTGTAAATTTAGTTAACAGCGACAACCAAAAAGTAAAGAGGCAACAAAGCAATGAGATTTTCAGAGAAGCTCATGAAAGAAAACACCTTGCATAATAATCTTCTGATGCGTGTCAAATACTCGTCAGCGAGTAATGGCAGTAGTAGTAGTAGTAATGGTTTCTAGTTGTATTTAAGATGAGTTAAGGTTAAAATCAGAATAAGGAATGAACAAAGATTTATTATAAAAACTTAACATTTTATTTATCAGTTCATACACACATAACAGGTACAAGAACAGTCTATTTTTATATCAATAACGTACATACATATCCATACATAAACAAAGAATCTCAGAAAACGCTAAAAGTCGATATATAAAAATATAAACATTTATAATAACAAAGAACAGTTAAAATATTAAAACAAAAAATCTTAAAGTATGTTCAAAATTAACTAATAAATGCATAATGATTTTGTAGAAATTATAGAGAACATAAAAATACATTTAGTTTTGGTATGATCTAACCACAGTCATAGGAACTAGGTAATAATTAAGGATCGAAGACAACTATAGCACAGATTATTTACATACAGCTGGTAGAATAGATTGCTTTCATAGTTTCAATATCAGAAAAAATTATAAACATGTATAAAAAAGCACTTTAAGACAGACAATTTTGAAACAAGAAAAATTAAACTGTTTCTTGGTACTTTTTTCTTTGAAAACTTCCTCTGGTACTAAAAACAAAGCCAGTTAATATCTGGAATTCCTATTTCATGATAAAATTTACAATATTTGATGTAAAAACTTAAAATTATCTGGAAATCTATTCTAGGACTGTACAAAATTATGATTGAAACTTATAAATAGAGAGAATGTGTCAACACAACTTGACAATTGACATTTTTCTATTAAATCCTAGTTTTTGGCTTATTACTTCTTGACCAATCCAAAGGTGTTCAACATTTTGATGTGATCTACGTGGCTTTCTATACAGGGATACCATTCCTTTCCTGTGTAGTCGATTTCAGGAAGGACACCACCGTAGTCTTTGGGTAGGTGTGTTGGAGCCATGAATTTGTGTAGAGATGACATATTTGATCCGTGGAAGTGTATCTGAAATATGAAAAAATTATGTGATATTTCTAATTTCTATGTATTACTATTTATTATAGTGCCCCACGTTGGGCGCCAAAATATGACTTCGGTTTGATTTATCACATTTTTTAATTCTCAGCTTCAAGAATGGTTTAGATAATCGTTTTTGGAAATCAAACAACAAAACAAAATCACCTCTTCGGTCTTTAACTTGACTTAAAAATGACAGATTGATTTTTTAAGTTGAATAATCCTTTATCTCTATGATACTACGTATAAGCGCTACCAAAAATGCTTACCCTTTTCCCTAATTTTTCTCCAATGAATGGTTTGAAAATAGCCCACACCATTTTGAAAATAAAAGGTTGCTTCACCATATGGACTTCTTTCAGTCTGAGGGGCATAGCATCCTGGATAAAGCCCAAAAGTTTCATACTGAAAGCTGGTGTCAGAGCCTTGATCTAAAATCAAACACACATATTTTTATACAGGGTGATTATCCTAGAATCGCTTCAATTTATAAAGCAGAATATTTTTAAGCTTTTATTTAAGATTACCTGTTTCATTCCTAAACCATCGAAATCCATAATGACAACTACACCTCTGATTTGTGTTTCTTCCTCTAACAGAGCAGCTTCGTGAATTAAATAGAACAATCTAAACATTTGGTCTGTGTTTACTTTAGATGGATCCCAGATTGCTAAGAAAAAGACAATGATCAAAGAAACATCATATCAATTTTTACTATAGAGTATACTTTGATTACCTATCGCTATAAATGTACGTAATAGAAAAACACAGTATGATCGAAAAAAAAACGGCGTCAGTGATGGCTATGAAATGAAGGTCGCTCTCATTTTATATGTAAAATTATATGGGAAATGTCATAGATGGTCATTACCAACCGAACTGGGCGCCGTGTTTTTTTTTCGATCATACTGTATGATCAAAGAAATACTTGTATTTTACATATACCTACAACCTACAGGGTGCAAACAAATAAAATTTAAAAAAATAAGAGGTAATGCTTTTCAAATAGAAAAATGTTTATGTCATTAGTGAAACGGCTTTTCAATTTGTTACTTTTTGACTATACATGTTCGTATACCTAAAATAAATTGTTTTTAAGTTATTTAAGATTTAGTTTTAAAGCGTATATTTATTTTCTTGATTTTAACCAGTAGTCTTTGACTTTAAACGTCAAGTGATGTAAAACAATAGATCTGGCTATGTAATATTGTGACACTTTGTTCATTTCCCAGCCGACTTTGCGCTGTTTTTTTTCGGTCATACGGTATAATATTAATAATATTAACTATTAGATATCACTCAAGAGCGAAAATACGAAATATATTTTTATAAATACACCTTCTAAACTCTTAGCAGGCAGTATTTATAAGTATAGGAAATTCAAATAATTTGTTTTCTGATAGATGAAAACAAATTGTCTGTTTGACACTTAATGTCAAAGGAAGCTAGATAAAATCAAGAAAAATATACGTTTTCAAACTAAATCTTAAATAATTTAAAAACGATTTATTTTAGGTATAGGAACATGTATGCTCAAAAAGTAACGAATTGGAAAACCTTTTCACTGGTGAAATTAAAAAAAAAGTGGATTTCCATTTGAAAAAAAATGATTTAAAATAATTTTTTAATCGTCAATTCCATGGCAGCCACCGCCATTATTATATGACATTTGAACAATTTAATTTTTAAAATAGATAGCCACATGTCTTCTCTTTATGTCACAGTGGCTGTGATAATCAGTAAAGTTGACTTTTAGGCTATATAAAAATAGAAATATTCTTTTCTGTTAAAGTTGTTAATGAATCATTAAATAAAAAAAAATATAAATTTTGGAAAAATATACAAAACAACTGCCTCCAGAATTTTTTAAAGCTACTATGTTTACGCCCTGTATATTTCAATAGGAAATATAAAATTTTTAATAATATACTTAGTAAGATATCACTTACATCCGCAATGTACTATAAGAACTCTTCTGCCTTTGTCATCTCTATCTTTAAGCACATTGACAACATCGTACTGGGTAAAAGCTTCTTTTTCTTGTTCAGGAAGTAGATTGTCCAACAAATTTTTATGTTTTTCTTTGAAGTCTGCTATTCTTTTCATCTAGAACAATAAAATACAATATTTAACATAGTCTTTACAGTCGATGACAACATATACAGGGTGAGTCAACGATAGAATATATATATTAATCGGTTTAAAACGTTCTACGTCTTCCGATGCCATCTCTCCATCTCCATGCCTGTCTGTCTCTTCATGCGCCGTCTCCGAGAGCTCTTTGCTCCATAAACGTGTCCAATCCCTTCCTGCCAACTTCTTCTCGGTACCCGGTTTTCTTCTTCCTGTAGGTTTCCAGTTTATGATTTGCTTTGGGATTCTTATTTCTGCCATTCTATGGACATGCCCGTCTTATATGAGTTGTCTGTTCTTTATCTCGTCGACTATTGTATGTTGTATATTAAACTTCCATAATCTCAATCAACGATAGAATAATAGTTATTTTTTATACAAGACGATAAAATGGTATTTTATAGTAGACCGAAAAAATTAATTCACGAGCGATGAGTGAATTAATTTCGGGATACGATAATGCAATTTTATCGTCGTGTATAAAACAATATTTTTTCCATAGCGAGTTACGTTTTAAAAAATATTCAGAAATTATTATTTCAAGGAATTTATTACGAGTAGAAAAAATATTGTGCTGGGTTGGCGTTGGTTTCTTTGTAATTTGACAAATACATAAAGCTGTCTCTTTAGTTGGCAGTTTTGAGTCAATATTTTTTAATTATCTTTCGTGTCGATTGCTGATTGAATTGGAGTCAGAAATGGCTCAAAACGAAATAAGTAACAACCAATGCACAGCATAACTTGTATTCTAGCTCTTTACCGATGATGAGCAGTGAAGTCTTTAGTATAGCGGGGGCCACGGGCCTGAGACAGCGAAGGGGCCCCTCCCTTGGGCCCCCACGGATCTTGAAGGACTTACAAAATCGCGATATTTTGTCGCGGTATTTCCCTGGAACGGTAGCGAAAGTAACGCTGCTCATATGTGGAACCGGTATTTTCATCACTTTGTCATCGTAAGTTGCCATTAAATACATGCAAACATTGTTTTATTACATCAAATTGCATTCATTTTTCAATTTAAAAATATTATTATAAGCTTTAAAAAAATGATGTTATCGTTTTTCTGCAGCCTTATTAGAGCTGGGGCCCTTAATATTCCTGGGGCCAGGGCCCATCAGGTCCCTACGTAAAGACGGCACTGCTGATGAGTAACATATTTATATCTATATCGATTTTTATTATTATTATTACAGTATACAGAGTGTCCCAGGCTGAGCATGCATTAGAAGTTTTTAGAAAACCACAATATCTAGATCGAAGTTTTTCTGCACATTATTGTTTTACAACTATCTATCGATCTATCGATTAAAATTATTTTCAACATGGCGACACTTCCAAAAATACCGTAATTTGACAGCAACTTTCTTATTTTAAATGGTGTAAATATAAAAAGTGGATCCATTTGAAAAAAATATGATTTATAATAATTTTTTAATCGTTCAATTCCATGACAGCTGCGGCCATTATTATATGACATTCGGACAATCTAATTTTTTATATAGATAGCCACATGTCTTCTCTTTATGGTACAGTGGCTGTCGCAAACACTAAATTTGACGTTTAGGCTATATACATATTTTTGACAGGCAGTTTTTTTCCTCCAAAAATTGTAAATATTTTTTTCTCAGAAACGGTTAACGTTAGGTTAGAGTGTTTAATATCAAAATTCATAAAATTTTACAGAGAATTTAAGTATGTAATAAAAAATGCGGCCACCCATTTGAAATAAGAAAGTTGCTGTCAACTTCCGGTACTTCCGAAAGTGCCATCATACTGAAAATATTTTTAGTCGATAAATCTCGTTGTGAAACAATGATATGCACAAAATCTCGGATCTAGATATTGTAGTTCTCTAGAAACTTCTAATGCAGGCTCAGCCTGGGACACCCTGTATCAATACTTCAATTTTATCAACCATTATACATAAGTCATTCAATTTTTACAAAATGTGCATTAGAAGTATATCATTATCTGAACAGACCGGGGGCCACATTTAGCTTCGCCGCCCCGGGCCCCCGACAGGCTTAGTCCGCCACTGATCATTTTATATGTAAAATTATATGGGAAAAGGCAAAGATGTTCATTTCCAAGCCAACTGGACGCCGTTTTTATTTCGATCATACGGTATTTCTCATGCTGGGGGAAGGAAAAATATCGTGATTCTCATTATATTTAAATTACTTCGTAAAAACTATAGAAAATACATCGAAATTAACATAATAACAAGAAATTGTTTAATGAAACTTGAAACCATTATAGACGCATATATATATATATATATATATATATATATATATATATATATATATATATATATATATATATATATATATATATATATATATATATATATATATATATATATTTATGCCGTATCATGCTACAATAATATGATTATTGCCAATTTAATCCAATATATAATGAACTTTATCATGAACAGGTAATCTTTTCTTATTAAAGTCCGTCCACAATAAATATTTTCAAGGAGCATAGACCGTGCATCAGTTTGATAAGAATCACAAAGGAATTATTCGCAATTATCTCCTGTTCGAAGTTCAATATTAAATTTTGTTTAAAAAAACAGGAATAGGAAAATAATCAGTGACGTTATGATATATCCTGTCTGTCTCTTGTAATTTATGTCTCATCAATAAAATATATTGAAAAAAATATGAATAAATAAAAAAATGTAACTTTTGTTGTGAATAAGGTTGTGAATAAAGCAAGATTCTATTTTTTTAGCGATGAACAGGACATGCCATAACCATATTCTATACCAATTAGGGTACAATTAATTAATTGTTGCCAACCATGGACATATTCGGCGCCGGGCTGACTGACTGGTATTTAAATTGCCCGCTGGGGATTCAGGTGGTAGCTTTGGAGTAAAAAATGCCATGTTGCCACATTTATTTATTTATTTCCTGTCATTGTCATTCGTTTTGACACTGTAGTTTTGTAATACGGGTTTTTAGTTTAAATTAATTGTGTTGTGATATTTTAAGCTTAAAAAAATTACTAGCAGACCGTGCAGACGAACATATTGTTCTTTTTAGAAACTCTTTTAGGGTAAAGTATACAAGATAGCTAAATAACAAAATAAAAACACTAAATCACCACAACACACCAAAACACTTTTACTTTTACACTGGACGCGCGTTTCGCTAACCATGTTAGCATCATCAGCAGATGATTATAAACTCAAAAAAGTTTATAGTAAAAATAAAGGTTCCAACCCTCAACTGTAATAGCTAAATAACCGTAAAAAACTCATCGCAAGCTTATTAGAATATTTTGAATGGGAAAGCGGTAGTTTTTATGTCCCTTAAGTGCTGTTAAGAAGGTGAGTTTTGTTGATGTAAATAATAATTGTTTATATATCTATAATTAATTTCTTTTCGTTTCCTAAAATATTTTGATTAAAAGAAAATATATAAGAGTGGGCAACGCTGTGCCGGTCAAGCTTAATCACGTGACTAAAAGTTTATTTGGTATGAACTGTACAGGGTGGCTCGAATTCGACGCTCATCATTGGGATTTCGGAAACCGTAAGAGATACAGGATCGGCTAAATGGAGGCAAAGTTGCGCAATTTGATGCTCAATAAAATGCCGTATTGCATTTTTATTTTTTATTATTTTTTTTGCATAAAATATTCTGGTGGTGGAATTTTCTGTACGAAATGTCGGCAAATATCAAAGTGACTATATATAGTGTTTTAAAAGTGATGAAAGGATTTAATTAAATTGAAAAAAAATCAGGTCCGTATTTAAAAAAATTAAGTTGATGATGGTCGCCAGAAGCCGAAACGTCAGAGTCAATATTTAATCACACGGAGTTATAGAGCAGAAAAAGTGGCCATGAAAATGTGTTTTTCATTTTAAATTATCTTAACAAATAAAGCCAGGAAACAATAGAAAACAAAATTAAAAATTCCGTTTTTTTTTCGAATATATTCGGAAGTATTCGGAATTTTTCAAAATGCAATAGGGCATTTTATTGAGCATCAAATTGCGCAATTTTGCCTCCATTTAACCGATCCAGGGGTGCAACTTTGTTCATGTTTCAAAGCGATAGCAAAGTAATTTGTAGCTTGATGCACTATGTTCAGTAGCAACATCGATTCGTAGCGATATTCTGATTTCTCGCTTTGTGGCGAGGCGACAGTCTAGACACGTGTGCAAGAGTGTGATAGTGATACCATATTTCGCAGCATTTGAGCGACACTAGTTTTGCAATGAACATAGTATCGATCTGGTTTCGACATCGCTTCTAAACGATCGGTTGCTAACTTGAACAAAGTCGCACCCCTGTATCTCTTACGGTTTCCGAAATCCTAATGATGAGCGCCGAATTCGAGCCTACCTGTACATGTATATAACTCGTAGATTTCTTATTTACTTACCAATTTGTGAGCACTTTCCGGGTAAAACTTCACAGGCCTTAAGTACATAATGAGCACCTCATCTGTATCCTTGAAATAAATACTAGGATCGTTTTTTAAGAGTACTCTTAATTCCTCTATGGCTTTTTGGACAACCTCTGGTGTCTCTCTGAGTTCTTTCACAGCTATAGCTTTGGTTTCTTCACTGGCAGGTGCCAGATCTAAGGCAAATGGAGGGAGTGTCATCTGCAATTTAAATAAAAATGAGACTAGCTTTTAATCTGCAGGATCAAGACCAAGACCGACCAATGCCAGACTACCGAAAGACCAAGACTAATACCAAGCATGCAAGACTTCGCTGTTTTGCGGTCATGCATTTTTTTCACATCTGTATGGTATAAAGATCGAAAAAACCGGCGTCCAGTTGGCTTGGAAATAACGATCAATGACATTTGACAATGACAGCGATTTTCATTTCAGAGCCATCGCTGACGCCGTTTTTATTCTAATTTTTTCTATAACTATTCTATGTTTTAATATCTCATAAATTTAGTATTTTAAGTTCTAGGTTTGGTGCATTTCAGTTGATTTCCGACCGCAGCGCTTCAACGGAAAAAATCTGAAATTATCAATATATAATTGACGCCACCGTCATGTTGGTCGCATTAAAATAATATTGATATCGTGGTTTTGTCATAATATTTAAGTATTTTGGTTTTTTGCTAGTGCTGTTATTGAAACTATAAAAAACTCAAGCACGAGGTTATGACCTTAAGTGACTGACATACTGATTAATCACGATCCTGCTCAAACCACTCAACGTAAGTAGCTCAATTTTGGCATACAGGTCGATTCTAGGGTGTAGAGGTTCGATAAGAAGGGATTTTT
This sequence comes from Sitophilus oryzae, assembly GCF_002938485.1. Taxonomy (NCBI): domain Eukaryota; kingdom Metazoa; phylum Arthropoda; class Insecta; order Coleoptera; family Curculionidae; genus Sitophilus; species Sitophilus oryzae. The sequence goes on along the minus strand of NW_022146262.1, from coordinate 1,153,209 downwards.
CGAAATTCCAGTTCCAAGAGGGTGAAACCACCTCTCAAATATTACAATATTTTTTATTTAAAAAACGGTCAAGTTTCCGAAAAAACGCTTAAACACGTATATTTTATTTTGTTTTTTTACATATTTTAAGATTTTTTAAATATGTATACAGGGTGTTTCGAAAAATCTGGTCATTGATTAATCACGATCCTGCTTAAAGCGCTTGACGTAAAAAGCTGATTTTTGGAAAACAGATTGCCTTTAGGGTGTAGAAATTCGATAAGAAGGGATTTTTCGAAACTTGAATTCTAAGGGGGTGAAACTATCGCTCAAATATTAAAATACTTTTATTTAAAAACCGGTGAGTTTTTCGATACGTTCGGAAAAACTCTTAAACATATTTTGTTTTGTTGTTTTACATATTTTAAGATTTTTTATAGATTTATACAGGGTGTTTCATAAAATATGACCATTGAGTAATCACGATTCTGCTTAAACTGCTTGACGTTTAAAGCTGATTTTTGGCAAACGGATTGACTGTGGGGTGTAGAGGTTCGATAAGGAAGGGTTCCTCGAATATCAAATTTCAAGAGGGTGAAAACGCCCCTCAAATATTATTACAATATTTGTTATTTAAAAAACGGTTAGTCTTGGACAAGCATAATTTATTTGGTTTTTTTACATATTTTGAATTTTTTTAAAAAATCATACAGGGTGTTCCAAGTTGGGTAATTTCTTAACCACGATTCTGCTTAAACTGCTTGACGTAAAAAGCTTATTTTTGGCAAACGGATTTTTCGAAAGTCAAATTCCAACGAGATGAAACTACCCCTCAAATATTACCAAGTTATATAATAATATCGCCATATTGTTTTTTCTCGTGCTGACATAAATAATGTGAGAAAATTTGATCTAGTTTGTATGTTAATGGAAATTCTTGATTTGCTTTATCATCACCATTACAAATGATTAATTCGACGCGAACGAAGTCGCTGGTACACGCTAGTAACTTATAAAATAAGTTAGACCTTCTGAAGATATCAAAATATTATATATAATAATTTACGTTTTATTTTTATTTTTAGAATTTTCACAAATTATACTTCCTAACACTTTTAGAATAATTAAATAATACATTTTTCGTATACTCGCTATTTAAACCTGTGTATTTGTATATATCGATTGTTTACGATATTCTCCGGTGGTGGCAGCACCGGCAGGATAGAAATATTTTTTTAAACTTCTAGAGTCAGTGCCTCCAATATATCACAGAAAAAAAAACATACTTTTTAATTACATACGGATGCTAATAAGCCAAGAACACAAACATATTTTGTTTTAGACCTTTGACTTTATAAAAAAGATAACTTATTTAAGTGGTTGATAAACTATTATTTGTTAGCAGGAGAGATATGTACGTGATCATACAGGACACTTTAAAAACTATTTTAAACATATTTTCATTAGATAACCTAATTAATTACTTTAAAATTAATCGCTGATAAAATTACAATAGAGAATTTTGATTTTTGTCCCTTTATTTTGTATTTTAAGTGCATGGAAATTTTCAAAAAAAAATAATAATTATGCAGTAGATTTTATTACCTACTGATAATATACGTAATTAGTTATTTTTAATTTGTTGCAAATAATGTAGTTAGTAAACAATAAACAATATTAGTATTGTTTATGTTATTAATAAGTTTTGATTTCGTATTTCAATAAAGATAACTTTCAAAAACGCTGATAAGGCTTGATTACGTCTACATTTTGTTTCATATGTTTTTTTATTAGTATCTTGTTATTTAATCAATAAACAACTGAATCTATTCATACTTCATATACGCTTGACATAAATAAAAAACATGAAATTCAATGCAATAGGCCAGTCATTTAAGACATCCCACATCGCAAACGGGACTGTATCTACGATTTTTTTATATATTGTTAGAACCCATGAGACTATGCCCATTTTTGCAACCCTCAAAACCCTGTGTTACTCCCGTGATACTCAAAAAAAACAAAATTTTGGTACTTATTTCAGTTTTTTTGAAAAAACTACGTTAAAAAAGCATTTTTCAAATTTAATTGTTTTATACTTTTATAAAGCCAACTAAATTTCCTACAATTTAAGCCCAACCCGAACCCTCTAGACCAATTCGTTGTTCAAATACAACCAATCAAATATCGGCAATTTCTTTGAAAAACTAAAAATTTATGAGTACGGTCACATTCCAAAGCACGTATCGGCTAAACTAATGGCTCTAGAGAAAACTCATAAGAAATAGAGTTGTAGAGAATTCATTTAGCTTTAATTTGATGTAAGAATGGGTTTGATAAAACCAAAATATAGTAAAATATCGGAGTTTGGGGGGTATCATGAAAACATATGTTATTAAACGTAATTAAAAATAAACAACATTAATATAATATGTATAAACTATAAAATATAATACAAAAGCCCTACTTTACTTGGCCCTCTTAGAAGGACCGGGCCCCATCAATTTCGGATCAGTCGGAGAGGGGGGAGGAAGAGGAGGAAGGACATTCTCTGACAATGGAGGTGTGTCCTCATATGTTAAATCGTCCAATTCCTCGTCCTACTCATCCAAGATGATGGGAGCAACGTTGCTGCAGCTTCGCCCTTGGCAAAAGGAACAGAGGATGGAGCACTTCAGTCCTGCTTTTCTGCAAGTGCAGGATCCTATGCAGCCTTGCTTGCATCTGCAAGCAACCATCTTAAGCAGGTTTTAAGGGGCGGGCTCTGCACGCATAGTTATTGGCATAAGACCTTCTTGACTCACCAGTCAACACCACCGTCCATCCCCAGTCGGATAGATTTTTCTCGACCCCCAACCATTTTTAGACCTGGTGGTAGATTCTCCAGAAATGATATTTGGCAGCTTCCGTAGTTCGGGGCAGGCGGGCAAGGTTTATTTTGGCTATTCCTGCCGATTTTACGAATGCCAAGTATCGCATGCTATTGATCCCTGATCCCCTCCATAGAAGTTCAACGCGAGGTTCATCTTCTCGCCAGCATTTCCTACTTCTTCCTGACTCAAGTTTAGATCAAAGAAAATGGTACCGAGGTCTATCCAGTGGGAATTTTTTTACATCAAATTAAAGCTGAATAAATTCTCTACTACTTTATTCCTCATGACTTTTCTCTAGAGCCATTAGTTTCGGCGATACGTGCTTTGGAATGTGACCGTACTCATACATTTTTAGTTTTTCAAAAAAATAGCCGATATTTGATTGGCTGTATTTCGACAACGAATTAGCTTAGAGCGTTCGGGTTGGGCTTAAATTGTAGGAAATTTAGTTGACTTTATAAAAGTATAGAATAATTAAATTTGAAAAATGCTTTCTTAACATAGTTTTTTCAAAAAAACTGAAATAAGTACACAAATTTTGAGGTTTTTTAAGTATCACGGGAGTAGCACAGGGTTTTGAGGGTTGCAAAATTGGGCATAACTTAGTCCCATAGGTCCTAACAATATATTAAAAAATGGTAGATACAGTCCCGTTTGCGATGTTTGCCTTTTTAAATGTCTTAGATGACTGGCCTACAGGGCTGTAATTCAAATTTATTTTTCTTTCAAAAAAGGAAATGTTTAATATTATAAAATATAGGCAACTCTGCAGATAAAAATTAGTAAAAAAGTTTGTATAGATATATGTCCTAAAATGCTTAGTTTCAGAGATACAGAGGGTGTAAAAGTTTCATTTTTATTTAGATTTTTTCCAAATAATTTCTGAAGTAACGCCAATATTTGAATGAAAATTGGTGTCTAGGATTTTTTTGACATGATAAATTTGATTTTGATGTCAATATGACTTCTACTAGTAGAGGGCGCCACCTACATGTGTTTTAACAAAGGTTTTAACTGTTTTGAAGCGTAATAACTTTTTGTCCGTACCTGTATAAAACTACCGAGGGAAAAAAATTAATGATAAAACAGTTTCTATTCAACTTTTGGTAAAAACACTTTCAAATTTATGATCTCAGTCTAAGAACTATTTAGTCAACATGTTTAATTTAGGTCAATGATGACAGGTATTGATAATTTCGATTCCAAATATCTCAAAAACCAATACTCGATATCGATTTTTACCAAGAGACATTTTTTACGTAAAAAACGTCGTAAATAAATATTTTTTACGCAGTAGTTTTATACAGGTACGGACGAAAAGTTGTTACTCTTCAGACCAGCTAAAAATATGTAGGTAGCGCTCTCTACCAGTAGGAGTCATATTGACATCAAAATCAAATTTCTCATGTCAAAAAATTCCCAGACACCAATTTTCATCCAAATATTGACGTTGCTGCAGAAATTATTTGAAAAAAATCGAAATAAAAATGAAACTTCTACATCCTGTATCTCCGAAACTAAGCGTTTTAGAACATACATTTATACGAACTTTTTTACTCATTTTTATCTGCAGAATATGCCGCCGAAGTTTCCGGAATACAGTTCGGACCACCCTGTATATTTTCAGAGTTAATAAAGGATATTTCCTAAATAAATGCAAGTTTTTTATGTGGTAGTTAAGCAAATTTTATATTTTTCGTGACAGATTTCCGAGAAATCTCAAGAAAAAAACTTTTTAGTATCACAGATTCATTCTCTTAAAATTTCTTGGGGGTGTATTTGTCTTGCAACGTTGCCACCGCCTACGTTACCCACATTTGCATATTTGTGTGTTTATAAATTCACATTAATTTAAATTTTCTGCACTATAAATTAGGAAAATTAATTTTATGCTAGTATCACAAATTATATTTGACAATAAGCTTCATGAAAAGATTCTGCTTTGGAAAAATCAGTTCTCAAAAAAAAAAGTTTAAAAAATTATGCGATGTGGCGTTTTTTACAAGAGACAAAAATGTAGTGAATAGTAGATAGGGACCATTTTACGAAAAGATAATCTGAGTTGGAAAACATTTATACTAAAATTTATGTAGGGGTGGTGGTAGTTTTGACCCTTCCTGTACTTTATCTTGATTTTTGTGAAAGTCAAATGTAACAGCGCTTAGCATACCCAAAATCTCATTCAAATGTGATTAGAATAACGGTTCTTAAAATATCTGAAAAAATGTGTTTATTTTTTTAAAGTTTGATTCACTCTAGCGGACAAACGAAGTACTTTTTATAGAGTTAAATATTGTGTCCAATGATTCCAAAAATACGTAGTTCTATGTTCTAAGTTAACAAGTTGATAACATTGATAAAAGTTTCTGGTGTGTATATTAAATTTTATCTATTTCCAAAATTGTTATTAGTTTTTATAAATAAACTAGTGTGTACCAGCGACTTCGTTAGCGTCGAATTAATCATTTGTAATGGTGATGATAATGCAAAGCAAGAATTTCCATTAACATACAAACTGGATAAAATTTTTTCACATTTATGTCAGCATGAGATAAACAATATGGCGATATTATTATACAACTTGGTAATATTTGAGGGGTAGTTTCATCTCGTTGGAATTTGACTTTCGAAAAATCCGTTTGCCAAAAATAAGCTTTTTACGTCAAGCAGTTTAAGCAGAATCGTGGTTAAGAAATTAGCCAACTTTTTGGAACACTCTGTATGATTTTTTAAAAAATTTCAAAAAAACCAAATAAATTATGCTTGTCCAAGCGTTTTTCCGAAAGACTAACCTTTTTTTAAATAACAAATATTGTAATATTTGAGGGCAGGGACGCGCCAAGTATTTTCGGCGCCGTCGTGCGAAATAAGGGTAGGCGCGTTTCTCCAATATTATAATATTAAGCCAAAATTTCCAATGACCAGTGGCGCGGCGCTCGACATTGGTGGATAATATATTTTCACCACTGGCGTTCATAGATAAAAGTATTACTTAAATTTTATGTTAATTTGTTGATAAGCTCCAAAAAATGGTTTTATTATTTTTTAAAGTCAGTTACCGCAGGCGCCTTTAGGGCTTTGCCGCCGTCGTGTGCCGCACGACCTTGCCCATATGGACGGCGCGTCCCTGTTTGAGGGGCGTTTTCACCCTCTTGAAATTTGAGATTCGAGAAACCCCTCCTTATCGAACCTCTACACCCCACAGTCAATCCGTTTACCAAAAATCAGCTTTAAACGTCAAGCAGTTTAAGCAGAATCGTGATTACTCAGTGGTCATATTTTATGAAACACCCTGTATAAATTTATAAAAAATCTTAAAATATGTAAAACAACAAAACAAAATATACGTGTTTAAGAGTTTTTCCGAAAAACTCACCGGTTTTTAAATAAAAAATATTTTAATATTTGAGCGATAGTTTCACCCCCTTAGAATTCGAATTTCGAAAAATCCCTTCTTATCGAACTTCTACACCCTAAAGGCAATCTGTTTTCCAAAAATCCAGATTTTTCGAAACACCCTGTATATATTTTTAAAAAATCTTAAAATATGTAAAAAATCAAAATAAAATATACGTGTTTAAGCGTTTTTTCGGAAACTTGACCGTTTTTTAAATAAAAAATATTGTAATATTTGAGGGGTGGTTTCACCCTCTTGGAACTGGAATTTCGAAAAATCCCTTCTTATCCAACCTCTACACCCTAGAACCAACCTGTATGCCAAAATTGAGCTTCTTACGTTGAGTGGTTTGAGCAGGATCGTGATTAATCAGTATGTCAGTCACTTAAGGATTTTATATATTAGTATAGATTAAATAATTTCTTGGTTACTTACATTTGGTTTTTTATTTACTTATATTTACATTTGTTATTACAGAAGATTTGTGATAAAATTAGGGAGAAACCTCTTCTTGAAGTTTTAACACTTTCTTCATTGAAAACCGATACCTTTGTGACAAATATATTTAATATTTACAATTGTTGAAGATTATACATTCCATTATTTAGAAAATACTAATAGTAAAAGAATATCCTAAAACTTGTGTATAAGAAAGAGTGGGATATACGTATGTATATGTGTATCCCATTCTAGACTATGCAAAACAATATAATTGTCTCTATGGTGTAACTGGTTCCCCAAATTTCATGTCGTTATTTGTATTATTTATTTATTTGTATACTTTAGTGTTTTCTGTTAATGTTTTTTTTTTCTATTTTGTTTAAATAACGATCGTTGACATTCCTCGTATAATTTTACATACAGGGTGTTTGAAATTCGGTCAAATATTTTAAAGGACTATTGGGATCTCCGAAACGATGAGATACAGGGTGGGTAAATTGGGACAAAGTTACCTGTTAGTAATCCCAATGATAATCCGTTTAGTCTGAACTTATATTTGTCTTTTCGGGAAATATGACGGAAAAACAATTTTTACAACTTCGGCAACCGGTTTCCTGCATCGTACCATTTGTAAGGCTTTTGAAAATTTGATTTTTCTGTTAAAATAATGCTAATAAAAATATGAAAAAATATATCTACTAGATGTAAAAGAGATCAAACTAAGGTTTCGCAACAATTACAACTACCCAGTCTGAAAAATTAGTAGCTTTTTAACTTTTGTGCATAAAGGTGGTACGGTTCTGGGCTACTTTCCCCTATTAGATAATAAAAATTCAAATAATTATTTTCTTAATTAAAAATTTTTAATTTATTTTAATCTATACTAATATATGACATACTGATTAATCACGATCCTGTTCAAACCACTCAACGAAAGAAGCTCAATTTTGACATACAGGTTGATTTTAGGGTGTAGAGGTTCGATAAGAAGGGATTTTTCGAAATTCCTCCAGTTCCAAGAGGGTGAAACCACCCCTCAAATATTACAATATTTTTTATTTAAAAAACGGTCAAGTTTCCAAAAAAACGCTTAAACGCGTATATTTTATTTTGTTTTTTACATATTTTAAGATTTTTTAAAAATGTTTACAGGGTGTACGAAAAATATGGTCATTAATTAATCATGATCCTGCTTAAAGCGCTTGACGTAAAAAGCTGATTTTTGGAAAACAGATTGACTTTAGGGTGTAGAGGTTCGATAAGAAGGGATTTTTCGAAAGTCGAATTCTAAGGGGTGAAACTGCCCCTCAAATATTAGAACATTTTTTATTTAAAAACCGGTGAGTTTTTCGGAAAAACTATAAACACGTATATTTAATTTTGTTGTTTTACATTATACAGGGTGTTTCATAAAATATGACCAGTGAGTAATCACGATTCTGCTTAAACTGCTTGACGTTTAAAGCTGATTTTTGGCAGACGGATTGACTGTGGAGTGTAGAGGTTCGATATGGAGGGGTTTCTCGAATCTCAAATTCCAAGAGGGTGAAAACGCCCCTCAAATATTACAATATTTGTTATTTAAAAAAACGGTTAGTCTTTCGGGAAAACGCTTGGACAAGCATAATTTATTTGTTTTTTTACGTATTTTGAAATTTTTTAAAAAATCAAAAAAGTTGGGTAATTTCTTAACCACGATTCTGCTTAAACTGCTTGACGTAAAAAGCTTATTTTTGGCAGACGGATTTTTCTAAAGTCAAATTCCAACGAAATGAAACTACCCCTCAAATTTTACCAAGTTATATAATAATATCGCTATATTGTTTTTTCTCATGCAGTTTGTATGATAATGGAAATTCTTGCTTTGCTTTATCATCACCATTATAAATGATTAATTCGACGCGAACGAAGTCGCTGGTACACGCTACTTTTTTATATCTTAAAATACTAAATCGACTTACCTTTCTATTACTTTTTCACACTACTAGGTAACAACTGAACACTAACCAACACTAAAGCACACAGTACGACAACCGGTACCAGAATGTATCGTTTATTTTAAAGCAGCTAGCTTAAGTCCCTTTATCTTATCCAATAGGAATTTCAAAGTTCACAAATCAAAATATCTCCTATATGATGTATTTATATTTATATTTTCGAGATATCGGGTTATACTTCGATGACACATCATATCTGGAACCGTGTACGGTGGTCAAAGGTTAGATTTTCTATGTAACTTATTTTTTTTTATTTTTCGATAAGAAGTCCTCGTAATCTAGTGTAGACAATGGTTCGAAATTAAATTAATTTAAGTTTTTAGTATTTATGTACAGGGGCGGAACGATAAGGCACTAAAGCCCCGTTTAGACGTAACGTTTTACCTGTCAGTTTTGTGTCAGGCAAAATGGATGGCTGTATAGAAAACTCAAGTTTTCAAGATTTTATTTTAATTATTACAAAAATAGAACAGCATATTGTGTTTAGTGAAGTCCAAAAGAAAAAACATGAAATTTTACTCTATTTAAGGCAATTTACAATGTCAGTTATCTGTCTAATATATTCGTAATCATTAATAGTCGTAATCATTAATTATAGGTACCGTAAGATAAAAAAAAACTGTATCACAGTGGCCTTTGAAATAAAAATAATCTATACTAATATATAAAATCCTTAAGTGACTGACATACTGATTAATCACGATCCTGCTCAAACCACTCAACGTAAGAAGCTCAATTTTGGCATACAGGTTGATTCTAGGGTGTAGAGGTTCGATAAGAAGGGATTTTTCGAAATTCTAGTTCCAAGAGGGTGAAACCACCCCTCAAATATTACAATATTTTTTATTTAAAAAACGGTCAAGTTTCCGAAAAAAACGCTTAAACACGTATATTTTATTTGTTTTTTACATATTTTAAGATTTTTTAAAAATGTAGACAGGGTGTTTCGAAAAATCTGGTCATTGATTAATCACGATCCTGCTTAAAGCGCTTGACGTAAAAAGCTGATTTTTGGAAAACAGATTGACTTTAGAGTGTAGAGGTTCGGTAAGAAGGGATTTTTCGAAACTCGAATTCTAAGGGGGTGAAACTATCCCTCAAATATTAAAATATTTTTTATTTAAAAACCTGTGAGTTTTTCGGAAAAACTCTTAAACACGTATATTTTATTTTGTTGTTTTACATATTTTAAGATTTTTTATAAATTTATACAGGGTGTTTCAGAAAATATGACAATTGAGTAATCACGATTCTGCTTAAACTGCTTGACGTTTAAAGCTAATTTTTGGCAAACGGATTGACTGTGGGGTGTAGAGGTTTGATAAGGAGAGGTTTCTCGAATCTCAAATTCCAAGAGGGTGAAAACGCACCTCAAATATTCATGGGTGAAGTCAGGGGGGGCTTGGGGGTGCTAGGCCCCCCCAATCCCTGGATTAGCCCCCCCCCCAGACCGAACAAGCCTACACACCAAATAATTGAACATTATTGGTACTCAGACAGAACCAAAAATAAAAATAATTTTCTGATTTGATCTGTAAAAATTGTATAATTTTTAGTTTCGACTCAGTAGCGAATGCGAAATTGAAGCGAAATTGGCAACCAGGCGTACCGAACGGGAATTATGCCGATAAAGACAGCGATAAACAGGGTTGCCACCTTTTGTATTTAAAAATCGGAACAGCACTGTCGGATTTTTAAGCAATATTTATATCTTTTTGCGTTAACTTTTTAAAAAACTGTTCGAAATTTATAAATAATTATGTAAAAATAAAAAAAGATAAGTTGAAAACAAAATTAGTGAACAATCAATTAAATTTAAAACAACTAGAACAAAACCTAAACAAAATCAAAAGTTTCAGATGTATAATCTATATAATTGGCTTGTGATTTTAAGATGTTTTATTAATTGTCTGTTTTCTTTTAGTTTTAATTTAATAATCATTACAATAAATTTACGATGTACTTAAACAGCCGTTAAACGGTAGCCTACTAAAATGCCGTTAATATTGTGACGTCGTTCATGTCGGCGGTAAGTAATGCCTGGCCTTAAGCATTTTATACAGCATATACAGCATACAATATATTTTAAGAGCACCTGTGGGTTAGTGGCTGAGGCCAAGCTGAGGCTATCCCTTCGTAAGCGAATAGTCCGTGGTTCAAATCTCACGCCGACCAAGACTTTTTTATATTTTTTTTCCTTTATTTTTTTATTTATAGCGTGATCTTTCTTTATTTATTTATAGCGTGATCTTATTGCATTGGTTTCACTCTTTTTGGTTGGATTGGTTTAGTTATTTGGCGGCTTGGTTAGCGTGGTTATTTGGAGGGTATTAATTCATTGGTGGGTTGATTTTTACTAATTTATATTTGTTTTTTATATTTTTTATCAGTGTTGAGGTTAGTTGCGTTGGTTAAGTTAGTTATTTGGTGGGGTGGATAGCGTTGGTTAGTCCTTATAAAATTCCTATATTTCATAAAGCCGTCAAGTTCGTCACATCAACGACGTCATAGGCATTTTAGTAAGCTACAGTTTGACGGCAGTTTTAGTACAGCCATAAATTTATTATAAAAATAAAAAGTAATTTAGTTATTTATACAACAAGAAACAGCATATAATATACAGACAAGGAAATTATATTTTAATTATATTATTATCTATTTATTTTACCCTAGAACAGGTATTGGGGGTCCAAATACTTTTTTAATAAAGTTTTCATACCCTTTATGAGAAAATGTACCCTAATTGGGGCGTGGCACCCCAACAATTTTTCGCATTCAGCGCTATTTTTGAGATTGACGGCAACCTTCCGCTTCTTCAGTTTTGTAATAATAAGTTTCATAATTGGGGCTTTAGACCTCCCCCCAGATCCAACGACCTAACTTCGCCCATGCAAATATTACAATTTTTTGTTATTTAAAAAACGGTTAGTCTTTCGGGAAAACGCTTGGACAAGCATAATTTATTTGGTTTTTTTACATATTTTAATTTTTTTTAAAAAATCATACAGGGTGTTCCAAAAAGTTGGGTAATTTCTTAACCACAATTCTGTTTAAACTGCTTGACGTATTTTTTTATTTAAAGCTTATTTTTGGCAAACGGATTTTTCGAAAGTCAAATTCCAACGAGATGAAACTACCCCTCAAATATTACCAAGTTATATAATAATATCGCCATATTGTTTTTTCTCATGCTGACATAAACGTGAGAAAATTTTATCCAGTTTGTATCTTAATGGAAACTCTTGCTTTGCTTTATCATGACCATTACAAATGATTAATTCGACGCGAACGAAGTCGCTGGTACATGCTATATACTATAACAGATAATAAATTTCTGTCGCACTGATGTCTATACAGGGTGTCCCAGAAATAAGTTCAAGTATTTTAAGGGGTGGTAGATCTGGTCAAAAGAAACTTTTTTTCTCTTTACCGTTTTTCAAGCAAGTAAAAAAAACGGAGTTATTTTACTTTGAAAATTTAAACAAAAAATTCTTTTTTGCTTAAATTTTGAGGACCACTGGATCTTTTCTGGATTTTCTTTCATGTAAATTTAATCTACCTATGTTGCCATATTATCAAGAAATTATGTTTTTTAATTTAAAACTAAAGTTCTAAACTAAATTTCCAAAAATTTTCCAAAAAAAACTCATAGGGGTGTTTGTGAGGCCGAAATATACTACCAGTTAAAATACTTTTGCACTTATTTCTGGGACACCCTGTATTGGTCATTTTTAAAAATTGACATGATATTAACATGCAGTCATAGAACATAAGGATTCACAATCACAGAATAAAATCAAATTTGTTTCAAACTTGGGCCGCACCAAAAATGTTAGACCCGCCACTGGTTACATCTATAGTTACTTAAAATAAAATTGCATGTGTGTTTACAAAGCAACGATTGTAATTTGATTCTATGAAAATTACCAAAAATTATAAAGAAATTATATCAATTTTCGTAAATTTATTGTATTATTCAAAAGGCAGCATTACAATATATGCAATAGGCAAAGAGTAGAGAATATATTCTCTAGTATTCTCTAGAATATATTCTACTATACAAGGTGACCCAGAAATAAGTGCAAGTATTTTAACTGGTAGTATAGTTCAACCCCAAAACCACGACTATAATTATATTTCGAGAAAAAAAAAAATTTGAAAAATTTTTAGGATTTTTTTTTTTAGTTTTTAATTAAAAAACATAATTTCTTGATAATATGGCAACATAGGTTAATATAGGATTAAATTTACAAGAAAGGAAATCCAGAAAAGATCCAGTGATTCCCAAAATTTTAGCAAAAAATCATTTTTTTGGAAATTTTCAAATTAAAATAAGTCCGTTATTTTGGACTTATTTGAAAAACTATAAAGAGAAAATATGTTTCTTTTATCGAGATCTACCACGCTTTAAAATACTTGCACTTATTTCTTGAACACCCTGTATATTCTCTAGAAATATGTTCTACAGATACCCGACGCACTATTGCCGGACTCTGTATAGTGAAAGTGTTTTATCTTTGGGATTACTTAATTTCGATCTAACCCTGTACAAAAAATTATGTCATTTCCTAGGTCTTGTGTAATTAAATATTTGTTTAATCTATAAAAAAAGACATATACATTAAAAAAAATTTTTACGCCATATAAAAATAAATTAAAACCTTTTTTATTTTTTAATGGCGCTTACCGCTAGTCTAGGGCTTGACCTCGCTAAAATTATTATCGATTGTCGCCCAGTCGTCTTTGACGCCGTCTTTTTTTCGATCATATGGCTATAAAACAATAAAGATTATTGAAAATACTTTTTTTTCAGTGCAGTTAGCAACAAAAATTACTATAAACAATCAAAATTATGAATAACAATATGATATTCAAATGAATCATATTCCAAAGTTTTTAATAATAATTATAATAATCTGTTATTTTTAAGTACTTATGCAGTTTGGTAGTAAATACATGAAGCATTCGAGGCACATTTATGTAGAGTCTCTGTTGTAGAGTATTTTTGTTAGATATCAAACAGTTTAAACTACCCTAGTGTATTAATTTGTTTAGAATTATGCAAAGGCGCATATATGGATAGGATAATGAGATAATGGGGGTAATTTTATTATTCATTCCTTCAAAAAGTTCATGTATATTATAAAATACATGTTTTTCCATTTAAATGAGAGGAGGAATCGAGGAATATACATCTGGTATTAACCTTTTGATCGCCTTGTATATTGTATATACCATGGGCAATATACCGATTTTAGGATAATTATGAGAAATACCATACTATTCATTTTTTACTATTAATGAAATATCAATAATTTGCTTAACAGTTATTAAGAATTTGTAGAAAATAAAATATTTGTGTAACAGAGTTATAAAAAAATCAAATTATAAACGTTTATGGTTATGCAACTAGAAATACAGTACGCGTTAATATGGTTGCCTAAAACAAGTTCCATCGAAACCGGCTTTTGTCAAAAATTATTTTCATCTGTCATTCGAAGTCAAACAACATCAATGTGTTAGTGATTATTTTCGAAAAGCAAAATTTTAACATTTTATTTTGATTTTATTTTCCAAATAGAGAGTGGTGATAAAATGATTGAGCACGATTTTGCCGATTTCAGTAAAGTGGAGGGATTCCTATCGTTTCTAGCCAGCGTAAGTATAATCCAATTTAGAAATACTAATTTTTGTTAGATCTATCTCTAATTTTTGCTCAAAAACAAACCGGTTTGAAAGGGCACAATAACAACAATGTTGTTGGTCAAGCGAATTTGAATAATTCTGCATTTTGAGTGTCTACGTTTAAATTTAATTATTGCATTAACTTAAAAACCAGGTAAGGTACCAACACCATGCATTATAAACAATAATTATGTATACAATTCGGTAAATAATGAGATACAGAATACAAAAACAGTCTCATTACATATAGGTATCACATATTTTTGACCTTTAAAAATAAAAACTTTACTGATTGTCATAATTTAATCCTATAAAATTTTCAAAAAATATTTTTGAAGTAGGTATCTAAATATAAGATTGCTGAATGGATTAGAGCCTACTTTAATTTTATTTTGAGATATTTTTATTTTTATCCACCAAGTTCAATTCAAATGTGATTTAGGTAATAAAAACTTGTTCTAATTACCTTAAAACAAAAGGAATGTCTAAAATAAGTAGTTTTTATAATGAAATTAATTTATAAGCCAGATTTGTAGTAGGCGTCCTGAGATTAAATTTATCTTATGTTATTTTTATTTGTATATTTTTTCCTGAAATATCTGATTATACACAAAACCAGTTAGATATTTTTGGGGATTAACTTGTCGTTATTATACACAATTGGCTGATTTATTGATGTATTTTTTGGAAATTTCATATACAGGGTGTTTCAAAAAACATGTGCCATCTCTCGTGGGGAGATTCCTCACGTAAAAATAAGATTTATTTTTCATATCATATCAGATTTATTTTTCATATCATAACATAGGTACGATTCTGCTTTGTTTCGTCTACAGGGTGTTAAAATCTTAATATTTTTTCGATTTATTATAATTTTCTTCCAAGTACTTTTAGTGATTCGAATGAAATTTTGAAGGTAAAAGTTACTATAAGTGCTACTAAAAAAGTGTCGTGTCGATTAATTCATCAGGGACGTGCATATGGGTTCACTGAAATATTTTTCAAAAAAAAAACATGTGCGCCACTGACTTTTTTTCTTTTGATATCAGAATTGTGTAGTCCCTTTAATGCCAATTAAAAGTTATCTCTCCATATTTTGTCGAATTCGGCCCTTTGATGAGATAAACACAAATTTATTAATCACAATTAATAAAATAAAAATAAAATTAATAAATTATATATTTTACCTAATTTATTATTAAATATTATTACTATTAGTTATTATTACTATTAGTCCAACGTACAGAAATTTGAACTAAAAAAATAATGGTAGTTAAGATATTTACAAAAAATCTAAGTTTTAACATCCTGTAACTAAAACTATGCATTTCCATACCCATGTTTATAGGAACATTTTTTCTTATTTTTTGATGAAGAATCAATGAGTACTTATTTCAAACTCTCGCAAATTAATAATGTTAAAATTTTTTAAAGGTTGCATTATACTTGAATCCAGACAAATTAATAAAATTGCGTTTATCTCATTAAGGAGGCCGAAATTAACAAAAAATCAAGAGACAACTTTTAATCGGCATTAAACTGCTTACACTATTTCGCTAACAAAAAAAAGTCAGTGACGTACATGCCTTCTTTAGAAAAATATTCCAGTGATAACCCATATGCACGTCCCTGGTGAATGTCGACACTTTTTTAGCTTTAAAATACGTCGCATTTATAGTAACTTTTACCCTCAAAATTTTATTCGAAACGCTAAAAGTACTTGGAAGAAAATTGTAATAAATCGAAAAAATATTAAAACTCTAACACCCTGTAGCTAAGAAATAAAGCAGAATCGGACCTATGTCGATATGAAAAATAAATCTTATTTTTATGCGAGGAATCTCCTCACGAGAGATAGAGATGGCGCATGTTTTTTGAAAGACCCTGTATATAATTTCTTCTATTTATTCCACTAGTTTCGAGGTTCTGAATGAGGCTTGTACCACAGAATATCTAGTTACGCAACAGAAAAATACTCGAAATGAAAGAGCTAAAATTGCACAAATAGAATACTAGATGGCGCGACAATATCTTAATCAGAATATAATTAGAAATTTTGAACTTTCGGTTTTGGATCGACGGCTCGTCGCCGGCCTTATAGCTCGGCTAAATATGCACAGTTGCCAGATTCAAAAAGACTTGAATTGGCATCCCATTCTTTTTATTGTATATAATGCAGTATGTGTTTCTTTCTATTCTTCTTTTCTTGTCAGATACACTTATATTAATTATTCCTTTGGCTATTAAAATAGTTTTAAGTATATTATTACAAAACATATACATTTTTAATATACACTACCTTATAATGTTAACTAAGAAAATACCTTTAATTACCTTTAAAATTAATAATATACAGGGCGATTGATAGTGATATTTATTAATGCTGGAACGTTAGTAATAAAATATAAGTTTAATAATAATGGAAATAATTTATTAAAATGCAGTACAAAAAATGTTAACTGACTAAAAAATACTATAATAACAAATTTCTTCCGTTTGCCACGTTATTTATATAGACCTAGGTAGATTTTAAAAAGTGACACAGGTACAATTAATAATATAGTAGTTCGGCATAAAAGTTGCTGTCACGACATCGTGACAGAATTTAAAAATTATTAATTAAATATATATAATATTAAATAAATCTTTATAAAGAAACGCAAGTATACCAAATTTGGGCCCAATCGAACTCCAGGAAATGATATGATCATAATAGTGTACTATATTATGGTACCACTCGATATACTTTAAGGTACCATAATATTGCAATGTCACCGAAGATCCGTAGTATACCAAATTTAAGAACAATCGAACGGCCATGAAATGGTATTGTAATATGGTACTATATTAAGGTTCCACTTTATATACATCATAGTTCAATCATATTACAATGTAACCAAAGATACGTAGTATACCAAGTTTGAGCCTAATTGAACGCCAGGAAATGGTATCGTAATATGGTACTATATTAAGGTACCACTTTATATGCATTATAGTGCGATCATATTACAATGTCACCGAAAATACGTAGTATCCCAAGTTTAAGCCCAATCGAATGCCATGTACGTAATATTGTACTATATTATGGTACCAGTTGATATGCTTCATGGTACCATAATAATGCAATGTCATCAAAAATACGCAAGTATATATCAAATATGAGCTCAATCGAACGCCAGGAAATGGTATTGAAATATGGTACTATATTAAGGTACCACTTTATATGCATTATAGTACCATCATATTACAATGTAACCGAAGATACGTAGTATAACAAGTTTAAGCCCAATCGAACGCCAGGAAATGGTATCGTAATATGGTACTATATTATGGTACCTCTTATTATGCTCCATGGTACCATAATATTACAATATCACCGAAGATACGTAGTATCCCAAATTTAAGCCCAATCGAATGCCATGTACATAATATGGTACTATATTATGGTACCAGATGATATGCATCATAGTACCATCATATTACAATGTCACCGAAAATACGTAGTATACCAAGTTTAAGCCCTATTGCCGCCATGTACCTAATATTGCTATATGGTACTATAGAAGGTACCACTTTATATGCTCCATGGTACCATGATATTACAATGTAACTGAAGATATAGTATACCAAGTTTAAGCCCAATCGAACGCCATGTATCGTAATATAGTACTATATTATGGTATCACTTGATATGCTCCTGAAAAAAACGGCGTCCAGTTGGCTGGAATATGTAAATTTATATAGGACATTTCCCATATAAATTTACATATAAAATGACAGTGATATTAATTTCATAGCTATCGCTAACGCCGTTTTTTCCCGATTATACAATATGAACTTGGTATGAACACAATCGAACGTCAGGAAGTGATATCATAATAGTAGAACAATACTTATTATATTGTCGCCGAATTACAATGAAAATTCAGGATTCAATTATACAATCAAATGTCAGGAAGCGATTATAATTTAGCTCATAAGATTTAATTCCAACTAACATGGCAAACTGAAAAAAAAACAGCTCTGATCTATTTTAATATGTTTAAATGATGTAGCAAATTTGAAGGTAGGCTTTATCAGGAAGTATTACGATATGAATTACACAATGGCAACACTGCACAAAATTCTTTTAAATTTTGTTTGTAGAAAACTGTTTTCTTTTAAATTTATTGCCCTCTATTATGTAGTAGCGAAACTACCACATCAAAATATCTGATTTGGAGACAGACTTTTAAAGCCTGTCTCCTTTTGCTACCTACAATTTTACACATGTAACGAGGCTTCTGTTGCGTAGCTAGATATTCTGTGCTTGTACGCTAGATTTTAATCCGTGTTCCCTGACAGATAAAACGTTAAGTGTATACTGGGCTTAAGAGTAAAAACCTTGTTAGCTTCTGAATCCTATATTTATTTTTAGTTCAGTCCTTGGGGATTTTTGCTTGGAAAAAAGTCCGGAAGTTTTGCAACTTTGCAGGTTTATAGGTTTTGGGGTCCCTAACTAAATTCCATAAAATGCACATTTCCAGACTTGCCGCCGGCGCCGCCATCGTGCCAAGATGGCGCCCAAAATCGGTATTTTGTGAATATCTCGAAAACTATACATTTTTCACGAAAATTTGAGGAGAGCAAAATTAAAGAGAATAAAATTTTCGCTAAAATCAACCGTTTAGGCACAAAATCCCTGGAAATTTTACAATTTTGCGTAAAATATGATATATTATGTATAATCAATTTTTCGAAATCAAATGTCGATTAGAGTTCACTAAAACTAGTTTTAGTTTAGTTTCTTCAATTTTGTCATAAAACAGTGGCGTATCATTAATTCGCTCATTAATTTATGAATAATTAATTTTAATTATTGAAAATGTGTACTTGTTTCCATATCACCCAAGAGGTAAAGTATATGGCGCGTTTATTTTAACGTGGTCTCCCCGGAGGCCTGCTCCACTAGATAAATTAAAAACTTTAACTTATCTGCAGAAGCCCGACGGATCTGGCTCATTGATGTCAAAGTCGATCATGTCTGCTGTGCTGGGCTCATCAGGGTGGTCTCTCAATACGCCCAACTCTTCATGTTCAGCCGCCAGAAGGATATCTACAGGCAAGTCCAACTCCTCTTCATCGGATTCATCGAGTGACACTTCAGTGACGTTGTCACAGGATTTCCCATTGCAGTATGCACAAATCATTGAACATTTTAATCCTGCTTTTCTGCATCTACAGGCTTTACCATAGTTGTTGGTTTTGCATTTACAGGATAAAAGGGGGATTACAGGGATTTTGGAGCTGACTCTTTCAATGTTGTGACTGGAGTAATGCCTGTGTTTGGTTTGTTCCAACCCCATTCTTCGGCATCTTTGGTACAACCAGACCAATGCTGAACCTGATGGTAAGTTCGCAAAGGATTGCTGTCCAGCACGACAATTAATCTATACTAATATATAAAATCCTTAAGTGACTGACACACTGATTAATCACGATCCTGCTCAAACCACTCAACGTACGAAGCTCAATTTTGGCATACAGGTTGATTCTAGGGTGTAGAGGTTCGATAAGAAGGTGATTTTTTAAAATTCGTTCCAAGGGGGTGAAACCACCCCACAAATATTACAATATTTTTTATTTGAAAAACGATCAAGTTTCCGAAAAAACGCTTAAATACGTATATTTTATTTTGTTTTTTACATATTTTAAGATTTTTTAAAAATGTATAGAGGGTGTTTCGAAAAATCTGGTCATTGATTAATCACGATCCTGCTTAAAGCACTTGACGTAAAAAGCTGATTTTTGGAAAACGGATTGACTTTAGGGTGTAGCGGTTCGATAAGAAGGGATTTTTCGAAACTCGAATTTTAAGGGGGTGAAACGGGTGAAACCACCCCTCAAATATTAGAATATTTTTTATTTCAAAACCGGCGAGTTTTTCGGAAAAACTCTTAAACACGTATATTTTATTTTGTTGTTTTACATATTTTAAGATTTTTAAAAATTTATGCAGGGTGTTTCATAAAATATGACCATTGAGTAATCAGGATTCTGCTTAAACTGCTTGACATTTAAAGCTGATTTTTGGCAAACGGATTGACTGTGCATGGGGTGTAGAGGTTCGATAAGGAGGGGTTTCTCGAATCTAAAATTCCAGGAGGGCGAAAACGTCCCTCAAATATTACAAAATTTGTTATTTAAAAAATGGTTAGTCTTTCGAGAAAACGCTTGGACACGCATAATTTATTTTGTTTTTTTACATATTTTGAATTTTTTTAAAAAATCATACAGGGTGTTCCAAAAAGTTGGGTAATTGATTAACCACGATTCTGCTTAAACTGCTTGACGTAAAAAGCTTAATTTTGGCAAACGGATTTTTCGAAAGTCAAATTCCAACAAGATGAAACTAGCCCTCAAATATTACTAAGTTATATAATAATATCGCCATATTGTTTTTTCTCATGCTGACATGTGAGAAAATTTTATCCAGTTTGTATGATAATGGAAATTCTTGCTTTGCTTTATAATCACCATTACAAATAATGATTAATTCGACGCGATCGAAGTCGCGGGAACACGCTAGTTATTCATAAATTAATGAGCGAATTAATGATACGCCACTGTTTCATGACAAAATTAAAGAAGCTAAACTAAAACTAGTTTTAGTGAACCCTAATCGACATTTGATTTCGGAAAATCGACTATACATAATATATCGCATTTTACGCAAAATTGTAAAATTTCTAGCGATTTTGTGCCTAAACGGTTGACTTTAGCAAACATTTTTATAAAACCTTTTTTATAGAAAATTTTATTCTCTTTAATTTTGCTCTCCTCAAATTTTCGCGAAAAATGCATAGTTTTCGAGATAATCACAAAACACCGATTTTGGGCGCCATCTTGGCAAGATGGCGGCGCCGGCGGCAAGTCTGGAGATGTGCATTTTATGGATTTTAGTTAGGGACCTCAAAACCTATAAACCTGCAAAGTTTCAAAACTTCCTGACTTTTTTCCAAGCAGGCCCCTTTTTTGATCCCCAATGACTGAACTATTTAGCGTATTTTACTATTACTACTTTTCACATTACGTTATGTAAATATCATAAATTTTTCATTGTAACACATATTCTGATTCTGCCTACACGAAATCTTCATTTACTTGGTTCGTTCGACTTTAATAATTTTAAAAATTGATAATGGCAAGTATCTTTTGCATTATCTTTACTAAAATTAGACGTTGGAGAATGAAGCGTGAAGATATAAAATCGGGTGATTCTGACGCATAATCTATACAACCACTTTCTAAAATGTCAGTATTATGTTTATAAATTATATAATACGGAGGCCGTAATGGTCGATAATTAAAATTTTCTTCAGTAAGTTTGTTATTCAATGAGAGAAAATTAAATATAGAGTAGGTACAAAATTAATAAAATATTTTCGTATACAGTGTTGGAAAAAAGTTCTATAGTCTGTCCAACGACAAAATCCTTGCCAGTGATAGATGTGCCTGTCATTTTTTCAAGAAATAAGTTGGTGCAATTGGAATACAAAACAGGAAATATATATTTAAAATTTTAGTGACAAATGATTACTTCTAAACATACGAAAAAAAAAACTGCTGTGAAAACTGTATAAAACAAAAAATCTATTCCAGCTTTTTTATTTCAAAAAAAATAGAGTGTGTATTAATACAAAACTAACAAAGGTGTGTGTTAAAAAATACTAGATATAAAAAATCTATAAACATGAACTACCGTATGATCGAATAAAACGGCTGTGCTGTGAACTGTGAACTGCAAAAACCATCGTGGATCGTGGCATAACGTCGGTTTCCAATGTTTCATAGGTATTTTATACATGCGTCCTTATATAAAATAAAGTTTCTTGTATGCAACACACTGTATTTTATTTATAAAATTAAACAAAAATACTAAATTTGAATAAACAATATTTGGCGATATAATTCTGGTTTGGTTTGGCGAAATTTTCAAAAGTTTTGGGTCGCGACCGTTGCAAGAATAGCGCCAAATAGTGTTTACATTGTCCTTATGGGCACTTTCCAATCTAAACTTGTTTCATTTATCTATGCTTTAAACCAATGACTTTTGACCTTATCTCTCTACTAAAGCTATTGTTATTTACCTATAATGTGATGTATTTATTTTACAGCTACTCTAGTTTGTAGTACCGTATATGAGATGGTATACAAACTTTATTGGTGATTAATAGGACTCTGTAGGTCTACATTTACTTTTCCTCGATTTTCCTGCATTTTGGCTGGTTACTTGACATAATTTGACACACGTAATAACCTTTAATTTGACAAGAGTTTGACAAGTATTCAGAAACCTTCATACGCCTGCGTCTGCGCATCGTTCATATAATAATCATCTATCAAAGAATGAAAACCTAAAAATTATATTACCATGTAGAATGTTTAGGAGGAGAGTTAATCACCGCGACCTTATAGATCTATTGTGTGTTCCCCTTTCTTGAGTTATAACGAGTCTTAGACCGTTGGAGGACACCCATTCCAAGTTACGGATGGAGTCTTCCAGATTCTTCAGTTCCGCTTTCAGTTGGTTCCCGTTTGAAAAACAGAACGGTTCTGATCCAGTTAGTGGAGTGTTCGCTCCTTTTCTAGCTAGATCATTTGCTTTTTCATTGCCTTCTATCCCTTGGTGAGCAGGCACCCAGAGTAGGAGGACTTTATTTTCTTTGCCTAATTTGTTGAGCTTCTCTAGGCATTCTTTAACCAACTTCGAATTGATGGTTACTGAGTTGATCGCGTTAAGTGCTGCTTGACTATCGGATAGGATGGCAATTTCCTGTTTTCGATAGTTCCTATCTAAGATAAATTGTACGCATCTTTCGATAGCGTAAATTTCTGCCTGAAGGATACTGGGCTAGGTGCCCATTGGTCTGGAGTATTTAGTTTTCGGCCCAAATACTCCTATCCCTGTCCCTGCTTTGGTTTTGGAAACATCAGTATACCACGTGATTGTATGGTCTTTTATATGCTGAGTAAGCGTTTCTTTCTTCCAATCCTTTTTATTGCTCAATACTACAGTGAGGTGTTTCTCAAAGTTGTAAATTCTTGGTCATGTCATCCACTGGGAGTTGGAGAAGTGGAATTTTCTTTTTGAAGGTGTTCCAAGCCAATATTACCATAGAAACGCGCTTTGATTTTTGCAATGATTTTTGGGATCAACTATATTTTTATATTTTTTATTTTTAAGTAAGTACAAACTAGATTATCCATTTTAGAACAAGCAAAAATGTTTATAAAGAATGCATTTTTCTGGAAATGTTAACAATAAAAAGGGTTTTCTCATGTAAAGACGATCCGGGGACATACTGTATATTGAAATATCTTCATATTTTGTAATTAAATGATCTTATTTAATAACTGAAGTGGTAAAAATGTAATTGGAACAAGATAAGCTATTCTATGTGAACTATTTCAATGAACTTTATTTATTTTGTTTCAGATCGACTGGCGAGACCCGTGGTTGATAGGACTATTTGTTTTTCATTTTTCTATTTTCATGATGGCTATATTGACTAGAAACTATGGGAATTTCCAAGCTGTTTTATTTTTTATTCTATGTAAGTCTTATGAGATGAAAATTAACAATTTTAATCGCCTGACTTTTACTTTGTTAACGTGATTTGGTATGTTAATAATATGACATAAATCAGGACTGATTGACGTATTCAATTAGTTTCGGACACTTCCTGTTTCACTGGAAATGACCGCCACTTTTGATTTTTAAATGGTACCCTCTGTATTTTTTTACTTTATTTGATAGAAAATAACATTGCGAATAGAATGTCATATCATTTGTCAACCTTTGACACTTGCGCTTATAAAAATTGTATTTTAAATTTCTATCTAGATGCCATGACTAATTTTTAATCAAGGAGCCTTGGAAAAATAGATTTGATCGTTTAATGTTTTTTTTTTACTTTTCCTGGCCGTTTAAAAGATCGTAACCAAATCGCATTTTTAATCATATCTCAATTTTTTCAAATGGAACAAGGGTAGCTCTGTAGCATATTGGAAAAAAAAGCATTTTTTACGAATAATTTGGTACCACATACTTGGTATTCCGAGTCAAATTGTCGTTATGAACACAGTTTTTAAGCGAAAATGTCAAAAGTTGACATGTGATATGTCAGTCTATTCAAAATGTTACTTTCTGTCAAATAAAGTGAGAAATGCCGAGGGTACTATTTAAAAATGAAAAGTAATAGTCATTTCCGATGAAAATGGAAGTGACCAAAAATAATTGAATACATCCAATCACTCCTGATTTATGTTATATACTAACAAAATGAATCTCGTTTTTTGTCTAAAAAATAAAAAAAATAATAGGGGTAAGCTTGACTTTTGAAAAACACCCGGTATATGATTGTTTGGTCTATAATAAAGCAAAAGCAAAAGAATATTTAGCTTAGTATGATTAGTATGTATTTTCTTTCTGTAGTTTTTCTATGTCATCTGTCAAGATCATACCGTCGCGTCAGTACAAGAGAAAGTTACAAGTCCAAATTTTCGTGAATTTTATTTTTTAACAATATAATACACACACCGGAAAAATCTAGGGATATCATTTTATTAAAGTTAAAAATAAATGTTTTGAATAAACAACCACATATTTGTAGGCCGATTCTTTCTACTTCGATTGAAACGAAGTAGTCACACTAGTTATTTCTAAATTTGGGATATTTGCAGAAGTCTTTGTGCATTTTTTGTCAAATGTATAAAAAGCACCTAGCATCAATTGTTCGAATTTAACCTGTACTGGCTATGTTTTTTATGATAACTGGCCAGAATTCATTCAAATAACTCTGTTTAGTATTAAACTACATTATGGAGCGTAGACATCTTAACAGAGACGAAATGCTAAGGGCCATGGGTATGCTCGAAGCTGGAATGCGCCAAATCAACGTAGCTAGAGCATTAAATACAAGGCAAGGTGTAATATCGCGATTAAGTGCACGCTACCGTGAAAGTGGTGATGTTGCAGAAAGGCACACAGGGCGACATCGCATTACTACCCCTCAGGAAGATCATTTTTTACAATTAAATGATCGACGCCGACCGACTCTTACAGCACCAGAGCTTAGTTTAATTCTCCAGGAAACACATAATGTAACCGTTAGTCCTGACACTGTTCACAATAGATTAAGAGAGGTCAACTTAAGAAGTAGACGCCCCTGGAGAGCTCAACCCTTAACGAGAGGAAATCGAGAAGTACGATATTTGTGGGCTCAAGATCATGTTCAGTGGTCGAATGAACAATGGGCCAATGTTCTCTTCACGGATGAGTCACGCTTTGGAATTCATCCGGATTCGAAAAGACTTAGGGTATGGAGAGAACCGGGAAATCTTATTCGGTTAGATCATGTTCAGGAAGTGCACCCTTATCAAGGTGGAACAGTTATGGTCTTGGGAGGAGTCCAGTTAGGCCGAAAAACCGATCTCGTTTTTCTTGAAAGGTTTCTAACAGGAATCACATATCGTGATTTAATTCTTGAGCCTGTCCTGTTACCTATGACCTATGCTAATGATTTTGGGAGAAACTTCATTTTCATGCATGACAATGCACGGCCTCATACAGCCAGAGTGGTAAGTGAGTTTATCAATGCTCATCAATTAAACATCTTACCCTGGCCGGCACAATCTCCTGACCTCAACCTCATCGAGCACGTATGGGACGCGGTCCAAAGAAGAATTTTGGGAATGCGTATGCCTCGTGAAACTCGTAGGGATCTGGTTCGGGCCGTGAATGCAGCGTGGCAGGCTGTACCTCAAGAAGAGATCGACAACCTGATCAGGAGCATGGAGAGACGATGTAGGGCTGTAATGAACAGTAGAGGAGGCCATACCCTTTATTAAGTAAAAATGGTTTTATCTTTTTTATTTTAATTCACAGTTTAGAATAAAAAAAATGTGTGTATTTTTTGGAGTTCATGAAAAATCAAGGTAAATTTGAAAAATTCGGTAAATTTCGCATTTTTATTTCCAATACGTCCTGTAAACTATTTGTTTATTTTAATTTTATTATATCAGAAATGCAAATAATAAAATTACTGACGATGGCTGGATAAAATTGTAATATCCCTAGACTTTTCCGGTGTGTGTATTTAAAACGCCATATATTTTTACAAAAAAAGTTTATTAATTCCATTTTTTTGTACATAAACTCCACAATGTGATATTACACAATTTTTCTAGTCCATATGTAAAAAATTGGTCAAATGCGAGTCGGACTCGCGCACGAAGGGTTCCGTACCATTCATTATCTATACAACATAAGACACTATTATTATAAACTTTTTTTCCGATTTAGGTGAAATTTTGAATACGCGTATAAGTAATTTAAAAAAAAATGAAGAAACACATTACTAAAAATTGTATTAATCAATAATAAATATGTAAACAGTAAAAATAAATATGTAAAAATATGTAAAAATTAAAAAAAAGCGATTAAAAAAAAGTCGCCTTGACTAGGATTCGAACCTGCCTTACTACGGCTCCAACGTCATAGCAGCGTAAAGTCCTAACGCTTTAACCACGGGGCCACCGAGGACTTGAAAGATTCTATGTAAAATTCTTACTTAAAAGATAATGTTTAGTGAAAGTACTTTTTTATCTATAAACATTTATTTAATTCTGTTTTTAGTATTTGTTCTTATAGCGGCAACATAGACACATTATCTGTAAAAATTTCAACTGTCTAGCTATAACGGTTCATAAGATAGACCTTTGTGACAGACGGACGGACGGACGGATAGCGAAGTCTTAGTAATAGGGTTCCTGTTTTTCCCTTTGGGTACGGAACCCTAAAAACAAAAAAAATACAAGTAAATAAAACATTTCTTACAAATGCACTTGGTCACTTTCTCTTGTGTACCAACGATACATTCTCTAGCTAGGCAGACTATATGGTTATAGTTTTCATATTATCATTTATGTATCAAAATGTATATTTAGTTATTTATTTTTGTATTTAATTAGAAAATAATTTGTTTTCAGTGCTGTTAGTCTATTTTTCGGAAAATATAAATAAGCTGGCGTCGACAAACTGGAAAATATTTTCTAGGCAGCAATATTTCGATAGCAATGGCCTTTTTATATCTGTAGTATTTTCAATGCCAATATTAATCAATTGCATGTTGATGGTGGTAAGTAGTCACTTTTTTAAAAAATTAATATATTTACCTATAAAGGTGCGTTCACACCGGCTGCGCCTCTCCACGCCGCACCGCCCAAATCATTTTTTTAACATATACTTTTGTGCGCGCTAAAAAAATACACTTCAAAAGTACATGTTAAAAAAATGTGTTGCGCGGCGCGGCGCGGAGCGGCGTAGCCGGTGTGAACGCACTTTAATGTTCCGGTACAAAAAATCAATTTTGGTAGAAAAGTCTGGTTTTAAAAACAAAATTATACAATGTGATCGAAAAAAAAACGGCGTCAGCGAAAGCTATGAAATGAAGATCGGTGTCGTTTTATATGAAAAACTATGACTCAAAATCAAAAGAATGTCATCGATAGTCATTTCCAAGCCAACTGGATGCCGTTTTTTTTTCAATCGTACGGTACAAATCGGTTACAAATTCAGCAAAACACTTTTGAAACCTCTCTAAGGGCAAATTTAGCCAACCGTAGAGGAAGTGCTGACCGTGATTCAATGGTGAGCAGTACTAATCAAAGTAGAGTAGGCAGAAATTGGAAAAATAATAAAATAACAAGCTTAAGTAATTAATAAAGTCATCAATATAATTATTTTTTACTCTAAATGAGGGGAAAATTGTTCAGATTTGGCATCCCTGCTCAGGATAGCCCTCAGCACCGACGAAATTAAATCATCTCAACAACGAAGCCGAATTCGACAAAATAGCAAGAATCAACTTTTAATCGGCATTAAACTGCTTACACTATTTCGCTAACAAGAGAAAAAAAAGTCAGTGGCGTACATGCTTTTTTAGAAAAATATTCCAGTGATAACTTATATGCATGTTCCTGGTGGATATGTCGACACTTTTTTAGCTTTAAAATATATCGCATTTATAGTAACTTTTACCCTCAAAATTTCAGTCGCAACGCTAAAAGTACTTGGAAGAAAATTATAATAAATCGAAAAAAATATTAAAACTTTAACACTCAGTAGCTACGAAAAAAAGCAGAATCAGACCTATGTTGGTATGAAAAATAAATCTTATTTTTACGTGAGGAATCTCCCCACGGGAGACGGCACATGTTTTTTGAATCATCCTGTATGCACGCCACTGCAGTGTGATTATGCTAACTAGTATAAGTGCGGGTTTATACGCAAACAAAAAATTTACTGTGAAAAACGAAAAAGAAATGACTATGCACGTTTTATTAAAAAAATTGAAATAACGGGGTAAAAAAATATTTTTTCTACAAACGTCAGTAAAAATGTAATTTTTAACGCATGCTGTCAGTGCCTAAAATGTGACATTATGTCACTGATGGTAAAAGTCATTTACTTTTCGCACTAGTTCAGAATGACATATTATGAATAATATTCATTAACGTAAAAAGATAATACCTTGATATATACGAACATAAACTTGTTTGTAGAAAAAATAGTGTATGATATGTGTGCTGGGGGGGATGGGACACTCCGCCTTCGGCGTCGCACGGTAGGGTATTAGCATGAAAAAGGTGATCGAAATTCGAAAAAGCAAATGCGTTTAAGATTTCCCAAAAAAAGATAAATGATAAGTTAAATCATCTCTGCCATGAATAGCTTTGCTATGGGTGTGTTTAGTTGCATTCATTTGTTTCAACGAAACGTCAAAGTTGTTACTTCTCACAGATAAGAGGTAAATGGCTAAATTTTATGTTTAAAATTATAAATTGTTGTTGTTCTTGTGCTCTTTTTACGTTTATATTATTGTTTTGATTGAAAATGGCTCAGCAAGCTGCAGGTATGTATTCTACATAAACGTATTATTTATTTTGATATTCTCTATACTAACGATTTTTTTTTGCAACTAAAAGTTAGGCGTTCAGAAAATTTGATTAAATTTGTGACATTTTTATTATACTTAGAGATTTAGTTGCGCATTTCGAAGAATTCAGCATATTGTCTATATACGTTTTACTTAGTAAACATTGGGCTTTCATACAGTAAAATAAAATACTGCGACTTTTTGCGATTTTGCTGATAAAATGAGAAAAACATTCTTGGTTTCCTCCAATTTGCCAATCAGTGATATACTAATGCGAGGTGTAAACCGCGATGGCATTGTTGTGTACAAAGCGATCGCATTAGTGCCATTAGCAGTATAGCACAATTTGGCATTAGTAGCGGCTTTAGTGGTATGGGCATTGCTCGCGGATCAGTCGTAGCATTAGTAGAGTAGTTGCGATATTACTACTGGCACTGACCGTGGAAACACTGGAACAGTGATTTTTCTTTCTTTTTTTAGAATCGACGAATTATCCTTTATTTTGTTCATATTATTTCCTCTTTAATTGAAAATAGCAATAATTTATATAAGGTCTACATAAAAAAATTTCGATCAACTATCAGTGTCAAATACCCCACTGTGCGTCGTGTCAAACCAAACCAAACCAAACCCAAGCTTCCCTTCTCACAAAATAGAATACCACTTTTAGCACTTATATCATAAATAACTATTTTGCACCACAAGCGTTAGTTTAGGTTAATTTAGGCATTATTGTCCTACTAACTCCCTTTGTGCTTAAATAATGTTACATATTTAGGGTAGTTGGTTATATCAATCCACCCAGCTGATGACAACCCTCAAGACTGCCCAACTAAAGGAAAAAATCCGGAAGGAAAAGAAACAACAGAAAGAAGTCGAAAACAAAACGAAGAGCGAATGAAGGAGAATGAGCTTTGTTGATAATGCCATTTGTAAAAAAAACTAAGTGATAAGACTTGATGCGAGTTACCAAGATAATTTTAAGGCCATTACTACATTAATACGTGAGATTAGAGGGCTTTACTTACTCATTTAAGGTTAGGAAAAAGGTAGACGCTGTGATTTATTAGAAGGCTTATTGTTTTCAATAAATTCGAGTTTTTCGAGTGAGAGATGAATGATAAATTTGAATAAAAGCGTTTTTAAACTGAGAATTTACTGCGTTTTGAACTTAGATGTGTCTAATACAGGGTGCTACAAATTCGAGGTACAAGCAAGGTATCTCGGTAACCGTAATAGATACGAACATGGTTAAATTGGAGCAAAGTTGCCCTTTAGGATGTTCACCAAGATGCCATCAAAAAAGTTTTAAAAATTTCAACGATTTCTGAGTTTTGGAAAAGACGGTTTTTTTCGAAAATTAATTTTATTTTTTCCTGTCGTTAATTTTTAGAAAATCGAAATACTAATTGGACATTTTCTTTTTATTTATCTGATTGTATTCTGTATTTTTATATTTTCCAATTAGCTTATAATTTGTGAGATACAGAGGTCAACTTAATTTTTTTAAATACGGACCTGCGTTTTTTATTTCAGGTTTTGAAAGAACTCGGTCTCCTGAGTACAATGATATGCCACACTTAATTTTTTTTTGTTTTGGAAATCTGAACACAATTTATTTAAACTAATTTCAAGTCTAGTTCTGTTTTTTTTTAGTATTTAACTGTCAATTGTTACAATATTGATAAGTGCTATCAGACTTAACAATGGTGTGGGGTAAAACATTGAATACGGAAAATAAAATGCAATGAAATAATATAAAATAAATAATATAAATATAATGTAATAGAAAGAATCAAATCATTTCCCCGGAAGATGGATTGGAAATGGTAAAGCAGTATAATGGCCAGCGAAGTTCCTGGACCTGTCGGTGAGGGGGGGGGCATTACTTGACGTCATTTGTAAAAGTGAAATCAATAAATCTCACCATTTACAATAAAGAGTACAAAATGCATTCGGAAATATAAGAAGAAGATCTGTTCAAAGAGATATAAATAAAAATGAACGAAAAATAAATTTGTGCAATGGGGAGGGTCATAACCCTATCGAACATGTAGAGCATGAGAAACTAGTTTGTAGAAGTTAATTTATTTATAATTGCGATTTTAAAAACTATGATTTTCCTTACTCAATGTTAATTAACGCTGATCAATATTGTTGCAATGAATATAATCACATTAAATAATTTAAAAAACCAGAGTTGGACTTGATTCCGAGATAACAATGCTCGTACCCCGAATTTGTAGCACCCTGTATGCTGCCTCTTTAGCGATCGTTCAACGTTACGTTATCATTATTTGTCAAATATGCGTTTTAGGGTGTGTCTGAGATCAGTTCATATTGTTTAGAAAATTCTAAGTACGTTCTGAAATTATTAATTGTGTGAGTTCCGTTTTTATTAAATTCATGTCGGTATGTTAGGCCTTCGTTCATTTTCATTGTCTTTCAATTCATAATTTTAGGGGCATATACCACTTTTTCCAGGTAAGTTTGTACTGCTTTAAAATTAAACTTATGAAAAAAACTTGAGATTCTATACAATAAAATATACTTAGATATTCTAGAAGTTCAAGATGCCTAAAATAATTAAATATACTTGTATTTCTTAAACTGTATAAAAAATCCTATTTTCAAAGCATCATCAACACGCTATATTGTTTATAAATGCAGTTAATTTGTGTTTACAATTATATAAGACTACACACGTTCGCATTGTAATGACTTGTACAAAAGTGTCTCTTTCCTCGCGTAAAATAATAAACTTTGCGATCATAACTTGTTCATTTACGCTAAATCGGCAACGCATTTTAGTAATAAAGAAAATAATTTCAAATTAAAAATCAAAAAGTCAGAATTAAAAATAAGCAAATTTTGACTGTCGATAAAATTATAACCCCAAATCAATTGACAATGACAATACTAAAAATAATGTGCTGTAATTTACGAAGTACCGTAATGACGTCACCAATCTATTTATCTGGTTGGCAAGTGATTGAGTTTGACAATATATGACGTGCCGTTGAACGATCGCTGAATAAACAGTACGAATAACTAGCTTTTGGTTTGTAGTTATGTGCAATATGCACCACAATACAACATTTTGCAATACTTTCAAATAAAATAATAAAAAATATTGTAATTTCTGCACACTAAATGAAAAGGTTCTCGTTAAATTCATTTGAAATGTGGCAACATGGTAAGAAATAAAAAGGTGGTCGTTTCTGGAAAAAAATCTGACTTCTTCGCCACTGGAAAAGAAATATACAAAAATAAAAAAGTTATTTTTTGTCACCACTGAGGGTGCATCCACACTATCCTAAAAACGGCGTATCGGCGTAACGGCGTAACGACCTTGAATCGATTTCGAGTAATTCTATTGGCTGAAATTTTTGACAGATGAACTTGACAGATAAAATTTCTGACAGATGAATTTTTCAGCCAATAGAATTACTGAAAATATATTCAAGGTCGTTACGCCGTTTTTAGGATAGTGTGGATGCACCCTGAGTTGTGTCCAAACGGAAATCAGCTGGTCAGTGGCTTTTTACCAGTAAAACAAATTTATCTAGTCGACGAAAATGCTTAACGTTTCAGGAGGTGTATCTCCTACCGTCTTTAGAAGCAAAAAAAATACAAAGAAAAAATAAATAACTATTTAAAATATCTAAATACAACTATTCAACACTTCAGTTTTTTTTTGTGGTTTTGTTTTCGATCATAGACAAACAAACAAGTTGAATCACAGTGACCTAAACGTGTACCTGTTAGTTGTTGACATACAACTTGTACCAGGCCTATATCAAATGTAAACATTGGTCTATTTTTTATCGATGTGTGTCCTTGATCCAGATATCGCTTTTAGAATTCAATTTAATTAGTATTTTTATGCATTTAGAAGTAATTGCATTGCTGCAAATTATTATAATTATAGTACTTTGAATTTTTAGTAAATAACTACCTATTTTTAGTACTCTAAATGCTTTAAAAATATGGTATTTGATCTTTATTTGTAATAAATATTATTTTTACATGCACTACTACATGCTCATTTGATTGCATTGCAGAAGCATGCTGAATTTATTATTCCATACATTTTTTTCAATATATGATTTCTTCTATTTCGAAAATTAGACAAAATTCTAAAAATTTTCATAGTTATACCCCTGATAAACAAGGGTTATACTTTTGTCTACAACTACTATTTAAAGAGAAAGTTGTTGGCAAAGATGTACGTACACACCGTGTAAAAATAAGTAAAGTAATATAGCCCGATCCTGTCGTGTTAAGTCACATCCAAAATTCCAAATACACGTGCTTTGATTAAGCTTTGCAGAGCTTCAGCATTTTCCATAAAATAGCGAGCAATTTATTACAAACCGATATAAATTATATATCACTGTAATCACAAAACTTCAATATATTTCCTTATTGTAACAGAATTTTAAATTGTCTTTATTTTCGATAAAATTTAGTCCAAACATAAGGAATATTTTGTTGATGTTGGACCATCAAAATCTTAAAAATAAAGAAGTTCTCTAAAAATGTGCTACAATACGGATATATAGTATAACTTTATCTTTAATTTCCTTCTTCATTTGTGTTAAAAAACCTAGCCAATTTTACATAAAACGTTAAATGCCAAACGCTTATTTTGCTACTTTTTCGGACTAGTGAAATGGACTCTTAATGATAATACTGTTCCAAATCAATAAATTATACCCGCAACACAGAATTAGAACAATCACCTAATATTTGCATATAATAAAGGTTGCTAGACAATAACAAAAATAAAATCTACTTTTGGTCTAAGTTTGATCAAAGTACCATACGATCAAAAAAAAAACGGTGTCAAAGACGGCTGAGGAATGAAAATCGATGATAATTTTGGCGAGGTCAAGCCCTAGACGTCATTTACTTAGCCCGTACTCTTCTATATTTTTTAAATGGCGCTTACTACTTGTCAGTTGGGCTTAAGAAGGTTGTTATTTATTTTTATATCGAGTAAAAATGATTTTTGAATAGTGTAGTGTAAAATTCGAGAAAAATATTTTTTTTAAATAGATTTGTGTCTGGAAACGTCTTATTCTTCTTAAATCTTTCAATAATTAGTATTAATTTATGACAAGTTTTATATCGATTTTTAGTAAACCACGTCTGGAGATTGACCTCGCTAAAATTATCATCGATTGTCGTTCCCCACCCGTCTGACGCCGTTTTTTTTTCATATCATACAGTATATTTGAAATTAAATTATCACACTGTGTCCATATGTGTTTGTATCAGCATTTTGAGATTTTGTTGCCATGACGACATAAATTATGATTATATAAATTGTCTACATACAGGATGGCCTAATAAAATTACTACCAGTGCCTAAATGTAATGGTAGCACATGAATTTCTTACAGTATATTCTATAAGAAATGCACTGTATTACAGATATAGTGTTTAAAACAATGTGCAGTCTTTGGTAAGTGTGTGTAATAGTAATATACCATGGAAAAAAGGTGTCACAGTGACCTACCAAATGACGTATGGTATTTCAGATGTAGGCACAGCCAAAAAAGCTTTACAGCCTTTTTTTCTGACTGGATTAAGTAAAAATAACTTAAATGGGTTAGTAAAGAGTACAAAGTGTGATATGAATATAATTGCTTAGGGATATATTTTATAATTGCTGGGTGCCTAAGGGGGGACAGTTTCTCTACTTTTTTGTATATATTATTGATAATACAGCAATAAATTAGCTAGTTTTATATTCTAATTTTATTTTATTTCATGTAACTCGACGAACTTGCTTGTTAAATCATTAATCAATAATATCTTACAACATATTTGTTTTTATTTTCTGTATAAATGAATCACAGACCGTTCTTAGTAAATGTTTACTACATGTGCTACCTTATTCTAGTACTGCCACATAATTGGTGGTTCCCGTAATGGTTCCACAACTTGATAAGGTGATGCATTGACCATCATCAATTTTATTCATCCTTAGTCGAAGGTCTGGATTGTAATGTGTAAGATAATGGTAGAAACGACCCTAATGAAAATTCAGACATGTTAAAGAGAGACACAAAGTGGGATAATACATTTCTTCTATGCAGTGTCTAGCCTGGCTTTGCCGACGGTGTATAAAGTCAATACTTCATCTTTCTCTTACTCAATAAAATACAGACCAACGATTTAGAATGACCAGACTGGTATATTCTTATTTTAAATGATATAACCAAAAAAATGATAAATCTATATAAAATATCAAACTTGACTATAATAAGGAACTAAATACGAAAATTGGTGAAAGTTTATAAGATAGAAAAATGTGTATGTATAGGTAATATCATGATGTATTATTATAAAGTTTGTTTTTTAATGCAGAACTATTAGAGTATTTGTCCTTCTGCTGTACTGTATATATTATACTTTTAGCATTAGAATTCTCTTTATTGGCAGAGAAAGATAGGAAAAAATAGTGCAGAAGTAAAAATACACCAAATGTTTGGGTAAAAACTATCCTGCAATAAAGAACAAAATTATAGTTAAACTTGATTAAGTTTAACGAGTTTTCCGGAAATAATAAGCACCCTGTAGAGAGGGGAAGGTTGTATAAGAGGCCTTATTTTATAAGATAATATTTTATAATACCGCATTGCTTTTTTATGATTGATTTATATACGGAGAGTACCTCAGTAGGCTTTTTAGATTTAAAACGAAATTTGTGACGTAATTATACTAGATCATATTGATACTCAAGGTACTAGAGCATTTATGAATCGCTCTGTATATTAAGGTGATGTAACCAAAGATATTAAAACACACTAATGTCTTTGGATGTAACAATTTATATGACCGAAGGAACAGCGTCATTTATAGACAAGTTTAAGCAATCTAAGATACATATTTAATTTAAAAAAAATCAATTAACGAAAGAAAGTTTATAGGGAGTGTCCTGTAAAAAATATCTTTTAAGGTTTTAAATATTTTAGATTGCTTAAAAAGCGATATAAACAACATATACTGTTACAATTTTTAATGTTCTAACCTATAATTATTACCTGGTCATGTTAGACTAGGAGTCTAGTCAATAAACTGAAACAAAATGGAGTAAATATTCTGAAAATTTATTAAATGATATAACAGTATAATACATATTAAATTTTGACTTTTTCTTATTATTTTTTAAGCTGTCTTTTATCTAATTGAAATCAAAAAAATGTCCGGCTTTTTTGGATTTTGTGATAATTATTGCTCTGAAACCTACAGATAATATATAAATTTGCTATATATAGAAGATCCGTAATTTAAAATCGGCTTAAAATAATTAGTTTCTAGCATTGTTTGTAGTTTTATTTAATTTTTAAGAGGTGAGTAACTTTGGATAATGGTTATGATAATGTATTTTATGTTTTTTTAATAGACGCTTTATTTTACTATAAAAGTTGCTTTTTTAAACCCGATAAGTTGTTTAAAGATATATGGTAGCCTTAACAACTAAAATCAGATTTTCATCTCTATCATTTTTCCTTATTTTGTCACCCAACGCCACTTGTCTATATAAAGAGGAATTTTGTAATTTGCCTTGTTAAATATAACCAATGTCAGATTATTTTTCTTATTTAGCTTTCAAGTAGCAAAAAGTAAAAATCCAATTTACTGTATATAACCCATTAAGCAAACAATCTTATATCGTATGATCGGGAAAAACGGCGTCGAATTGGCTTAGCAATGACGATCGATGACATTCCCCATCTGATTTTACATATAAAATCTTCATTTGATAGCCATCGCTGACGCCATTTTTTTTTATCATACTGTATTAAGACAACGGCCCAGCTACGTCGAAACACCGGTTCCCGATAGATCACCAAAGTTAAGCGACGTAAGAGGATGCGAGTGGATGGACGGGTGACCGACTGGCAAGAGTGTAAAATCTATTGACACACACTGCTGGAAATCGGTGTCATTGACAATGATATGGCCGAGGACCGCAGTTCTGATACTTAAACAATTCAAATTAACCTTACTTACTGCCAACCAGATTAACTTGCCGCCATTACTCGCTGACGAGTATCTGACACGCATCAAGCACTTGCAAGATACGCAAGGCGTTTTCTTTCATGAGCTTTTCTGTGACTGAAAAGCCCGATACGTGATATTATCTCTCTTCCGCACTCCGGACATTCAAAAATGTCATTACTTTGTTGCCTCTTTACTTTTTGGTTGTAGTTGTTAACTGAGTTTACAATTCTTTTTCATTGCGTTCTATTGTGCGCTGCTTCCTCGCACTGATTCTGCATGCGTATCCCCTTTAAGCTTTCATGGAAAATATCCTTGTATCATTTGAGTTGTCCACCCGGTTTCCTAACCGTCTACAAGCTCACTGTAAAGAAGAGATTTCGGTAGGCGGTTTTCTTGCATCCTGCATACTAAGTGGACAGCTCACCTTAAGCGGAATTTAGTAATCATGACTTTAGCGCTCTCGCAGCTAGCTTTTTCAAGGGTTGATACGTTTGAGACATGGTGGTACCATTTGATCCTTAACAGTTGTCTAAGGTGTCTCTGTTGCAACTTGTTTAATGCGTTCGTGTGCCGGCGGTACGGCACCCAGGTTTCGCTTCCATATAACATGTTGGGGATTATTATTGCTCGCAGATTAGCCTTAGCAGCAAAAAGAAGACGTTAATTCAACATTATTTATTTTACTTTAATCTGATATTTATAGATTAAAAATAAACCACAACCATACATCTAAGCATTACGGAAGGAAATAAAACAAAAACACGGTTCGTTTTTTATAAAGTAAAATGTGTGATGCATGAATCATGAATAGTATATTTCCTAGACAAACCTGTCAATATATTTTTTATTCAAACTCATCGGAATTGCACTCAAAGAAAAACTTCTTTCTTATAATAGACATTTTTAGTACAAAAATTAAAAGTATATAATATATATTACAAATGGATACACCTCACACATCTGCATCACACCAAACCTCACACATCTCCATCCTTAAAACTATTAAATAGGCGTTCATTAAATAAAAAACCTTAAAATATTATTTGCTGGACTCTAACGATTCTCTGCTTTCTTCGTTTGAATCGTCCTAAAAAAGACAAAAAAAAACAATTTCAAAAAGCCTTATGAATAAATATCCAATATCAGAAAATAAAAACATAAATTTGTCATATCCAACATAAAAAGACTTGACGTTTTGTAAGTTCCATAAAGGTCTTTTGTCAA
Source organism: Sitophilus oryzae (assembly GCF_002938485.1). Taxonomy (NCBI): domain Eukaryota; kingdom Metazoa; phylum Arthropoda; class Insecta; order Coleoptera; family Curculionidae; genus Sitophilus; species Sitophilus oryzae. The sequence goes on along the minus strand of NW_022146262.1, from coordinate 1,114,614 downwards.
CTACCAAAAAGAAAAAAATATAAAAAGTATCACATACTAAGGGCTGGCAAAGGTTAGTCTTGGGTCGAGATTTCCGTATGTAAGAAGAGTACAATGGGTTTATAATGTACTGAACAAAGAGAGAACAGTAAACACGTTGCCAAACGTATGAAATAAATCGGGAAACTGTGCACATTGCTAAGAGACGTGGAAGGGGATATAGCAGATTTGTCGCTGGTCGACCCAATCAATACTTCTGTCAGTACTTAAAGTTCTAGAGAAAGGTGTACATCATGCTTTCAGCTTCACGATTTAATTACGTCTTGTGATACTTTATTTGTTTATTTATTAACGAGTCGTTGTAATTTTCCCTATAGCTTCAAAATTTTTAAGTGCAAGTTAGAAACACTTGCATTTTTAGTAAAAATAAGTGGAACTGAGTGACGTTCGACAGTGTTCGCGCTATTAGAACTCTGAATTCAAAAATCGATATCTCAAAATCTATTAGAAATAATTGATTGTAGTTTTTTCAAAGGCTTTCTTAACATTTCTGCTATATTTTCTTCACAGAGAGTATGTAAAAATTTTTATAAATAAAAAGCTACACGATTGCTGAAAATTGCGTTGCGCTAAAAGTAAATGGTTGAGTTGTTTAAAATTTTTGAATGGAAAAGACAACCTTGTCGAATTTTTCTTATTTAAACATATTGTAAAAGATCCGATATTCAGAATAAAAAAAGTTTCAATACTAAAGTGGTTCTTAAGTTTATGGCGTGTTATGTGTTAAAAAGTTCAGTTTTTAAATTATCGCGATTACTGACGTTTCCTCGTTATAAAAAAAATCGACACCTTAACGATATCCTTATAATTCCTTTTCAGATGCTCAGAAACATATCTTATGATTTTATCTAGTTATCTTTTCGAAAAAAAAGTCTTATCTAAAAATAACCGGTTTGCGATCGTGATTTTACTTTACTTGACAGGGAAAGGCGTACCGGCAACGCCGCAATAACACGTCGTCGCATTTCTCTCACTCGACTTAATAAGATCCCTATGCGATTTACTTCCACACTGATCCACACATGTAAATACCGACCCAAGAGTAACAGTTGCCAGCACGGTATAAGTAACACTCCAATAAGGGTAGTAAAGAATTTAAGAGCATTCGTCAAGAGAGTGTGACGGCAACAACATACATAATGCTATAAACAAGGGTAGATACGGGATTCTAAATCAACCTAGCAAACTATTATACAGGGTGGTCCGAACTGTATTCCGGAAACTTCGGCAGCATATTCTGCAGATAAAAATAAGTAAAAAAGTTCGTATAGATGTATGTCCTAAAATGCTTGGTTTCGGAGATACAGGGTGTAGAAGTTGCATTTTAATTTCGATTTTTTTCCAAATAATTTCTGAAGTAACATCAATATTTGGCTGAAAATTGGTGTCTGGGAGTTTTTTGACATGAGAAATTTGATTTTGATGTCAATATGACTCCTATTTGTAGGGGGCGCCACCTACATCTGTTTTAACTATTTTAAAGAGTAATAACTTTTCGTCCGTACCTGTATAAAACTACCGAATGAAAAAAATTACATTTCCTTAATTTTTTACTTAAAAAATGTCTCTTGGTAAAAATCGCTAAGAATAACCTTTCTCAAGATATTTAGAATGGAAATAGTCAATACATGTCATTATTGACAAAATTAAACATGTTGAGTGGATAGTTATTTGTCTGAAATGATTATTTTGGGAACTTTTTATTTTTTTTCAATGAATCATAAACATTTTCTTCGAAAAACTGATGATAAAACAGTTTCTGTTGAACTTTTGGCACAAAAACATTACAAATTTATGATTTCAGTCTAATAACTATTTAGTCAACATATTTAATTTATGTCAATGGTGACAGGTATAGATAAGTTAGATTACAAATACCTCAAGAACCATTACACCAAGCGATTTTTACCAAGCCGTTTTTTACGTAAAAAACGTCGTGAATGTATATTTTTTTACTCAGTAGTTTTATACAGGTAAGGACGAAAAGTTATTACGCTTCAAACCAGTTAAAAAATATGTAGGTTTTTTTTTTGGCGCCCTCTACAAGTAGGAGTTATATTGACATAAAAATCAAATTTCTCAGGTCAAAAAACTCCCGACACCAGTTTTCATCCAAATATTTACGTTACTTCAGAAATTATTTGGAAAAAATCTAAATAAAAATGAAACTTCTACACCCTGTATCTCCGAATCTAAGCATTTTAGGATTACACGAACTTTTTTACTTATTTTTATCTGCAGAATATGCTGCCAAGTTTCCGGAATACATTTCGGACCACCCTGTATCTATCTCTGTCGCATGCATTCAAATACCTATAGACCACAGAAATAAAGTGACCAATATGGTATACTAGTCTTGTAGGCAGTGGCGTAGCGTGGGTTAGGGGCGCCCGGAGCGGAGAGCCTCAAGCAAAGAGGTTTGCCGCCCTTACAGAATCCGTCCGCCGCCTTCATAACAATTCTTTGTCGCCCCACAGGTACTTGGAAAGTCGCCGGGCCTGCCCCCGCCTTGCTACGCCACTGCTTATAGGAGTATTACTTATGAGGTATTCCAAATCTTCACTGGGTCTGTCCAATCAGAGGATTCGTGACAGTGACAGTTGTCTCTGTCAAAATCTTTCCTGCCTCGTTGGACAAACTTTAGGTGTTATAACAGCGCAATAAAATACAATCTTTCTTACCTCTAACGGTTGTATTGAATCCGTCGAAATATTTAAATGGAACGATTCGTTTTCGATGTTCTGAAACCAAGTATCAAATTTTAGTATGCCTTAAACGTTCGTCGACTCACCCTGTATAGGCTTGATGCATTCACAGCCGGTACTGCCACCATCGAAGAATATCGTAAAAACTAGTATATACAAATACACGGGTTGAAATAGCGAGTATACGAAAAAATTATTATTTAATTATTCTAAAAGTGTTAGGAAGTATAATTTGTGAAAATTTTAAAAATAAAAGTAAAAAAGTAAATATTTTGATATCTTCAGAAGGTCTAACTTGTATTATAATTTATTATTCCAGTTAAAAAAATTTTTTAGATGAGTCCAACTACGGTAGCGAGCATAGTTTTAATCACCGGTTTCGCTGGTGGGGCATAATTGGGACTATTTCGGCTATTAATTTTAATTTTAGAAGATGTTCATAAAACATTTAATCACTAGTTTTGATTAAAACAAGTATACCAATAATATTGTAATTACATTTTACCCTCTCTTAGTATTTGTTTATTTAATTTTTTGATTATGTAACAAGCACTTTGTTTACTCACTTGTAATCGTCAACTGAATCCATTTTTGCCATTGATCAAATCAGTATGAGAAACTATGAAGCTATAAAATGTTGTTTCGGGAGAGTTGAATATCCGGGAAGGTTGAGTTATTGAATGCTATTGCACCTAACAACGCCTTAATTACGCTCTCCTTTACGCGTTACCATTTTTTCAGCAATTTTATTAACATTTAAAATTGTCACAACACAACACAACGCCGACGCCTAGTTCGAATTCTTTTTCACTTATTTTTTACTACCCGAAACAGCGTTACATCACACAAACCTCGTACCTGAGTGTTTTATAGTCTCAATAACTAGCAAAAAACTAAAATACTTAAAATATTATGACAAAACCACGATTTCAATATTATTTTAATGCGATCAACATGACGGCGCGGCGGCGTGAACGATATACTGATAATTTCTGATTTTTGCCGTTGAAGCGCTGAGGTCGGAATTTGTTGAAATCAACTGAAATGCACCAAGCCTATACTATAGGCGAAAATTCCGCAATAAAGAACAAATTCGAACATCAATATTTCAAAACTTACCGGCGAAAATTCATCTTTGAACCGTTTGACTAGCACATCCCTCGGCAGCGTGGTCTCTCCCATCCGTTTCGGCAAGTTCAGGTTGTTCTGCTTGGGAGTGTCGCCGCCTCGCTGGACAGGTATTATGCTGGACACTATATCATGCTTTAACGCATTGTCCACCTCTCTGGCCAAGACACTCACTTGCGTTGTGTAGCTTTCGATTTCTTCTTCTAAGCTCGCTATTTCTTGCCGCGTGTCGTCGATCTTAGTTGTCATCGTACCCACTTGCGTTTCCAGCATTTTTATATCACTATTTTCAACCTTAAAATTTGATAATGTATGTACAGGGTGGCGCTTCTCATACGCCGCAGGAGAACGGCAGTTTATATCGAAATGAAATTCTGGCAGCATATGTAGGTTAACTGAAATCATTTTATAAAAATATATAGAATTATACAGGGTGTCCCCAAAAAGTTACACATCAAATTTGTTTTTTTTTCTAATGGAACACCCTATATATTTTGCCTACCCCTCAAACGAAGATTTTCCTAGATGTTTTAATTTTTAGGATTTTGTGTCAGTAGATCTTTATTATTTGAAAAAATCTAGGGGTGACTGTGTGATATACCTTTTGTTAATTTAACAAAAATTAAAGATTGTAGAGTTAAATACTCAACGGTAATAAAAAGATACACGTTTAAAACATATTTTAATAATTACAGAATTAAAACTAGATATAAACCTATAATTATGTGACAAAAATTAGCTAGATGAAATCAAATGCTCAAAATGCTTCCTTTCCGTTAACTGCATAAAATTACTTTTTTACTTTTGAAAATAATCTTTTCATTGTAAAAGGCATATGTAGAGTTCTATCTCGAAAAGCAGCTACAATAATTTCTTTCATGTTGTTGACAATAGTTGGTCGAGTTTTGTAAACACCGCCTTTAACATACCCCCATAAAAAACAGACTAGATAAAATCAGGAGGATTTAAGTATCCTATTAATTGGTGGTTGCACACTGCATTCACCAACTAATACCGTATGACCGAAAAAAAAACGGCGTCCAGTTGGCTTGGAAATGACGATCGATGACATTTCCCATATAATTTTACATATAAAATGACAGCGACCTTCATTTCATAGCCATCACTGACGCCGTCTTTATTCGATCATACAGTACAATCATATTAATTCTCTCTGATGTAGGATAAGTTTGCATTTTCGGCAAATTTCTTAGAATTTTTTTTGTGTTAACTGATACAAAATGATTACTAGTTTTTAATTTGGACTAATTAGACAGCTATGTTGAAGTAACGTCAGACATATCACAGCCACCCTAGATTTTATCAAATAATAAAGATCAACTCAGATCAAATCATGTAAATGAAAACATCTAGGAAAATCTTTGTTTGGGGGTAGGCAACCTTAATAGTATTTTGAAGGCACATGAATTCTCCATTGAATATCGGAATAATATGCTGGCTATTTAAAATAAAAGAGTTGCATGCTTTTAAAGGTGACCAATGTTCAATATTAATTTTGTCTCACCCTGTATAACTTTTTGATCAAGTTTTAATTTGATTTAAAGTACAATAATTAATTTAACTACACATTAGGCTATACCGGGTAAATTCCAATTTAGGTAGCTATTATTGTAATTTAAAAATTGTTCTTTATTTCTAGAAAATGTTAAATATTGTGTCAAAAACCTTACATTTTAGTCATATACTTCTCTTATAAAACTCACCTTTATTTTTCTCCCAGAATCGGAAAATCTGTAGAACTTTATATTTTTAAAAAGTGCTCTGAATTAACCTACATATGCTCACAAAATTTCATTTCAATACAAACTGTCGTTCTTCTTGGAGCCTCTGCAGCGTATGAGAGGCGCCATCCTGTATTTATTTATATGAAGAGATCCAAATACTTTTAAAAGAGTATACCGCGGCCTTCCCATATAAGCAACGAGAGGATTTATGTCCCAGTATTAAAGGACAGAAAATCGGGTTTGTATGGTTTGAGGACATAAGTTCATCCTTGTTTATAGTATACTCTGTTTTTTTTCTCAGGTAAGATTTCGACAGACGATGACAGAAGAAAAGCAGATGACGTCCCATACCAATCTATTTATTTTACTAAAAAAAGTTTCTAATAATTTATAAGTTAACTATGGATGGGTTTAAATATAAATCCGTCATGTCGTCTCTTGTTGTTTTTAACCAGTTTTATTGGTTTATTTCAAAAATGACAGATCGTATTTCAATTTTATTGGTTTGACGGAACGACGAACGACAAACGGACGCCGATGCGTATGAACTCGCCTTTAGATTTTTGACGCTTGTCAAAGTCTTGCCAAATTAGAGGTTATAATTTTGTGTCAACTTTTGGCAGTTTTGTCAAATACCCTGCGTTTTGGAAGATGATGCATTTTGAATCGTGTTATTGCGTGTGTTTTGTGTCTTTTGAAGTCAAGTGGAGGAAAAATCGAGTGAAAATTAACTGTAGACCCAGAGCACAGTTTATGGTTAATACTCGCTGCCCAGGCAAAATGTCTTATACACCAATAAAGTTACCATCATTAAAGTTCGTATACCATCTCGTCGTAGATAAGTGCATCTCGAATATGGTAAAAGGACCATACTAAACACATACTAAAAACTGGAGTAGCTGTAAAATATCACACGATACGTAAATAATGAATTTTAGTACTGCACAAGAAAAATAATGCCAAAGGTACTGGTTAAAAAAATTAAGATTAAAATTAATTAATCAACCTTTAAGGTAATAAATAGTAAATTTGGTAAGTGTTATTAATAATAAAATAGTTTGTTTTATTTATGTTGTTTTATTTATTCCTGCGGAATATTACAAATTTGTATTTGTACATAAGTTATATTGATAAATATAATCATAAATGCGGGAAGTTTCAAAAAGCTTGAAAGTAAGAAATAGTTCTTTTTTATATTTTTTTGGTATGTGGTGTCTTGTTCTTGTTTGTTTTGTATTAAGACATACCGTTTTTTATTATATTAAATAACTCGATTACATTTTTTCAGTTTTATACAGTTTTTTTCACAATATTTTGAAGTAATCACTTGTCAGTCAAATTTTAAATATAATAATTTCCTGCTATGCGTTCCAGTTGTACCAACTTATTTCTTTGTAAAATAAAATAAACTACTTTGAAATTAAAATGACAGACACATCTATCACTGTCAAGGATCTTCTCGTTGGACAAACTATACAGCCAATCTGGCATCAAAAAAGATCTAGGGTCCCATCAAATTAACCCCGCTCTCATACTTTTCCAATCGTAAGTGATCCACTGGAAAAGCTTAAATTCAAAAATTCGTATCTCCCCACCCCACCGTTTTGAGAAACTCAAAAAAATGTTGGATTCTATTTTCTGGCTGAACCTAGGTTCCCCAGATTATATATTTATATTATATCCATCCTTTAATACTGGGACAAGAATTAAAATACTCTTTTATAAGTTGATGGGTGTCATGAGATTGATATGCTCTTTTCTTGCTCTTTTTATTCAAAGTTTTATATGGACGGCAATGTTAAATGTGTTTTTCTTACCTCAATAATTTCCGATTCATACTGTGAACAAATTTCTGGTTCTAGTTTTAAAGAATTCCTTAAAGTACATAATTCATGGGTCGTAGTTTCCGACCTATTTTTCATCTAAAACAAAAATCATCCATAACTACATAAAATCCAAAAAAATCGATGAATCAGCTTTTTTTATTTAAATCGGATTTCAATAATAATCAACGATTTATTTCTAGCCAAGGTCTTAGAAGTCTAAAGGATTCACACGAAATTACTTCAAAAATCTGTCCAACATTTTGTTATATTTTTATATCATATAAATGTTATAAGAACCATTTTTTATACAGTATGTCCCCAGATTGTCTTTACAGAGGAAAAACACTTTTTTATTATTGACTTTTTGAGAAAAATGCATTCTTCATAAAAATTTTTGCTTGTTATAAAATGGTAATCCCGTTTATACCTTTCCAAATTTCCATACCGTTTTAGAGAAAATTAAAAAAAGAAGAAAATATAGTTGATTTTTTTCCGAAAATTTACACTTTCTGTAAAATTATACTTTTTTTGTAAATTTATTTTCTGTACAATTACACTTTCTGAAAATTTACTCTTTTTCTGAAAATATAACTTTTGCAAAATTACACTTTTTCTGTAAACTTACACTTTTTCTATAAATTTACACTTTTTCTGAAAATTTACACATTTTCTGTAAAATTACACTTTTTTGTAAATTTACACTTTTTCTGTAAAATTACACTTTTTCTATAAATTTACGCTTTTTCTGAAAATTTACACTTTTTCCATAAAATTATTTTTTTTGGAAATTAACACTTTTTCTAAAAATTTACACTTTTTCTGTAAAATTACACTTTTTGTAAATTTACTGTTTTTCCGTACAATTACACATTCTGAAAATTTAACTTTTTTTTGCAAAATTACACATTTTGTGTAAATTTACACTTTTTCTGTAAATTTACACTTTTTCTGAAAATTTACACTTTTTCTGTACAATCACACTTTTTTTGTAAATTTTTACTTTTATCTGTAAAATTACATTTTTTCTGTAAATTTACATTTGCTGTACCATAGAAACGTGTTTGGATTTTTAGGACTTAGGAAAATTTTCTCTAAAACGGTATGGAAATTTGGAAAAGTATAAACGGGATGAAGAATGCATTTTTCTCAAAATGTCAATAATAAAAAAGGTTTTCCTCTTGTAAAGACAATCCGGGGACATACTGTATAGTTATGATTATTGTTAGTTCCCAGTAGTTAATATGCAGATAAAAAAAAATCGTGGGTGTTTGGGAAGGCTTGAAAGGAAACAATGTTTTTGCGACGTTTCGCGACTTTATTGTCGCTTCTTCAGGCAGGAGCAGTTTTTTAAAAAATATCAAAATAAGATTAACTGACCACTTACCCAAAACATATATTAATCCACATTATGCCTACAAACATTCATGGCGACTCCAACCGCCAACACCAAGACACATACAGACGAATCGAACAGAAACTTGACAGGTATTGTTTGGCCCGATATACACCGATGCTCGGTTTGTGTCGTACTGACACCAGTTAAATTATTAATTTTTGGTACCGAAATTAATTTAACTGGTGTCAGTACGACACAAACCGAGCATCGGTGTATATCGGGCCAAACAATACCTGTCAAGTTTCTGTTCGATTCGTCTGTATGTGTCATGGTGTTGGCGGTTGGAGTCGCCATGAATGTTTGTTTTATTTTGATATTTTTTAAAAAACTGCTTCTCCTATAGTGCCTGAAGAAGTGACAATAAAGTCGCGAAACGTCGCAAAAACATTGTTTCCTTTCAAGCCTTCCCAAACACCCACGATTTTTTTTATCTGCATACTGTATAGTTTTATAACTTTTACAATATTTATTTTTCGATTCGTTAAAATTATTTAAACAGTAGTAAGTATTAAAAAAACATAAGTTTTAAAGCTGTTATTTTTCAACTTAATATAAAGTTTTTTTAAACAAGTTGTTTTTTTAAATCCCGATTCACGATTAAAATAAAAAAATAAGTTGATTTGAACCAAGTTGAAAATTACTAAATAACTATACACCAGTTACAAAACATGGATAATTTGTGATTTTACAATCTTAAGAGAACTTTAAATGTGTAAAAATTTTAATCTACAAATGGACATAATGTAAGACCCCCCTGTATATTGAACAACTTACATCACACAATTTCTGTTCTATCACAGTCTTTTCCGGGACTTTCTGTTCCATACCGAGTACATTCGAAGATTCTATTACACCTAAGAAATGTTCTACTTGCTTTATCCGACTTCTAGTGATATCCGAGAATTTTTCTAGATCTTGAAGCTGTTGAATTTCCTCTTGCCTTTGCTGCTGCAACCCGCTATACAGCACCGCTATAACGTCCGTAAAAGATTTCATTTTTGATGTCACATTTCGATCATAACTTTCAAACTAAAACGGTAAAAAAAATCAACTTTTCAAATTAGAATTACCGCCAATCCTGTTTTAAACTAAAAAACATATACAGGGTGTTTCAAATTCGTTCAGTTTGGTTCTTTTTTTCACCATAATACGCGTTTCGCGAACCATGTTAGCATCATCAGCAGACCATTAAAACTAAACAAATCCACAAACTGAGCGATTGTATAGTTGGCACTGACCAAGCGTAGCAAAACTAGCCAAGCGAGTGGAAAACAACCAAGCGTAACAATTCATTACAAAGACTAGAGCAATAGGAACAGAAAACTGGAAAGAATTGGACCATTATCTCATTTCATATCTCTGTTCATATTATCTTTATATTTATTATTTTTTACGCTCTCGTATGCACCTAATTGCCTGTAATTTGAGAATTGTTTGATTAATTTTAAATTATTAACATTTATACAATGATTTTTATGAACAATCTGTTGAGCATAAAGTGTACCATATCTTATCTGAGCCATATGTCCTTTAAATCTAGTTAACATTGATCTAGTTTGCCCAGCATATTTCTGATTACAATCTTTACATGAAATGTCATAAATACCCGATCTTTCCAGTGGATGTGTTTTATCTTAAGATTACCTAATAGTTGTTGTAATTTATTATTAGCACTATACACAAGTTTATAATTATACATTCTTGAAAATTCTTTTTAAACCACTGGATAACTGTCTGTCAAACGGTATTGAAATATACTCCGACGTATCTTTCTCCACTTGAAAAGTCGAATTCGCAGAAATCTCAAACTCTAATTATTTTATGAACTAATGAAGGAGAATATCCATTACACTCAGCTACATTCCCAATGTAATTTCTTTCTATTTCATATCTTTCGTATATTTCGGGTAAGTGGAAACTTAATGTTGAAACTGTGCTGATGAAGCTATGGTGAATTATTGTTTTATTTTACCCTGTATCAAGGTTTGGCACTAGTCAAAACTAGTTTTAACCGGTTATAACCAGTGGTATAAAAAAATAAGTAATAGGAGTGAGCCTCTTTTGGGAGACACCCGGTATAGGTATTTATACAGGGTGAGTCTTAAATAAGTGCAAATATTTTTAGGGCTGGTACCGTATGATCGAGAAAAAACAGCGTCAGCAATGGCTATAAAATGAAGATCGCTGTCAATTTTTATGTAAATTTATATGGGAAATGTCATCGATCGCCATTTCCCAGCCAACTGGACGCCGTTTTTTTCGATCATACGGTAGATCTCGATAAAAGATGCATATTTTACTTTGAAAATGTCAAAAAAATTGATTTTCGCTTATATTTTGAGAACTACTGGATCTTTTCTGAATTTTCTTTCTTGTAAATTTAATCTACTATCTATGTTGCCATGTTATGTTTTTCAACTAAAAATTCTAAAAAATTTTTTCAAAAAAATCCAAATTTTGAAAAAAAAAATTCGCAAAAAAAACCTTATATAATGGGGTCGAAATATACTACCCCTAAAAATATTTGCACTTATTTAAGACTCACCCTGTATATGCAACAGTGATGTATATGTATTTTTGCGCGCGAGCTGGTTTTATTTATTCAAAATTAATTAATTGATTTTTTCTTAATTTAAATATAAAATGAAAAAAAAATCCTGATTAAGATGAGTTTTGTCCAATCTGTCCAAAACTGTTTTGAACAGGACGGTATTGAAACCTGGTTAAAACTACTGGTTTAAACCGCTATGCCTCAAACTTGCCAACCCTGCCCTGTATAGTGTCTAAAACTTACCTCAGAAGATGTATTACTGCAGTCTTGAACATTATTCTCCACCAAACCCAACACGTTATCAATTTTACCAATATTAAACTCCGATCGACAAGTAACACGTTTTACCATACTCTCCAACGCGGTCTTTGTCTGCGTTTCAAAACTCAGTTTCTTAGCTTCGACCGCATCCGCTTGTGTACTCGCAAGAAAATCCAAATTCATTCTCACATTATTTAAACGAAGGCCAGACGAATTCCTCAAATCTTCAACCTTTTCCGCCGCAGAGCTTATAGTTTGACTCAGACCCACACTTTTTTCCTTCACTATTTTTTCGTTGGTGTAATTAGTATAATACTGATTTTCGAGTTTCCTCTGTAAAATTTCTTGATTGACCGATAGTTTTTTTGTCGTTTCAAACAGCTCTTTGGCTTTGAGCGTAGTTTCGTTTGCCGCAACCGCGTAATAGTTCGATATGTACTCTTCCTGTTTCAAGTTTACCGTCATTTTACTTAATAAATGTTTCGCTTTTTCGATGATCTTGTCTTTTTTCATGCACACGTTCATGATTTGATCGAACTCTTTGATTTTGGTGTCCCTTAACTGTTCCAACTCGGCCAGTTTCTTTTTCATATCGTCGATAACCTCGTTTTTTAGGTTTAGCGTGTAGGCAGTTGACTGTATATCGGAGTTTATTTGTTCCCAGTTTTCTTTGTCAATGTATACACCTAATAATAAAAAATATCAGAATACAATATTATTTTGAAGAAAATACTTATCAAAAATTATGAAACTATACGGGGTGTTTCTCAAAAATGACTCACCCCCTATAATTTTTTTATTTTTTCAGATAAAAAAGATATAGACATAAATTAGGATTGATTAGCATATTCAATTGTTTTCGGTCACTTCCTGTTTCACCGGAAATGAATACTTTTGATTTTTAAATAACACCCTCAGTGTTTTTTACTTTATTAGATAGAAAATGACGCTCTGAATAGAATGACATATCATATGTCAACTTTTGACATTTTCGCATATGGTTTATTTGAAATTATAACTTGCGGTTCGTAACCAAAATTTGACTCAAAATACCAAGTGTGTGATATCAAATTATTCGTAAAAAAATGCTTTTTCCAAATATGCTAAAAAGCCACCTTCGTTCCATTTGAAAAAATTGAGATATGATTAAAATTACGATTTGAGCATTTTCGAACTGGCCAGGATAAAACATTAGACGATCAAATCTATTTTTCCAATACTCCTTGATAAGAATTAGTGTTTTTAACATAGCCATGGCACTCTAGATTAGAGAACAACGGCATACGGTCGAGTCGGCCGCTGCTGGCACGTAGACGTAGACGTACAGAATCTTTTACGTGTATAAAAAATAAAAAATATAAGAAATGCGCATGTGTACGTAAACGTTTACGTGTTTGTAGGCCGACTCGACCGTATACCGTTGTTCTCTATTGAATTTTAAAATACAATTTTTTATTAAGCTAGAATGTCAAAAGTTGACATAGGATATGTCATTCTATTCAGAATGTCATTTTCTATCGAATAAAGTAAAAAAATACCGAGGGTGTCATTTAAAAATCAAAAGTTGTAGTCATTTCCGGTGAAACAGGAAGTGATCAAAAACAATTGAATACGTCAATCAATCCTAATTTATGTCATGTATTAACATTAAAAAATAAAAAAGTTATAGGGGTTGTTAAGTATGGCAAAACACAACCTCAAAATAAACCAGTTGCTACTCAGACCAAGTCCTCGTTTTATTTCGTGTTCGTCCCTTGTCCTTTATAAAATCTAACACTTTTGAGACGCACCCGGTATATTATCATTGACAACAGTTTGACAAAGTAAACATTTAAAAAAGACATCCATTATTCCCAAATGAGACCTGGTTTATAAATCCAAAAGAAGCAAAAAGACTCAAAGTCTCGGTCTCAACATTTATTACTAAACAATTAAATTGTGACGCGTTTTTCGCTCATAGGAGCATCATCAGACAAAATACAATTATAGACACACCATACAGTACGTCTGTCCGTTCTGTAGCCACGGGGAATCCGTGAGAGGGGAAACGATATTCTCTCCATGTTTTTCGTAAAAAATTAGACGACGCGTCCCACCAATAAAAATTCGACAAATTTGCAAGTAGCCAATAAAATGAGTGGGCGGAGCGATTTGCGGTGACGTACTCGTCAAGTCGACGTATAAAATATATTGCTGTTTATTTAAATGTTTTTTGTCCGCATTCCTTTCATAGACACAGATCCAGCAGACGAACTGTACAGGGCGGGTCAAATTCGACGCTTTTAAATGGAAACACCCTTTTCTATAGGAGATAAACTAATATCGGTGTCTGGAGCTCAATTTTCATCAAAAACATGATGGTGAAAAACGCATATCGATATCTGGTACCGTTTCGGAGTTACGTGGTGTTTTTAAAAAATATGCATTTTTAACAAATCGCTGTAACTTTTTTGCTATGGAAAATTTTGTATTTTTATGAAAACATTTCCAAAGCACCTATTTACGTAGAATTTAATGGTTTAAGTATAATTTTTTTTAAAATTAATAATTTAAGATTTATCAACAGAAAATTTGATTTTTTAGATGGGACACCCTGTATATTTTTAATTTATTGAAAAGAATTTAAAATTGCCTTTCCAAAAATATAACACACTTGATATTTTGCTCGATTCCTCTTCGAGATATAGAGTATATAAAAATTCGCCCGCTGTAAAAAAGTAGGCTTTGAACGGCACCAACGAAAATAATATTTGCTATGAGAGATGCAGAATTTTATAACAACTTAAAATATATTTAATCAACATCAACACATTTAAACTATATCTAATAACAATAAAAATAAATAGCAAACCAAGACATGAGATTTTGCTACAGGTGTTCAACATATCAACCGTCTTCTGTTATGGACAGACGGGGCAGTTTTTGAACATTTCTCGCGGAATTCATTAACTCAGTGGGGGTGAAAGATACCCTCTCATAACTGCTAAGTATTTCTAATTCTTGTCTAGATTATACGGAAGAACAAGGAACCTTCATTCTTCCGCAAATATATACATAGGATTAGATCCACGGGCACTAAGTCAGGCGGCCTCGACGACCAACGGCTGGGATCTTGGTTAGCTATTCAATTATTCTTAAAATTGGCTGCAAAAATTTGCTGATAACTTCAGCGTTCAGAGGCGGTGCGTCGTCTTGCTGGAAAAATATGTTTTTCGGGTTCCATTAAGGGCATTTCATCAATAAGGGGTCCAAAGCCTACTAGTTAAAAGTGGCGAACTTTTAAAAATTCTGTATTTCGAAGGGGATTATATATAACAAAATATCAAGTGTGCTATATTTTTGGAAAGGTAATTTTAAATTCTTTTCAGTTAATTAAAAATATAGAGGGTGTCCCAAATAAAAAATATATTTTTCTGTTGGTAACTCTTAAATTATTAATTTAAAAAAAATTAGACTTAAACCATTAAATTCTACGTAAAAAGGTGATTTGGAAATGTTTTTCATAGAAATTTTCCATAGCAAAAAAGTTAGAGCGATTTGTTAAAAATGCACATTTTTGAAAAACACCCCGTAACTCCGAAATGGTAACAGATATTGATGTGCGGTTTTCACCATCATGTTTTTGATGAAAATTGAGCTCCAGACATCGATATTAGTTTTCGTCTATCTCCTATAGAAAAGGGTGTTTCCATTTAAAAGCGTCGAATTTGACCCACCCTGTACATGTTCATATTTTACATATTAAACAGTGTTGTTTGAATATGTAAAATATGAAATGTAAATATGTAAAATGTGATCGTGTATGGTGTGTCTTTAATTGTATTTTGTCCGATGATGCTCATATGAGCGTAAAATATGAACATGTATGGTGTGTCTTTAATTGTAATTTGTCTGATGATGCTCATATGAGCGAAACACGTTCGCAATTTAACTTTTTAGTAATAAATGTTGAGACCGAGACTTTCAGTCCTTTTTCTTCTTTTGGAAAAGTTAAACATGTTGTTTAGATAGTTATTAGACTGAAATCATAAATTTTGAAATGTTGTTGTACCGAAGGTTCAACAGAAAAAAATTATAATTAATTTAAAAAAATAAAAAGTTCCCACAATAATTATTTCAGTCAAATAACACTAGTTAACATGTTTATTTTTTGTCAATGATGAAATACTCGTATATTGATAATTTCCATTGCAAATATGTTGAGAACAGTTGCTTATAGCGATTTTTACGAAGTTTAATACAGTTACAGGCAAAAAGTTATTATTCTTCAAAGCAGTTAAAAACATGTAGGTGGCGCCTCCTACAAATAGGGGTCATATTGACACCAAAATCAAATTTCTCATTTCAAAAAACACCTAGAGACCAATTTTCATCCAAATATTGATGTTAGTTTAGAAATCATTAGGAAAAAATCCATATAAAAACGAGACTTCTACGCCCTGTATCTCCGAAATGAACCATTTTAGGACATACATTTATACAAAATTTGTTACTTATTTTTATCTGCAGAATATGCTGCCGAAGTTTCGAGGATACAATTCTGAGCACTCTGTATATCGAAGTTGAATGATGTAGTTAAGTTACTATTAGTTTTTTTTAGTTACTTAATGCTATTTCACTTTGTAATACAACTTTAAAATAAAGATCTATTATTATTAATATTACCTGTTCCAGTCCGGGCAGCTTCCAAGTCTTTTTTCAGTTTTTCAATTTCGTGGCCCATATCCTTAATCATCTGTTGTTTGGTGACTTTCTCGTTGACAGTTGGTGTGTTTCTTATATCTCTAGCTCGGCAAGCATAGTCTAAAGTGCTCTGTGTTTCTTCAAATGAGCTGGAAGATGGAGATATTGTTGCAATAATGCAAGTTTTTGTATGTCCACCAAGACTGTCTTGAAGTATCCTTGTTAGTTTTGAATCTCTGTACGGAACATGCTTATTATTCTTCTCTGCTAAAATCTGAATTACTCGACCCAATGTGAGAAGCGACCTATTGATATTGGCTAGTTCTTGTGCTCTTTTATCTTTAGCACCGGATTTTGCGATGTTTTCGCTGCCGGCTAAATCAACAAGATTAATTTTACCACTTTTTAGTACATCCTCGCCGGTCATTGTTACTTCTCTAATATGCACGGTAATAGTAAACACAGTGTGAGATCTGGAACTGTGATTGTTCATTAAGGTCGAGGCGGTTTGTCTTTTGTGAGTACCTTTTTGCAATAATATGTAAATGTCTTGGCTACTGAAAACTGTGATCTCATTTAGGTTTTGAATGTAAATTGAACCTTTGGAATCGTTAAAAAGACTGAAAATAAATAAATATAATATATAACGTAGTAGCGAATAAAGTAGAAATAACCAGTGTGGCACGGTGGTCAAATAAAAGCTTCATATCAGTGTTCTTATTGGAAATTTAAATACTTAATAATATATCTACTAAAATATTTTTAAAGTGTGAGGAAACCTGATATAAAACTTCTTTGGAACACTGTATATAAACAAATCTGACATACTTCAATGGAGAGGGTCTCTCTTCCTCGCAGAGCAAATCCCTGACCTCTTCATTGTACAATTCAAGAAACGAGACTCTAACATTATAATCTACTGCGTCCATTAAACCAATTTCATCGAAAATATTAGCAGCTGCCCTGGGTATACACCCAGCTAGATCATCCTATAAAAAATGTAAACATTTTAATAGAAAAAAAAAATGAACACTATATCAATACTCACTGTCCTCCAATGTACATTTGCACTCAATGTAGGATCACCCCCCGTCATTGTATGTGTTTTCCCTGTTCCTGTTTGACCATAAGCAAAAACCGTACAATTATATCCCTCAAGAACGTCCGAAATCATCGGAGCTACGACATACGAATAAATATCCATTTGTGAACTGTCCGGCTGAAAAACTCTGTCGAACTGATATTTTTTCTCTTTTGTAAGAATCTCCTTTAAAGACACACATGATACAACTGATTTGACTTTCTTTTCGATCTCCTCTTTATTCAAAGGCCTGCAAAGAATTAAAACAAGATAGTTTTAACAACAATGAAGTGTAGATTAAAAAGCTTCATAAAACTCTTACCTAACACGAACTACTACTTTGATATTTTGTGTAGACGAGGGTCGCTTTTTATTCGCCGGCGGTTGAGACATATTTTGCCTAAAAAGATGTAAACTAATTCCTACATAAACCCTTCAAATACACACAAAATAAAACTATCTAGAAAGAGTCCGTTAATTTCGAATAAAATCCTGTTCTGCGCATGTTCGTCTTTGGTAACTGTCACAAATATCAGATGTATGGGAGGGAAATTCAAAAAACTATCTTACTTAAAACGAATCTAATCATTGAATTAAATATTTTAAGTACCCTTACCTCCAGTATTTAACAATATTCATTTAACTTTAAGTTAGGTATAAATTTATAAAAATCAAACACTGGCAATGGCAATAACCAAAATTATTTTTTGATTGATTTTTGAAACATTAGCTCCCCTATGGAATGACATAATAAACTGGTGGTGTATGTTTGGTTGCTGAAAATATGATTTTTTTAATTTTTATAATAATTTTTATGAGATATTTTCTTGATATTTCCGATTAAAATTTAATAATATAAAAGCGGTAATTTTTTTTTTAAATTTCATAAAATAATCCACATTTTTTATCTTAATATTTTGAGCAATTTTATAATATTACTAGTTGAAGCCTGGCGCATCCGCCACGACATCAGGAAAAAAGATGCTTTTATCCTTGTTTATATTAATCAAGGCTTTTATTTTTTGTTTAATTAAATGAAAAACAAAAAATCCGGCGACAGTTTTTAGAAGAGCCAAGTAGCTATCTTTTAGTAAAAAAGCAACTTTCTAGAGCTTTGGAGCAAGTCGTTACTTGTCGTTACTTCAGTAGAGACGACACAGATAAACATTAGCATTTTACATTTTATATATGTATAGATATTATTTTCTTAAAATATAGTGAGTTATATAGCGAAATAGTATGTATAGATCTTCTCGCGGAAATGTTTCCTTTTTTCTTTTTATTTTGACATTCGAAATCGCAGGAGAGAAAGAACCCGTAGAAAGTGCAAATTTTTTAAAAAAAGATAACTATAAAATAGTTTTCTTAATAAATGTAAATAAAATAACGGTAGTGGTGTGTTTTAAGTGGCTGCCTTTGTTGCATCAATTATTGCACTTGCTGCCAGATTTAAATTTTACATTCTCACAGAAATGTTTCTAAAGCTCTATATTTTTCTCTAGATTATAAATATTGCTTTTTTAAAGCTACTTTGGCGCGTTTAATTGACTACAGCGCCATTCTGTTTTAGTGGGAACTATCGTCTAAGCGATTATTGCGCCACCATATGGAATATTCAAAAAGTAAGCGAATGTAGATTTCTGCTTTTACTAGGTGACGCCATCATGAGTTGAATATTTAAGCTATTCATTTATAGATTTCTATATAATAAAAAAAAACAGCTAGTGTTATCCAGCGTTGAATAGTTGAACTTCAGTTAAAATTTTCTCAAAATTTTAAAAAAATCTGTAAATTTAAGTTCCCAAAAAGTGTAGAGTCAGAGTCATCTATGAATAAAATTTTATACTAATTTTTCTAACACCAGAAAAAATATATTTTTTTGTATCTTTTATATAAAAAAATAAAATAAATGTGTTTTCAGTCAGTTTAATAAAAATCTACTGGCTAAATTAAGATGTACTATCTATATAATATACTTTATAACTATTTTTTGTTTAAAAAACGCCGTCCAGTTGACTTGGGAAATGACGATCGATGATATTTTCCATATAAAATGACAACGATCTTCCTTTCATAGCCATTTCATAACAATTTTTATTTTCTATAGTAGTCGAAATTCAAACAGAAACATTAAAAAATGTGTATTGGGAACAATGAAAAATATCATTACTTTTTCTCATTAGTTTATTTTACGTGAAATGCTTTTTACATCGAAGCATAAAAAGAAAAGCGTTATCGCACATTCCTTACTATCTAAAATTGAGAAAAAAAATATTTTTTTTACAACTGAACTGACATATTATTCTCTCGTTGAAGAAATATAGTTAAGTCTGTTCAACGAGATAATGTATGACAGTGACAGTTCTGTCATTTTAATTATCATTTTTTGGATGTCATCTGTCGAACCTGCCCTTACCCGTTGGACAGACTCTACACCACATTTGGAAAAGTCACTTGAGAAGAACTATATATCAGAATGAAACAAAATTAAAGCAATTTTTCTTAAAACTATTTATAAAAAACAATACGATTTCTAGTTTTATATTACAAATAAGGTTACATAATATGTATCTAACCTAATCAAATAAACTTTTAATCTTATAAACTACATATATTTCTATATACATTTTGGGATGGAGGAACAAAACAGTAAAATTTGTTTAACAAAAAAAATTCAAGAAACTCCCCAGACTTTTACTTAAAATATTACTGTACATATCAAAAGTTTTATCATCAAGTAGGCTTTTATTTTGACAGTTAAAAAAGAGTCAAACTCTTAATTCCCATAAGAATTATTTACCTGTATCATCATACACAGTACACTTGATCATAGAACTTTTTGATCATACTGTATTATAAAGCAGGGACGGGTGAGTAAAACAACTTTATAGCTTCTTACATTGTAAAAAAAAAGTAAAAAAGGATGCCCATAGATTTGTAAAGTATCTATTAAAACGCTGTTAACTGTTAATAACATTTCAGTCAGCGATGGCTTTGAAATGAAGATCGCTGTCATTTTATATGTAAAATTATATGGGAAATGTCATCGATCGACATTTCCAAGCCAACTGAACACCGTTTTCTCGATCATACTGTATTTATTTTGTGCAGAAATCCATATTTCGGCAGAAAACTGTATTAAATTTTTTACGTTTTATGTTTTCTACGCATAATTTTTTTAACCAAAAACGTGAAAAAAGCGCAGAGACGCATAAACGCCAATCTCTGCTACAAAAACGAAATTAATCATCAACATCCATTGGAGTTACAGCCTCTGTTGCCCCCAAGTTGGAACTACTATCAACCTCCATTGGAGCACTTTCATCCATTTTTTCCACAGCTTCACTATTACTGGGTTCAATACTTGAAGAAGTTTCAACAACTGGTTGTTCTTGAACGAGAGTTTCTTGCTCAGAAATCACGTGATCATCTTTTTCGTCAATTGCATCACTCGCTTCAGTAAATTCTGACCCTTTCTCATACTCAGAAGAAAACTCATCTTCGGTAACATCAGGTAAAGGAATATCTTTGACCTGGTCTAATTCAGTAATAACATTTTCTTGAGCCGAGCTACCGATTTCTGAGCCCTGTGAGTCAGTTAATTGTTTGTCCACGTCCTCTCTGACAGCACTGTCATATTCAGACATTTCTTGATTACTAGGTTCGCCCAATTCTTCTGCTGTATCTAATTTGCTTTCATAATCTTCACCAGTTGTTATGTCTGCATCATTATTTTTAGATTCATCAATGGAATCAGAAATCAGATTCTCTATTTCATCATCTTTAGATTGCACTAATTGACTATCCAGATTATCATCTACTTCTGTATCATCTTTAGACCCCAACAACTCAGTGTCTGAATTATCCAAATTACCAGCTACATTTGTATCATCTTTAGACTCCAACAACTCATTTTCTGAACGATCTAAATTACCAGTTACTTCTGTATCATCTTTAGACTCCAACCACTCATTTTCTGAACGATCTAAATTATCAGCTACGCCTGTATCGTTTTTAGATTCCAGCATCTGATTATCTAAATTATCCACATCATCAACTGCATCTGTATCATCTCTAGATTCCAACAGCTCTTTTTCTGAATTATTCAGATTTTCTACTGTTCCTGTATCATCCTTCGACTCCAACATCTGAATTTCTGAATCATCTACATCATTTTTAGATTCTTCTGTATCATTTCTAGATTCCAACAGCTCTTTTTCTGAATCGTCTCGATTATCTACTGCATCTGTATCATCTTTAGATTCCAATATCTCAGCTTCTGGTTTATCAACAACACTAGCCGCATCTGTATCATCATTTTTAGTTTCAGAGATCTGATTTTCTTCATCTATTTTATCATCTGTAACATTTTGAGCAATTTCTTCGGTTGAAGAAGATACACCAGGATCTTCACTGTCTGAAACTTTTTCTATGGCGTTTTCATTTAATGAGTGATCAGATTTTTTTTCGTGTTCCTCATCTTTTTCAATTGCTGCTTCATTATTTTCAGATTCACCTAACGCAACTGGTTCGTCGGTATCTTTATTTTCTAGGGTTTCAGTTGTATTTGTAACACTGTTCTCTTCAGTTTGATCCAATGATTTTTCTGCCGATTCTTCAGATACCTTTTCTGTTTCTTCACTCGTACTGGATTCCTTGGTTACACTTTTATCTTCCATTTCAACATCATCGTCAAGATCTATAGTTTTAGTTTCTTCTGTATCATTTGATGAAGCTGTCGCCTTTTCATCAGACTCCACTAAATCTACAACAGAGGATGCAGCAACGGGTTCAACATCGTCGTCAAGCACCACAGTTACCGGCGAGCTGCTTTCAGTCTTTTCGACGGATTTTAGTTTTTCAGTGGTAGTTTCATGATGATCCAGCAATTTAGCCCTTCTAATTTTCTTAGAGGCCGGTCTTGGAGACTGATTCTCTTCAAAATTCCTCGAATCTGCTTTGCTTGTAGATCTCCCGCTCTTAAAACTAGTATTCTTGTCTGTCTCGTCCGGTTTTCTTACCAAACCTAGGACGTCAAGCATGCTGTGCGTAACTGAGGCGCTCTTCGCGTCGGTCACCGATGGATAAGCGGATTTTCTTTCGCATATCGCTAAATGATTAGCCATTTGATTGCCTGTAAGAAAGTTAATAAAAATATAAATTAAAAAATCACACTTGTCAAAAGTCAAAGTAAAAATGTAGCCGTGGCTACAATGCGACGTACATTCGTCAAATATTACCTTTGAACAAGAAGACTAAGGAAGGAGCATATCAAAAATCTTAGGTCCACCGCGATGGGCCTCAAATATGGCCGACTTAAATTCCGGTTTATCAGTGCCGTTCTAATTTTATTTAAAAAATGTAAAACTATGATGTAGGGTAGACGTGGGGTAGACTCAATATATTTTTTTATTTTACGTTGTGAATAAATGTTGGTAGTTATTAAAATTGTTATAAAAATATAAAACTCTATTAAACCATAAACATCCGATACGCTACTGAAGCAGGTACGTCAAATTGACGTATCTAAATTCTTTGACATCTAATCTTTGACAAGTAGTAAATAAAAGCAAAAATGCAAGAAAAAATATGTAATTACTTAATTTAAGTGAATTTCATAAATGATCGGTTTACTACACGTATGTATATTATATAGTCACTTACTAGCGAAAAGTTGTTCCATTATTTCACTCGATTTTTGACGAGATCTACCGCACGCTACACAACCAACTATTTTAGAGTCTACTTCGATAAATCGCGATAGTGTGTGTAATGTTAATTTAAGTTCTGCCACAATTTCTATCTAGATTAACTACCTTTATACAACTATCAGTAGTAGTATAAATAATAATAAATAACATAAAATAAGCTCCGTAAAGACTGACAAATCCACAAAATTTCAAATCAAATTCAAATGTGTCTAATGAATCGTCAAACAGAACTGTCAAAGATCCCCACCCTAGAGTCCTTTTTCCGCCCACCATGCATGAATACATGGATAGCATTATGCTCCTTCCTTAGTCTTCTTATTCAAAGAATATTACGCTTTATTCACATATTATATACAGGATGTCTCAGAAATAAGCGCAGATATTTTAACTGGTAGTATATTTCGACCCCAGAAACGCGCCTAACTTTTTGGAGAAAAAAAAAATGTTGAAAAT
This sequence comes from Sitophilus oryzae, assembly GCF_002938485.1. Lineage (NCBI taxonomy): Eukaryota > Metazoa > Arthropoda > Insecta > Coleoptera > Curculionidae > Sitophilus > Sitophilus oryzae. Next base: position 1,091,035 of record NW_022146262.1, on the reverse strand, counting down.
TTTAAATTTTTTCTTGATATTTTCAGGAAAATTTTAAACAACTTTTTAGTGCCACTTGTTCAGTTTCTGGAAATTAGTTTATAGTACTTTAGGAGAACACAATGTTGCCCAACAATTTAACTAATGCAGGTTGGTGTTTCAGAATCATTGTCGCAGAATCTGCAGTAAAGACTTCCTTAACACAGGTTGAGCTTGTTCAGGTAACGCTTGACAGCCATGTGTCCTGTCAAGAGGCCTGTTTTAATCCGCACCTTATTCCTGCTAAGCATTAGCAGTTCTTTTGTGGTTTTAGAGCTAGGTCCTTGGATAAAGGCATTGCTGTGCCTGTACCCCTGTCTGTTTCTCCAGTGGACATTCTACTTTTCCTTGATCCAGAGTTTTAGTGCACTACAGGTCATACATTTTGGTATCCCAGTACTGGCTCTGGACCAAGATAGGATGCCGATGGTCCTTGCATAGCTAGCTCATTGGGTTTTTCGTTGCCTTGGATGCCGCTGTGGCCCGGCACGCAGGATAATTGAATTCCACCCCTTAAAATATCTGCACTTAATTTCCCTATAAAATATATTCTTGAAATGAGACACCCGTTTTCTTTTTCGTCAAAAACAAAAAAATGTGTGTAAAGTTCTAAATACGATTATTTCAAAATAGTAGCAATATATTTACCATCTCTACTTCTGTATCCACAAATGCAAAACATTTCGTAAGGTAGAGGATCTTCTGAAATGTGAGCCTGAAATGTTTTACTACACTTTGCATTGTGCTCTTGCATGGCGTTAGAACAACAAGTAGAGTACTGGCAATTGGGATTTTGACAACTTTCGAAAGAGCTGTAAATAATAAAAAATATATAATTATTGTATACAGAAAGATAAAGATCTATGTAACTTACGGAAAATGCTTAGGACTATCCATCAGTGAATTGCATTCTTTACATTTCAAATTCTTGGACAAGTTGAAGAAGAGCGTGTTGAAATTAATTCCTTCGGCGTCGCACGGATAAATGTCCATTTTCGATTTGGGTACCATAACACCGTTCCTAGGCGCAACCCAACTGATGAGACCGGTTTTGCCTCGCTGAGACGCGTGCATTTTCATTTGGTGGTCCTTCAAAACCTCTTTCTGGACGAACCATAGGTTGCACTTTCCGCATCTGCAAAAAAATCTGTTAAATAGATCAAGGGATTTTTAAAAATTGATTTTTACCTTTTCGCAAATTGTTTCTTTTGATGTTTCTGTAAATGTTGTATGAAGTAGCTCATGTTCTGGACAATGTTGCGAGAGGCCGAGAATACTGTGGTAGATTTTAGGCAGAAGGGGCACTGGATTGTGGGACCGTTGTCGTGCTGTTTGTAGAAATGGTCGATAACCTGTCTATGATTTGAGCACCTACAAAATAAAAATGTGTAATTTGAGCATATAAAAAATACACTATAAGTTACAACCTTTATGGTGACAGCTAATAAATTATAAGCGATACCAATTAAACTTTTAGTTATGTAATCGACAGCGGGGATTTTAAATTCATTGTTGCCAAACATGGACGTGTTAGAAACCGGGCTGACTAACTGGAATTTAAATTTCCCGCTAGCGATTCAGGTGGTAGCTCTGCTGTAAAAAATGTCAAGTTGCCACATTTATTTATTTATTTCCTGACACTGTCATTCGTTTTGCCCCTTTAGTTCTGTGTTACAAATTTTTGGTTTAAGTGAATTGTGCTGTGATACATTAAGCTTAATTTTTTTACTAGCAGACCTTGCAATTGAACAGTGTTCTTTGTTGAATCCCTTTTAGTGCGAAGTGTACAACATAATATTAAATAATAGCCGTTGCAAAAAACTCATCGCAGTAAATAATAACTGTTTATAATTATAATATATAATTATTTATTATAATAATATATAATTAATTATAATATATATATTTATAATTAATTTATTTTTGTTTCATAAAATATTTTGATTAAAAGAAATATGTTGAACTGGGCAACGCTGTGCCGGTCAAGCTTAATCACGTGACTAAAGTTTATTTGGTATGCTCTATAAAACTAAATCAGTAAAAGTATAGCTTCATTCAGAACCTCGCAATTATACTCTGTTTTTTTTCTCAGGTAAGATTTCGACAGACGATGACAGAAGAAAAGCAGATGACGTCCCATACCAATCTATTTATTTTACTAAAAGAAGTTTCTAATAATTTTTAAGTTAACTATGGATGGGTTTAAATATAAATCCGTCATGCGTCGTCTCTTGTTGTTTTTAACCAGTTTTATTGGTTTATTTCAAAAATGACAGATCGTATTTCAATTTTATTGGTTTGACGGAACGATGAAAGACAAACGGACGCCGATGCGTATGAACTCGCCTTTAGATTTTTGACGCTTGTCAAAGTCTTGCCAAATTATAAGTTATAATTTTGTGACAACTTTTGTCAAAAACCCTGCGTTTTGGAAGATGATGCATTTTGATTTGTGTTATTACGTGTGTTTTGTGTCTTTTGAAGGCAAGTGGAGGAAAAATCGAGTGAAAATTAACTGTAGGCAAAATAGGCAGAAAGTGTTTGGTTTGGTTGTCTGGATACAGATACACCAATAAAAATAAAGTTACCATCAATAAAGTTCGTATACCATCTCGTCGTAGATAAGTGCATCTCGAATATGGTAGAAGGACCATACTCTAAACACATACTAAAAACTAGAGTAGCTGTAAAATATCGACATCACACGATCGGTAAATAATGGATTTTAGTACTGCAGAAAAATAATGTCAAAAGGTACTGGTTTAAAGAAATTAAGATTAAAGTTAATTAATCAACATTTAAGGTATAAAATTTGGTGTTATTATTAATAAAATAGTTTGTTTTATTTATGTTGTTTTAATTATGTCTGCGGAATATTACAAATTTGTATGTATTATATATGCTGTGTGGTGTCTTGTTCTTGTTTGTTAACACATACCGTTTTTTATTAAATAAAATAACTGGATTACATTTTTTCAGTTACAGTTTTTTTCACAATAGTTTCTAGTAATCACTTGTCAGTCAAATTTTAAATATATTAATTTCCTGCTATGCGTTCCAGTTGTAGCAACTTATTTCTTTGTAAAATAAAATAAACTACTTTGAAATTAAAATGACAGACACATCTATCACTAAATCTTCTCGTTGGACAGACTATAGTGGAATAAATTAGTGGTTTCAATTAGCGTAGAAGTTTGTTCCTGTAATTTGAATGTAAGCATTCAGAACGTCAAAATTAGTGGTAGGAATTTTCAATTAGTGGAAAAAGTTAAACTTTTAACTTTTTCACTAATTATATTTCAAAATTTGCGACAAATGTGATGATATTCGAGATTTTATTTTTTAATAATGATAACCCAATAAAATTCACATTGTTACTGCTACTTTTTCTGTTCTATAAGAAGGTGTTATCAGCTTTTAAAACCTCTGTTTCACCTTTGAGCTTCCATCATAACCTTTCATTTTTTAAACATGGTCCTGGATTTTTTTAATGGGTTTTAAAAGCCCCTAAGGTCCAAAAACCAATAATATCATTTCGTAGATTACAAAAAAATATCAATTATCAATAAAAAATAAAGTTCTACTTTCTGTTTTAGGTAAATTTAAAAAAAATGTGAATATACCCTTACCTATATCCACAAGTACCACACTGATATGGCAGTTCAGATGGACCATGCTCTTTGGACATATGTTTACCCAGAACAAATGGATTCATATACTGGGTCTCGCAAATCAGGCATACAAACCCGTTATCGTGTTTGGTCTCGACAGGATGAGCAGTAGCTAAAATATTTTATAAATTTAGTTTTTTTTGTTACTTTTTCTCAAAAGTGGCTCACCCATATAACTTTCTTATTTCTTTCACATAAAAAAATCGAGATTTGGTATGTTAGTATACGATACAAATTAGGATTGATTAACTAAATAAATTAATAAGGATTTTTCAATTGTCTTCGGTCACTACCTGTTTCACGGAAAATGACTACAGGTACATTCAGGCTGAGAGCGTCGAGCGTCGCGTCGCGTTTGAGTCGCGTCCGCGTGTCAAAATGGAATTAATTCGCTTAACTTAAATTAGACCGTTCAGGCAGACAGCGTCGCGTTTGGCGTTGCTCTAGCGTCCGCTGAGCGTCGGTGTTCAAGTTCAATGGGGCGGACGCGACGCAAACGCGACGCGACGCTCGACGCTCTCAACCTGAATGTATCTTACAACTTTTGATTTTTAAATGACTAAATTATTTTTTTTTCTATGACCATAAATGTAACGACAATTTGACTCGAAATACCAAATGTGTGGTACCAAATTTTTCGTAAAAAAATACAAAATTTTAATGAACATAGCTTTCCATAAAATCAATATAATGAAAAATATACGAAATAATATACATGTACTGATTTCTTTCGAAAATCGACAACTATGAAACTATGATCCCTTCCCCGACACAAACGGTACATTGTAAGACAGGCAATTGTAGAGAGAAACAAGCCCTATAACATAGGAGATAACATTTTAATGAACAGTGCTTTCCATAAAATCAATAAAAGAAAAATATACGAAATAATATACATGTACCTACTGATTTCTTTCGAAAATCGACAACTATGAAACTATGAACCCTTCCCGGACACAAACGGAACATTGTGAGACAGGAAATTGTAGAGAGAAACAAGCCCTATAACATAGGATACAACATTTTAATGAACAGTGCTTTCCATAAAATCAATAAAATGAAAAATATACGAAATAAAATAAATGTACCGATTTCTTTCGAAAATCGACATCTATGAAAATATGAACCCTTCCTGGACACAAACGGTACATTGTGAGACAGGAAATTGTAGAGAGAAACAAGTCCTATAACATAGGATACAACATTTTAATGAACAGTGCTTTCCATAAAACCAATAAAATGAAAAATATACGAAATAATATACATGTTCTGATTTCTTTCGAAAATCGACATCTATGAAACTATGAACCCTTCCTGGACACAAACGGTACATTGTGAGACAGGAAATGGTAGAGAGAAACAAGTCCTATAACATAGGATACAACATTTTAATGAACAGTGCTTTCCATAAAATCAATAAAATGAAAAATATACGAAATAATATACATGTACTGATTTCTTTCGAAAATCGACATCTATGAAAATATGAACCCTTCCTGGACATAAACGGTACATTGTGAGACAGGAAATTGTAGAGAGAAACAAGCCCTATAACATAGGATACAACATTTTAATGAACAGTGCTTTCCATAAAATCAATAAAATGAAAAATATACGAAATAAAATAAATGTACCGATTTCTTTCGAAAATCGACATCTATGAAAATATGAACCCTTCCTGGACACAAACGGTACATTGTGAGACAGGAAATTGTAGAAAGAAACAAGCCCTATAACATAGGATACAACATTTTAATGAACAGTGCTTTCCATAAAACCAATAAAATGAAAAATATACGAAATAATATACATGTTCTGATTTCTTTCGAAAATCGACATCTATGAAAATATGAACCCTTCCTGGACACAAACGGTACATTGTGAGACAGGAAATTGTAGAGAGAAACAAGCCCTATAACATAGGATACAACATTTTAATGAACAGTGCTTTCAATAAAATCAATAAAATGAAAAATATACGAAATAAAGTAAATGTACCGATTTCTTTCGAAAATCGACATCTATGAAAATATAAACCGTTCCTGGACACAAACGGTACATTGTGAGACAGGAAATTGTAGAGAGAAACAAGCCCTATAACATAGGATACAACATTTTAATGAACAGTGCTTTCCATAAAATCAATAAAATGAAAAATATACGAAATAAAATAAATGTACCGATTTCTTTCGAAAATCGACATCTATGAAAATATGAACCCTTCCTGGACACAAACGGTACATTGTGAGACAGGAAATTGTAGAGAGAAACAGGCCCTATAACATAGGATACAACATTTTAATGAACAGTGCTTTCCATAAAATCAATAAAATGAAAAATATACGAAATAAAATAAATGTACTGATTTCTTTCGAAAATCGACAACTATAAAAATATGAACCCTTCCTGGACACAAACGGTACATTGTGAGACAGGAAATTGTAGAGAGAAAAACAGTTCTTTCCATAAAATCATTTTCGCTAGACATACTTTTGAAATAACTCTTAATGACAGAAAACTTACCTATGTGCTTCAGTAAATCGTTTGCCGTAGACACGCTGGCCAAACAGTACCGACACATCTGCCCGTCCTTGGACACGTTATGCGCGTGCTTGAACAAATGATTCATCAGAACAATGTTGTTGTTAAAGGTCTCCTTGCAAAAGGAACACTTCATGTTCAAGGTTATGTTGGTTCTGGGCGGATAATTATCAATGGTACCGTAATAGTAATTTTCTAACGGTACCATTTGCTCGGGTACGTCAGGCGATGTAGATTTCGGGGGTCGGTTCATTTCGGTGTTGGTTGGTGGTGGGGGTTTAGGCGATTCTGGTTCTTTTCTGGAAATAAAAAGTTATGATTAAAAAATGTTTACGCCTTTGTGGCGTGTTGATTTCTTGAAAATATTTCATTTTTTTTCGCCAGGAGAAGAAGATCTACAAAATAAAAAAGGTATTTTTTGTCTCCACTGCGTTGATCCAACAGAGACCAATTTGTCAGCAGCTTTTGCTAATAAAAGAAATTTGCCTAACTGACATGTTAGTGCTTAACGTTTAGGGAGGTATATCTCCTCCCGTTGCGTCGTCAGAAGCAAAAAACACAAAGAACAAAGAAAATAACTATAAGTGTTCTTGAATAGTTGTATATAGATATTTTAAATACTTTTTTTACGTTGTCCTTTGTATTTTCCTGCTTCTGACGACTGAGTTAGACAAATTTATTTAATTTTATTAGTGAAACAATACAGACAAATTAGTCTCCGTTGGATCAATGCAGTGTTGACAAAAAACATCTTTTATATTTTGTATAAAAACCCAGAAGACTTTTCAAGAAGTTATGACTCGTCATAATTCCGATATTAGTCTTAATTTTATGTTTAACACTGTATATATTTACATTGTCTTTATCACCTTTCTCTATGCAATACTGTCTTAATGAAACTATCTTTAAAACACTTTAAATTTCGCTACTATTGAGGCAAACTGGTTTATATAATATTTGGATATATCCCACTTCTGATGCATCATAGGATAGGTAAATAATAATAAATTTTAGTACTGTAGAAAGACAAGGTAAAAAGGTACTGGTTTAAAAAAATTAGGATTACATTTAATTAATTAACATTTAAGGAATAAAATTGAGAAGGAATTTGTAAATTATTGAAATTATTATTAATAAAATATTTTGTTTTAGTTATGTTGTGTTCTATGTATTCCTGTGCAATATTAAAACTTGTTTTATTTGAACATAAGTTATACCGGGTGCGTCTCAAAAGTGGCTCACCCTTATAACTTTTTTATTTTTTTTTTCAGTTAAAAAAACGACATTTGGTATGTTAGTATATGATATAAATTAGGATTAATTGATGGTATTCAATATTTATTTTCGGTCATTTCCTGTTTCACCGGAAATGACTACAACTTTTGATTTTTAAATGGCACCTTCAGTATTATTTTACTTTATTCGACAGAAAATAACACTCTGAATAGAATGACATATCATATGACAACTTATGACATTTTCGCATATGGTTTATTTTAAATTATAACAAGTGGTTCATAACAAGAATCTGACTCAAATACCAAGTGTGTGGTATCAAATTATACATAAAAAATACTTTTTCTAAATATGCTAACGAGCCACCCTCGTTCCGTTTGAAAAAATTGAGATATAATTAAAAATACGATTTGGGCATCTTTTAACCAGCCAGGACAAGACACTAAAAACATTAGACAATCAAATCCATTTTGCCAAGGCTTCTTGATTAAAAATTAGTGTTTTTAACATAGCCATGGTACTCTAGATTGTCAAAAGTTGATATATGATATGTCTTCCTATTCAGAATGTCGCTTTCTATCGAATAAAGTACAAAAATACAAAGGGTGCCATTTAAAAATCAAAAGTTAGAGATTTCCAGTGAAACAGGAAGTGACCAAAAACAATTGAATACGTCAATCAATCCTAATTTATGTCATATACTAACATACCAAACGAGCCACTTTCGAGACGCACCCGGCGTATTTTAATTGCTATTATCGACAGCTGTAAAAAAAAACAGCTATAAAAGGCAGGGTCGGACTGGCCACGCCCGAACGTACCTTTTACGTTTCTTCACTACAGAGACCGCTTCCGGCGCCTTGGCCGGCGGCTGGACCACCGGTGCCGCTTTGGGCGCCGGCTTAGGCGCTGGCTGCTGCTGCTGAGCCGGCGGAGCCACGGTTCCCGGCTGGACGGGAGCCGGCGTCAGCGCCCAGCTGCGGAACGGGTTCATGGCCACCTTGTTGAGGCGCACGAAGAGGCTGTTGCCGCCCTGCGTCTGGCGCGTTTGCTCGGCCAGGTGCACCACCAGGTTGTCGAAGGCCTGCATCGAGGTGGTGCCGAACCATTCGCGCCACACCAGCTCGTCCAGGAACTGCTGGATTATTTGCCTAGAACGAAAGATTTTGTTTGGGTATTGCAAGAATTAGAAAAATTTTAAAATTTAGTTATTAAAAAAAGTTGATTGAAATACAGTCTGACAAACGGATCTGACCATAGATAAAAAAAATACATTTAGATTGGAATACTGGGCTTGCCACCAAAACTTACAATTACTTTGTATCGCGTACACTAGGGCGCTACTATAGCGGTTGCTAAAAATAATCGCAAACAAGGATCAGAAAGCATATTCTCTTGTCAAAGTCAGTATCTTCAAAAATCTTAATCTTTTCTTCTAAATTTAATCTACAGGGTGGTACGAACTGTATTCTGTAAACTACGGCAGCATATTCTGCAGATAAGAATAGGTAAAAAAGTTCATATAAATGTATGTTCTAAAATGCTTAGTTTTGGTGATACAGGGTGTAGAAGTTTCGTACTCATTTCAATTTTATCCAAATAATTTCTGAAATAACATCAATATTTGAATGAAAATTGGCGTCTAGGAGTTTTTTGACATGAGAAATTTGATTGTGATGTCAATATGACTCCTATTTGAAGGGGGGCACATACATGTGTTTTAACTGTTTTGAAGAGTAATACCTTTTTGTTCATACCTGTATAATACTATTGGGTGAGAAAATATACATTTTCGTGATTTTTTACGTAAAAATAACTCTTAGTAAAAATATCTACAAGCAACCGTTCTCAAGATATTTAGAATGGAAGTAGTCAATACATGTCATTATTGAAAAAAATATAAACATGTGTTGAATAAATAAATAAATAAATAAATAAATGCCTTTATTGTCAAAAAATTTTTCAATTTGTGGACAAAGGTAAACTAACAAACAAAGTAAAAAAAAACAAGGTACACAAACAAACAAACAAAAGATAATACAAAACATTATACAAATAATATTGTCAGTCTTATTGTTAAAATAAACATATATAAATGTTTACAATGTCAAAGAACAAAAAAATCATAAATAATATTCAAAAAATATTTAGCCAGTTTATAGAATATCAATGACCTCTAAATAAATTAATTTCGATGTCATTAGTAAATATAGCAATAGCAAACATTAGACCAGTGTTTTCAAGATCAAATTCGATTTTCAATTCAAATATAATTCATTTACGGCGTAGAAAGCCTTGTCTAGTAAATAAGAGTTCACTGCTTTGACGAAATGAAAAAATGATGTTATGGATTTGATTTCAAATGGCAGGTGATTGTTTTTTTTCGAGTTGTATAATACAGAGAATATTATAATATAGAACTATTAAAATATATGATATAATCACACCCCCTCTACAAGTAGAAGTCATATTGACATCAAAATCAAATTTCTCATGTCAAAAAACTCCCAGACATCAATTTTCATCCAAATATTGAGGATTTACATGTGTGGATCAGTGTGGAAGTAAATCGCATAGGGATCTTATTAAGTCAAGTGAGAGAAATGCGACGACGTGTTATTGCGGAGTTGCCGGTACGCCTTTCCCTGTCAAGTAAAGTAAAATCACGATTGCAAACCGGTTATTTTTAGATAAGACTTCCGGAATACAGTTAGGACCACCCTACATATTGCCAGATTATCAGATGACATATTTTTAAATAAAAATTAAATTTTGTTTTTGGAAAGTACAAAATCTCAAAACCTCATCGACCTGAATAAACATACCACCCCTAAAAATATATGCACTTATTTAAGACTCACTCCGTATAAGAAATTTACAGATTTTAACTTTTTATTATATTGTCCTATCTGAATATGTTTATCAAGTAAGATTTTATACAGTGAATTGTTTGTATGTTTTTTATATGTTTATTGGCGTGTGTCTAAATTATTTTTTGTAATATTGATATGAATAAATTATTATTATTTGCCTACCTTGAAAGTAACGAAAGCGTATTCTGGAACATCCTAGGCACGATCCTCCTCAAATACTCCATAATCGTTCTATTCGAATTATTCGAATCCATAGAAGTGGACTGTACCACATGGTTAAAGCCCATTTGGACTAAAGTGGCTTTATCCACTGTCAGGTCGGTGACTATAACACTGCTGGGATGAACCCACTGAACCAAAGGTTCGAGAATCTTCGAAAAACGCCTCTTGTAATTCCTGTCTCCTTCGGCCAGAGGTTCGACGGCTTTCAATCTGACTAATTTGGTGGCTACTTCTAAAATACCCAGAACTTCCACCTAAAATTCCATTAGTTTAAAAAAGGGTGATAACCTACTAAGTAGATCTTTAAACTAGGTTTGTTCCAACACAGAAAATTTGTACTGTTCTAGAAACTGTCCTCTTTGTCATTTATCATAATATTTAGTATAAATATAAAATATAAAAACAATTATTTAAAAACGTTTTTATGTAAAAACGATAAATACGAAATAAAACTTGAGGAATCAGTAAATTATAAACAGAAAATAGCCAAAGAAAAACAATAATCAGTTGACACAATCTTAATACGCACGTCAGTTCCTCTAATTCTTGCTTTTAAGCTGGTATCGAATTTTGGTTAAAACGCAAAAAAATGGTTCGCTAAACGATTCTCTCGTTGATGGAACGCATTTTCTCTACTGCGAATAAGCGTAATCATACCAACATATACCTTATGGTCGAAAAAAAAAACGGCGTCAGATGGCTATGAAATGAACATCGCTGTCATTTTATATGTAAAATTATTTGGGGAATGTCATCGATCGTCATTTCCAAGCCAACTGGACGCCGTTTTTTTTTTCGATCATACGGTATATATTACACTATATCGCTAGTCAGAAATAGAAATTGAAGCCAAATTTTTAAGATGGAGGTAGAATGTATTACATTCTACTACATATTATTAGTAGATATACTACATTCTACATTCTACAAGATGGAGGTATACAAAATCCACATAAGTCGATCCTTTTCGTTCAACAGCTTTGAACTACGCAAGCGTGAGAAGTGCTTCTTGATTAGTTGATTTATTTCATACTAACCAATAGAAGTAGTTTTCTAAGTTTCTATCTACCACGTAAATCAATTTAGCGTCTGACTATTCATGCCTTTACTTATAAATTTAAATTTAATTTCTGACATATTTAAACAAAATCAAGAAACAAATAGATATGTTGAATATAAACAACTAAAATAACAGATTGAAATAATGCCATTACCAATAAAAAAATAATATATTATACGTTATTAATATTTAGAGTTTAAAATAGTGCGTGGGCAGGTGACAGCGTTCAGCGATGAAGTAGGCGAATCAGATCGTTTTATTTGGTGCGTGCGCATGAAAATCCTGTTGAACGAAAAGGATAGACTTATGCAAGATTTATATTCCTATTTCTTTTCTTTGGTTTCACTTTCCACTCATTGTGTAAATGCGGTAGTAGCAATATATTTGCATACCACGAACGGTTCTTTGTTATGTTGGAACAAACCTACTGTAATACCACAGTATAAAGAATAATTGTTCTCTATTCTGTCTGTGGTAATACACTGTAACTTTATTTTTACCTTGACTTGTCGCGAATTGCCATCTTGTGACGTCGTTCCTAGCGAGATAACTCCAACCTCTACCTTACATTGCGAGCCGCCTAGTTGTCTGATGTACGTATGTAAGGCGACAGTACAGGCTGCTCTGAGCCATGTATACATTCCTTTTACATATAAGTTGTCTACTTTAACCTAAAATATAGAAGAAAATAAAACAAATATGATCCAAGTAAATCTGTTAGTTAGTCTTTTATATTTTGATTGCTTTTTCAAAATGCCAACAACTTACTCTACTTGAAATAATAAAGGCATTTTGAAAAACCAATTAAAAGATAAAAAAACGCTGCTAAGACTATCGAAATGTTGATCTAATAACAATTTGACTTTATACTATTACGTCAAAAGCAACTTTTTTCCAAAGCCTACCATGACTTCACTGAATCATCGTTTCTTGTTCACTGTTATTAATATCTTAATTATTAGATATTAATACATCTGGTATTATGGTATTCTGGTATTTCGTCGATTTTAAAATAAACTAACTGTTTCTATCTTATTTTTTTGTTTGAATGGGGATAATCAAGAGGGCTATTGATACCGTGTTGTAAAAATAAGGTAATTAAGGGCTTATTTTTTGGTATTTATTATAATTTTGCTAATATCGTCGGTTTGAAAGAAGATATCAAGACGCGGTTTTCGCTGACTTTTTAAGCTTTTACTACTACATATACTATCGTATTTATTTATTTTTTTAAAAAACGCACTGTTTGTTAAATTGTAAGAAAGCGCCCCCTAGCGTCTACGTTCAAACCCTTATTATTAATATTTTTATGGTATAATATAGAGTAAGAAACGCTCTTTTAAACGAGCCCTCGTTTGTTGGATTCTGATCATCCAGTCCGTAGTTATTAACATTTAAATAAATCTATATCTAACCTTCCCCCACCACTTTATTTTAGTGTATAGGGGAAAATGGTTCTAACAAAAAAATCCAAAATTTACTGAACATTATGAAGCTATTATTTATAGTACCCATTATCTAGGCAAAATTCTGTAAAAAATTTATTTTCTTATTTTCCATAGCAGTTGCGAGCGTTTTACAAACTTGAAAATAATTTCTAGCAATTTATCATAGCTCTCTTTAGTTATAAATATTTTTTTTTCGCAAGCCCTACGACTAATACTTTCCGAGATACAGCCGAGAGCTATTCTTAGTGGGACACCCTGTACACTCTGAATATAACATTCCATTTTCAAATTGCAAAGGAACTTACCCACTGCGTAACGTTCTGGATGTTGGTCTGACAGGCCCAGTGGTACAGTATTTTCAAAATAACGAGAGGCGGATGCGGGGAGCCCTCGAATATGGAACCGCTAAAAACGGACACGAACTTTTGCGGGCAGCATTCCGATATCCAGACGTAGCCTCCCGAATAAGGAAACTTGCTCACGTCACTGTACATGCCCAACTTCAGTTGGCTACCGTGCGTCGAGCAGACCTGCTTAGATTTGATCAGTCCCTGCTGTATCAACCTGTAAAAGTAATCTATATATTGTAATCGCAAAACATTTTCCGATGCACGTCATCATTATATCGACATTGACACTAAAGTCTATAAATCTGACTAAATGAAATTTTGACAAAAATGTTTAAATTTGTCGTATAATTTAAGATACCGAGCAGCTCTTCATTTTACTTTATAGAGCAAATGATGGTAACAGATATTTTATTTAGATTAAAGCTGCAAAAATTAGTTTAAACCGAATTATATTATAGCTATGTTGGTCACATTGCGCCGTTTTCAGCAAGGTTGTCCTTTATTATTTGACAATTATCCTAATGTCAGTCATTATTTTGTATAATATCGTGTTGTTGATGAATCTTTGTGAGTAATTCTCTTTTTTTGCTTATTTTCAGTCTTTTTTTTTAAATTGTACTTTTAAGCACAACCAGTTCTTTTAAGAACTAAATTTTCGAGTTTTTGTATTGCATTTCTTGAAATTATGCGTTGAAAATATGCCGAAGCATTTTAACAGTCGAAGCAAAGAGCTTGTAGCTTTCCTGATAAACTATTTTGAACGATAAATGACAATAAAGATCCTTTATTACCTTTGACTGCAGTCAGAGAAGTAAGTTTGATTGATAAGCACATTGCACCACTTTCAAAGTTATTTCTACGTTAGTTTTTATTAAATTCTGTGATTATTAGTTTGTGCATTAATACCCCCTCTTACTTGTTATTACCACTTATGGCGTTGTAAGATGTACATCAATAAATAAATAAATAAATAACCCATAATAATATATGCCACAAATAGGAAACATTTTCGAAACCAATATATTTTAAATGGCTTTATTACGTGTGTTTTCAATGTGGTGGCACTGGCCGTTTTCTGAAATGTTTCGCTGCGGAATCAAAACTTTTAGAGGGAATGTTTCGAAACATTTTCTGCAATTTATGTCCTAAGATGTTCCCGTTTTCAACAGCCACTGTTCTTAAATGTGAAGAAACAAAATACCAAACTAAAATAGTCTATGTCTGTTTGTAAATTTCAAAATGAAAACAACCGTCAACAATGTCGAGCTCCGCCATAATTTTTTTGTCTTAAGGTCTTTGTTTTAGGTTTTCTCGCACAAAAAATGTCTGGCAAAAGCAAATTCATCGTTTAATTAATTTAATAATGTACTTTCATATTTTTAATGCCCCATCTACAGGGTTGTCTTGTCTTGTCTTGTCTCGGTTTTGGCTTTGCTACTGGGCAATTGCCAGCTCAATTTTATGATGACCTCAATGTTGTCTGGCTGTCCACCATATTGGGGCCATCTATTCTTTTACAATTCTGGAATTCTTTCCCAAACCCAGACAGGGTTTCTCACCGTAGCCGTTCGTTAGAAGTTTTTGAGGTTAGGAAATACTTAGAAGTTTGAAATTTTGAGACTTTAGGTTATTTAAAATTTCCTTTCATTTAAAAATATTTTCAAGGTCATACCACTTCCGGTTACACCGGAAGTCGCCATTAACTTCCTTATTTCAAATGGAACACCCTGTATATTATTTAATATTTGGATTTTTCAGAAAAATTTATGATGAGTTTCATTAGATTTCCCTATACCTATTTTCCTGGGGCGGATACAGGAATTTATTTTAGGGGGGGGCCAAATAAAAAGTAATGTCGAATATGCCTTTTAGGGCGCCATTTTTAATCCAAAAGCCTAATATCCGACCAAATTTATAGATTTTAGGGGGGGGGGCCCATGGGCCCCCCCTCTGTATCCGCCACTGCTATTTTCAACTGTTTCTCAGATATCTTGATTTATTTGAAAATGTTTACATATTTACCCCTATTTTTAACAGTGGGTCTTTTACTCATTTTGAATTGGTGATAAACGCTTCTGCGGTAAACTGGAGCAGAGGACTAATACTTTCGAAGTCCATATTGACAACTAATTTATCTCATACAGGGTGTCCAAAATTCGATAACTGATTAGATTATTTTCAAACTCAAAAAAGTCCATTTTTTCAAATGAGACACCCTATATATTTTTCGATAGTTAGATGCAGAATTCAATTCTGCATCGATTTGCTATAACTTTCCCTATACCCATTTTCAACGGTTTTCTTTTTAATCCGTATTTTTTACTTTAATTCAATTTTTGGCAGAATCGACAATATCGTTTGTGTTTTTTAAAAGAAAATAATTATGTTAAAGTAAAGAAATTGAATGTAATTAGAACATACGAACAAAACAGAAACAAAACAAAACCCTGTATATATCATTATTTGTTGCTACAAAATATTTTTCTTTGAAATATAGATTTTTATTTTTATTTCTCATCATAGTTCTGAAAATAAAAATATATAAATTAATGTAAGTAGAACGCGTTCTTATGAGCTTAAAAGCTCAACTGCCGATAAGAACATATATTTTTAGTTAAAAATGTTATCACTAGCCAACATGGCGGAATTTTAATTCATTATTTTATAAAATTGACATGGAATCAGACACCAATCATCTACATTATATCATATTTGTGTCTAAAAAGAGAGAAACTCGTGTTTCGAAAATGAATCGTCAATAAATGGAAACCTTGTCTCGAAAATGTTTCGATTTAGCGCTATCTGTGTAGAAATTTTGAACTAGGCACTTGTTGGTTATAACCTACAACTGCAAGTTGTTGGTTATGGAATTTTACAAATAAAACATAACAAACCAATTTTTGGCACTCAGTACATTATTTACTTCAAGTCTTCAACTAGCTTTTCTGTAACTGTCTACCACTTATCGACCAGTATTATACAGGATGTTCCAGAAATATGTGCAAATATTTTAAGAGGTGGTAGATCTCGATAAAAGAAATATATTTTCTCTTTATCGTTTTTCAAATAAGTCCAAAATAACGGAGTTATTTTACTTTGAAAAATTACCAAAAAAAAATGATTTTTTGCTAAAATTTTGAAAACCAATGGATCTTTTTCTGGATTTTCTTTCTTGTAAATTTTATCTAATACCTTTGTTGCCAAATTATCAACAAATTATGGTTTTTAACTAAAAACTAAAAAAAAATCCAAAAAATTTCGAATTTTCAAAAAAAAATTTCTCGCTAAAAAAACCTTATAGGCGTGTTTCTGGGGTTGAACTATACTACCACCTAAAATATTTGCACTTATTTCTGGGACACCCTGTATAACCGCGAATATCTGCAAAAACGTTAAAATTTTTGAAATACTCTAAATACAAAAATGATAATTTTTTAATTCTCCGTTTAATAAAAAATACAGTGTGTTCCATTTAAAAAAAAAACCAAGAAAAATTATTTTATAATTTAAAAAGTTTGGCGTAGAATTTTGAACATCCTGTGTGATTTACTTTTTAATATTTTTTTTAAGAACGAGAAATACCTATATATTTTTTATTTATTTATTAATATATCTGGAACTATCGAAATATATTTACTCATATTTTAGGATTATGTAAAGTGATCTGAAAGAAAGCTGCAAAGAAAAATGCAATAATATACAGGGTGTTCCATTAAAAAAAAACATCCCGATCCACTCGCATTATTTTGAGCCACCCTATAGAAGTTAAAATATTTTCCTGAAATACAGCCTAGTACATACTTTAGATTTGCACTTAAACCAAATTCCCAAGTTTTTTATTCTAGGAGCTACAGATGCCCGACGCACTATTGCCGGACCCTGTATATAAACTCACCATTCAGTAAACTTGGCCGGTTGGTACATCAAAACCGCCTTGACCTTCGTGTCCAACTTGACCCTGTCACTATTGACGTCTGTCACTCTGAAATGAGGCCTGGCCACCACGACCAAAGAGGGGAACGTCTTGCCCTGCAGCTTGTTGAAGGATATTTCTCTGCTGTCAGGCAAATGTTTGCCGTCGTCCGCTGTAAGGTCGACGATGGCTTTGGACTTGGCGCTGGCGCCGGTGCTAAGACCGCCCTCAACGTTAGTTTCCGTCGGTTTGACAGACACGACGGTCGTGCTAAACTACAGAAAAAATAAAAAAAATTGAAATATTTTATAAGAAAAAGAAAATACCGGGTGCGTCTCAAAAAGTGGCTCACCCCCTATAATTTTTTTATTTTTTCAGATAAAAAAACGAAATGTGGTATATGATATAAATTAGGATTGACTGACGTATTCAATTGTTTTTGGTCACTTCCGGTTTCACCGGAAATGACTACAACTTTTGATTTTTAAATGACACCCTCGGTATTTTTTTACTTTACTCGATAGAATATGACGTTCTGAATAGAATGACATCATAAGTCAATTTTTGATATTCTCGCTTAATAAAAAATCGAATTTTAAATTTGAATTTAGAGTGCCATCGCTTTGTTAAAAACACTAATTCTTAATCAAGGAGCCTTGGGAAAATATATTTGATCGTCTAATGTTTTTAGTGTCTTGTCCTGGCCAGTTAAAAGATACCCACATCGTATTTTTAATCATATCTCAATTTTTTCAAATGGAATGAGGGTGGCTCATTAGTACATTTGGAAAAAGCATTTTTTTTTACGAATAATTTGATACCACACACTTGGTATTTCAAGTCAAATTTTCGTTATAAACCGCATGTTATAATTTCAAATAAACCATATGCGTAAATGTCAAAACTTAACATATGATATGTAATTCTATTCAGAGTGTTATTTTCTATCGAATAAAGTAAAAAAATACCGAGTGTGCCATTTAAAAATCAAAAGCTGTAGTCATTTCGATAAACAGGAAGTGGCCAAAAAGAATTGAATACGTCAATCAATCCTAATTTATGTCATATACTAACATACCAAATCTCGTTTTTTTTATATGAAAAAATAAAAAAGTTATAGTGATGAGCTACTTTTGAGACGCACCCGGTATTGTGCAGCGCACCACACATATGATTGTATTGCAAGTACATTCAATTTTTAGTGCGCTTGCGCAAAGTAAGGTCCTCGGGAAGTGAAAAACAGTATTGAACGCTTCATAGTGCAATAGACAAAGTATGAAAATGGCATGTTGTGATAATGGAGACACCCTTTTTAATACTAATCTTATGGCGTTTATTCACGAAAATATAAATGATCTAGGATTATAACTCATTTTTTGGTGTTAAAAAAATACTTACATTGACATTGCCTCTAGACCTGGTAGCTGGCGGTGTGGGTTGAGGCAACGGCTGGGCGGGAGGTCTTCCCTTATTCGATTGCTTGGCATTACCCACAGATCTGGTAGTAACTGTCACTGGTGGAGGAGGTGGCGTCGGTTGCAATACAGAAATCTGCTTCTTTCCGCGAGTTCTTCCTGTTCTTGTGGGAGTGACTTGCGCTGTCGGCGGTGTGGCAGGCTGTACACTAGGAGATACCTGTAGAAAATGTGTAGATGGGTTTTTTAACATTCAAAATGTGTTTATAGACTGTACTATGCAGCGGTGTGGCGTGGCATCTATAAAAGGGGATGTAATAAGTGACTGCAATTAATATTTTACCTCCCTAAGGGTTTTTTTACAATCATATTTTTATATACATACGATGTATGATGTATGTGTGTTAATACGTATGATCCTTATTAACACACACGTTAAAAAATATATTTTTAAATTGATAACAGCTCAAGCTGATTTTTTCAGTTAATAGATCTTTTCAGATCATAAATATAATATTTTAGAAATTAGCTGAATTAATTTTTTTAATCATTCATCACTAAAATTTTAAACCTACTAATTTCTCTTTTTTTTTCTTTTGTATTCTTCGCAACTTATTTCTTTAGAAATCAAAATAAACTACTTTCATAGATAAAAGAAACTAGTTTAGATTGGAAAGAGCCCATAAAGCCGCGTCCAAGCTACTCGAACAAAACGTTCGCGAACATATATAATCAGGGGGGTGACAGTAAACCGGAAAATTGGAAACAGTTGTGGCGCGGTTCTACCCAGGCAGAAAGCATGGCCTTCTAGACTGTCCTAGACAAAAATCTGAATATTTCTATATGATTTCTGTCAATTTCTGCTATGGAACATTTTTATGCACGTCGGCGTCCTGTTCTTTTGTCTTTTGTCTGTGTGTCAGCGTCAGCTCTCGAGGCCTCTGGCAAGGTCGGGCGCCATTTTAATTTTTGCCGTTTAGATTTGATTGGAAGTTTGTTTCTGATATTTCGGCTGAAATTTATAAGTACAAAGATGTTTTTTGATATAAAGTTCCTTGTTAACACTTTAATAAAGTATATATGATATTAATTACATGAAGAAAATGATGAAATCAAGACTATGTTAGTATTTACTTTTAGATGGTTCGTACTTACTTTGTTATAAATATGAAAATCGTAAATCATACAGGATGTTCGTAAAATTCTACGCCAAACTTTCTAAAATATAAAATAATTTTCTTCGTTTTTTTAATGGAACACCCTGTATATTATTTTTTCAATAGACGGAGAATTAAAAATGAACATTTTTGTATTTAGAGTATTTCAAAAATTTTAAATGGTTTCGCAGATATTTGCGGTTTTATATTTCATAGGGCATTTTCCACAGTAAATTTTTATCAAAGCCACCCAATGATTTTTCTCTCGTATTTTACCATTGACAGCGCCATATGAAATAATACTGCGTGTATCTGCGAAACCGTTAAAAATTTTGAAATACTCTAAATACAATAAATGTTCATTTTTACCTCTCGATCTAATAAAAAATAATATACCGGTGTTCCATTTAAAAACAAAGAAAAATATTTTATATTTTAGAAAGTTTGGCGTAGAATATTGAACATCCTGTATGATTTACGATTACCATATTTATAGCAAAGTAAGAACAGACCATCTAAAGTAAATACCTAATATATTTTTGATTTCAAAACAGTTCCTGTATTTTTAATAATTTTTTTATGAAGGGCTGAAAAATATATATTTTTTATTTATTTTTTAATATCTCTGAAACTATCGAAATATATTTATTCATATCTTAGGGTTATATAAAGTGATCTGAAAGGAAGCCAAAAATGCAATAATATACAGGGTGTTCCATTCAAAAAAAAATCATCCAGGTCCACTGACACTTTTTTGAGCCACCCTATAGAAGTTTACATATTTTCCTGAAATACATCCTGATACATACTTTAGGTTTGCACTTAAACAAAATTCTCAAATTTTTTATTCTAGGAGCTACAGATGCCCGACGCACTATTGCCGGACCCTGTATAATTTTTTTTAACCTGTATACTCGTAGCAGCAGTCGGCACAGCCCATCGCATCGGTCCCGAGGACTGAGGTGCGGGGAAGAATGCGACAACCAGTTTACTCTATAGATCTAGGATGCGTTTAGGTAGTCGCTGTTTTTTCGAGTGCCCGGATTTCGAGTGCAAGCATTTTATTAAATAAATTAACCAGTAAACAGTTTAAGAACTTTTGTCGTTAAAGAATCAATATTTAGCAGGCGGAGGGTCTTTTGGTAGATTATTCGTTATAGTGTATTTTTAAGACCTGTATTCATTTTCAGCCGATTCTACCAGGTGTTACTCAAAAGCGGCTCACTTTTTTATTTTTTCAGATAATACAACGAAATTTGGTTTGTTAGTATTCGGTCGCTTCCTGTTTCACTGGAAATGACTACAACTTTGTATTTTTTATTTGGATTGTATCCTAAGTACTTTTTTTTACTTTATTTGATAGAAAATGACATTCTGAATAGAATGACATACCATACGTCAATTTTAGACAATTTCAATTAAATAAAAATAGCATTTTAAATTTCAATCTAGAGTGCCAAGACTGAGTTAAAACTATTAATTTGTAATCAAAGAACTTTGGAAACCTATATTTGATGGTGTAATTTTTTTTCGTATCCTTTCATGGCCGCTTAAAAGATGCCCAAATCGTATTTTTAATGATAACTCAAATTTTTCAAATAGTACGAGGCGGGCTCAGCATATTTGGAAAAAGCATTTTTTACGAATAATTTGGTACCACATACTTGGTATTTGGAGTAAAATTGTCGTTACGTTTATCTATGGCCATTTTTAAATTGAAAATGTCAAAAGTTGACATATAATCATTCTATTTAGAATGTCATTTTCTATCATATACGGTAAAAAAATACCGAGGGTACCATTTAAATCAAAAGTTGTTGTCATTTCCGGTGAAATAGGTAGTGACCGAAAATAAATGAAAACGTCGATCAATCCTGATTTATGTCTTATACTAACATACCAAATCTCGTTTTTTATCTAAAAAATTAAAAAAGTTATATAAGTGAACCACTTTTCAGAAATACCCGGTATATATATTCCTAAAAATGTAATGGTAAAATTTCATTTCCGGTGTCAAACTTCCTATTAAGTAGTAATTTTTAATTTCAGAATCCCATACTTCCGGTTTTTAATAAAAATAATCATAAAGGTCTTTATTAACAAAAATGAAATTATATGGACGAAGTCTAGCTACATAGCTATTCACACTCAACCCACAATAAAATTAAAATTATAAAATCTTTTCTTTGTGTAAACAAATTAGTTGTAAATGTTTTTCACGATCCAGTCAATAACTGCGTCTCCCATTGTCGAATACTCGGTAAAAAATAAAAATCACAGATGGACGCCCGAAATTAAATGAAACCCTTCCAAGGTTCCGGTACAATGTCCGCCGAAATGCACGCCGTTCGGTCCTTTTGATTTACCGACACCCGTCGGAAAAAGAACGCGCGCGCTAGCATAGGCAGACGCACGCTCTGGCGTACAAGCTAGCCGTTCGGCGCTCCGTGCTCCTTAATAGGCCTAGGCTAGCTGTACTTGTTGGCTTTATTATTTATAAATCTACCTATCTCACAATTTTCACTTAGTATCTGTTCGCGAACATTTTGTTCGAGTAGCTTGGACGCGGCTTAAGGATAATGGAAATACTATTTGGCGCTATTCTTAGAACGGTCGCTCTTCAAAGCTTTTGATAATTTCGTAGCGGTTCAGCTTTTTCCGGAATTATGTCGCCAAATATTGTATATTCAAATTTATTAGTTTCTTTTAATTTTTTAAATAAAATATAGTGTGTTGCATATAAGAAACTTTATTTTATGTAAGGACATGTCATTATATAAAATAAAGTTTCTTATATGCAACACACATTTATATAAGGAAATACCTATGAAACATTAGAAACCGACGTTATGCCACGATCCACGATGATTTTTGCAGTTCACAGTTCACACAGCTTTTTAAGTTTTTAATGCTACTTTTTCACAATTATCACAGGTTTGAGTAAATAAAATTTAAATTAAACTCACAAGATAGCAATAATTATTTTGAAAATGTATACTTTAAAAACTTTTCAGAATTGTTTCAATCAGGGTAGTTTAAATTTTGAAAGATCTTATAATTTTTGAAGATTCTGACTTTGACAAGAGAAAATTATTTCTGTTCTTGTTTGCGGTTGTTCTAAGCAACCGCTATAGCAGTGCCCTACAAGGTATGCACCCCAAAACAATTATACGTTTTGGCGGCAAGCTGAGCATTCCAATCTAAAATTGTTTCCTTTATCTATGACTACCTTAGAATTAAAATGATGGACACATCTATCACCAGATTTATTCTTGCTGGACAGACTATATTCCATACATTTCTTTACAGAATACTGTTATTCTTATTATAAGTTATATTCTTACCTGAACTTTTCCCAATTGCTTAGGAGGTGTTTGAGCTGGTTGCTGACCCATTCCCAACACAAGACCCAATCTTGGATCCATCACAAGCTGATAACCGGATTGGGGATTCGCAATGCTACTATTTAGGATTATATTCGGTTGCTTGTTATTCGATGCTTGTACAGCTAAAATAAAATATGTGGGTTGTTATTTCCTACATATTTAAAAAAAAAACTTACCATGAATTGTTTTTTGAACATTCTCCGATACTTCAATGACGGTAGTCAGATCACCTTTGTGCACCACTTCACCCTTGCAAGCTTTCACCAACTCATCTAATTTTTCCTGTATAGCTTTATATTCTTCCTCTAATTTCTTATTTCTTTCTTTCTGGCAGGGCTCCAATTCCTCTACCCAACATTCAAGTTCCAAATTGTTCTCGACATTGTGATTGGTTATGTTAGGAGTAATGCTTTTAAGCACCAAAACTTCTCTATCTAAACATTGATAAGAAAAATAGGTAAAACAAATTTTATTCAAATAATTCAGTTTTTGAATACCATTTCCATCAGAAGATTTTCGGTGAGAAAGCTTGTATTTTTTTCTCGGTGGAGAAACAACAACAGGAACTGGAATAACATCCTGAAAAGTGAAATAAAATAGTAAGAACAACAATACATTATTGTAGTGGTTCAAAGTTTTCTATATATTTAATAAAATTAATCAGTACTTACATCATCATCTGGTATTTCAACAGTATCATTTTCATCCTCGAGCAAAATCTGCATTTGCTTGAGGGCTTCTTTACTCGCAGCCCTTCTGGACTGATGCCTTTTTTGTACGACCACTTCATGCCGTTTGGAAGGCAAAACCGCTTCCAATTTATTCTATATCGAAAAAAGAAAATAATAATGTAAATATTCGGCTTACACATTTCTCAAATTAATTAGATTTTAACTGTTTGTTCAGAGGTCTTAACTACTTCATATTAGAATTTTCCAAATTTATAATAACAAATTTAAAAACATTGTTTTTACAGAAAGAATCTACGTTTGTATTCAATAAAAAGTGGATTTGTTCAAAAATGTATTGTTTATGGCGGTGTTTTATGAACAATTATTGCACTTCTGTACTTGTTTTATTTTTACAAGTCCTAGAATAACTTAAGTACTACAAACCTTTTTTCCCATTTTCTATGTACTAAGAATTATATATTCATACACTAGCAATATCTGAAAAGTTGTTCAATTTTCAAAAAATCCAATCTCACAGAAAAATAGAACGATAGGCGTCCATTTTTAATTTCCCCCACTCTTATTTCTTGTTTGACATTTCGGTATATTAAAGATGTAATACTATATATCGATAACGTGCAAAGTTCGATATTGAAAGAATGTCGATATTTGAGTGCCTTTTCTATTATAAAAGAAATAACGAAATTGTTAAATTATATTTAGAATTGAAAATCGAGAGGCAGTAATTATTTTTTTAGATGTATTATATTTTTTAATTAAAAACTTCTTTTACAAAATGTTAATACAATATATATTTAAATGGAAATAAAAAATAAATACACTATGCAGAGACAATGGTCGAAAATAACGTCTTCACCTTATAAATAACAATCGATTACATTAGCCAGTTAATTTCACATATTAAATATTAAAATATTGTCTCTGTATAAAATGTTTTCGATTGTCATGTACAAGACAAGCCACCTCTGATGGCTCTGATACAATTTTATCGATATTTTTGATAAAAATTACAGCTCTACTAATACATTACTTAAGCGTTTTCATGTTACTTGTTCATTTATTTATTTTCAAAAAATTAAAAAAATTATATAAAAAACTTACCGTATGTTTGACTTTTGGTTTGACCTGTTGCTTGACCCATTTGAGCGGTACTGCATGTCTGTTCAATTTTGTTTTGGTCGCATCGGCAAAACTTTTTTCGGCAAAATGGTTTGCACAAACAGCTTTATTTTTTACCTGGGAATAATCTGTAGAAAGAGATTTGTTTCCTGAACTTAACACCCACTGCTCTAGCTCTGGTTTAGGTCTAGGAAAACGAAAAAATGCCAATCCTTTACTATTTTCTGAAGTGTTTTCACACCCATGAAAGACACATCTTTTTAAAGACATTTTAACAATTGAAAACTCTAACCTAACCTAACACAAGCACAAGCACAACATCCAATAAAAATAGGCCACATTGGTCATCTCCCTCTGATGCTCTAAATCTGTTCTGTGCATAAGTTCTGTGTTCCATAGCTGTGTTCTGTGCTCTGAATGAGAGAATCAACTTAACCGTTTTTTGGTTCTTTGGTCGAGGGGGGCGGGGTCGATTTGACGTCATCATAGGCTCTTGTATTGCCATCTATTTTCGTCCTTAAGCACCCAATTAATTTTTGTATTGCAAATTTACTGTTTGAAGAGCTCATATATTGCCGGAACGGTTTTTATAGACGTATCTGTTGAAAAAAAACTAACGTGTTGAATATTTGGGTATATTTAGATATTTTAAATATCTAGTTTATTTATTTTCTTTGTGTTTTTTTTTGCTTCCGACGACCGGAAGAGACATAGGTACTTCCCGAAACGCGTTAAACATGTTTTTGTCAATTTTTTTTGAATGTTGTGCTTTTATTGTGTGTTGATTGTTGTGTTTTTTAGTAAATCACTGCTGACAAAAGTTGGTCTTCGTTGGATTAACGCAGCAGTGTTTACAAAAAATAACTATTTTATTTTGTAGATTTTCTTAGAGTACAGTACTATAGAATACCCATAAGACTTTTTTGAAGACTCTCTATACCCATAAGACTTTTTTGAAGACTCTCCCTAAAATATGTGCACTAATTTAAAACTCACCCTGTGTGTAAAATGTTATATGGTAAATGCAAGGGATAAATGTCGATGATCATCATTTCAAAGCTAACTTGACGAACATTTTTGTCCAGTTTTATGGTATATTGTAAAAATGTACTACCGCGGAAATTGGAATGTAAATTTAAAATCTGGTATGAAACTTTTTAGGAACTCTGGGCCACCCTGTATATTTAACGTTGACATGAAAGAAGACTATCTCGATAAATTAAACATATCGATAATTCCTATTGTCATGTTGTCCGAGTGCACGTGCACCTAAAATGTTGAATGTAGGCAACCAATAATACACGTCTGTTCATCATTTTAATTTACTATTAGTTCTTGTATTAAAACATTTTTTTATCTTAATAATTAGCTTCTCCTGTGTTATAATTTATCTTATAACTTAAAGTAGTTAGTACAAAGGCTTCTTTATTTTTATATACCATTAAAATCCTGTTCAGGTTGTTATATAAAATATAATTTTCTGTCTCTGGTTCAAGCTAGTTATTTCTTTGGTCAGCATGTTTTATAAGTCCAATTTACAAATTCCTGTTTCTTTCTGGTTTATAAAGTTTGGTAGAGTTTGTGTTTAAATTGTAAGTAAAAATATGTCCTATTTTAATATTTTATTTAATTTATCTATGATATTTTTTATTCAAAATTTCTAGAAACATTTAAAGGGTTAATTAATTTTGAATTAAAAATGTATTAATTTTGAACGAAAATTAGTAATTTTTAATGTGCATGTCTCGAAAAACATTTTTTTAAGTAATCCTATCAAAAAATTCGTTCAAATTTAAAAATTATTCCAGGTAGGGTAAGCTTAACATTTTAAACCATCATTGATTAATATTTATTAGCCTGAAGCTCCAAGTAACTGTTTAAAAATCGATCGAAAGATTTGAATTTCATGGTAAAAGAAATAAAAAAAACGAGATCGAAATTTTAAATTGAAAGTAGTTGTTGCTTGAGATCGCTCTTCACCGGTCTATAGAGTTTGGTGCCCCTCTAGAACATAAACTTTAAAATAATTAAAGTAAGTTATTTATCATTTTTATTACAGTTTAATGTCTAAGTTTTAATATTCTTCTAGTGTTTTATTAAAAAATTGAAAATTTCATTCAACTTTTTAAGGAAGAGTTTAATACGGATTAAATTTACAAAACGATTGTTTTGGTTATTTACTTACATTTTTAATGGTGTTTCATGTGTAAATTGTAACATTCTTCATATATTTTAGTAAATTAGAAAGGGTTTCATTCATTTTTCGAAAGAAAAAATCAATATTCTAGATTCTAGGTGCACTTGTACTTAAATGTAAGGGAGCTTTAGTAATAATTAAATTATAACTTATCTTAGGTTCTGCTTGTTATTTTTGTTAATATTGTCGCCTGTCAAGCCTAATTTTTCTACTGTCTTACTAAATTAAGGCAGGTTTCATTCAAATTTTAAGGAAAATAATGATTATTATCCTGAAAGTTCAAGGCCTGGGTACACGTGTACCTGAATGTAACAGTTTATTTCATGATCAAGGTTGAAGGACTCTCGATTCTTAGGTCAATGTCACCGAGGAAGATTTTTCTTTTATTTGTTTTGTTCCTTATCATGAAATACATAGGCCTATAGGTAATTTTTATACCGTATGATCGAAAACAACGGCGTTTAGTTGGCTTAGAAATCATCGATATGTTGGCTTAGTTAGTATCTTTAGTTGGCTTAGAGATCATCGATATGACATTCTCCATGTAAGTTTACATATAAAATGACAGCGATCTTCATTTCATAGCCATCGCTGACTGTTTTTTTTTCGATCATATTGTATAAATTAATGAATTTTATAAAAAAAACATATAGCAATAATCATTGTACTCAGGAGACCGAGTTCTTTCGAAACTTGAAATAAAAAATGCAGGTCCGTTTAAAAAAAAATAAGTTGGCCTCTGTATCTCAAAAATTATCAGCTAATTTGCAAATCTAAAAATACTATCAGATAGCCCTAATAAAGTGGCTATGAGAATGTGCAATTAGTTTTTTGATTTTGGAAAAAGTAACAGGAAAAAATAAAATTGATTTTCGAAAAAATTCCATGTTCGTATCTATTACGGTTACCGAGATACCAATGCTCGTACCTCGAATTTGCAGCACCCTGTATACGTGTCATTTTGCACAAATATACTAAGACCTTTTGCCAAAACTTTCAATAACTATAATTTTTTATCTATCTTTCCGATTTTTATTTCAAAGAATTACATGCTTCTTTTTTTAAATACATGACTATATCACAAACATATTCATAGAAAACTGAACGAACAAGGCCTGTAGGTAGGGGTATAGTTATAAATAAAAATGAACAGTCAGTTTTAAATTGTAAAGTTGATGGTACAAAACACCAGACCATATTATACTTATTTTACAATTCAAAATTTTCATCTTGGCTATTTTCTAACTGAATAAAATTTAAATAACTCCACGAACGAACGGGGTGTTTTGAAAATCGATAAAAGCCAGTATCGATAAATTTTAGCCTTCTATTTATAAGTAACTAGCGTGTACCCGCGACTTCGTTTGCGTCGAATTAATAATTTGTAATGGTGATGATAAAGCAAAGCAAGAATTTCCATTAACATACAAATTGGATAAAATTTTCTCACATTTATGTCAGCATGAGAAAAAACAATATGGCGATATTATTATATAACTTGGTAATATTTGAGGGGTAGTTTCATCTAGTTGGAATTTGACTTTCGAAAAATCCGTTTGCCAAAAATAAGCTTTTTACGTCAAGCAGTTTAAGCAGAATCGTGGTTAATGAATTACCCAACTTTTTAGAACACCCTGTATATTTTTTTAAAAAATTTCAAAATATATAAAAAAGCAAAATAAATTACGCATGTCCAAGCGTTTTCCCGAAAGACTAACCGTTTTTTAAATAACAAATATTGTAATATTTGAGGGGCGATTTCACCCTCTTGGAATTTGAGATCCGAGACACCCCTCCTTATCGAACCTCTACACCCCACAGTCAATCTGTTTGCCAAAAATCAGCTTTAAACGTCAAGCAGTTTAAGCAGAATCGTGATTACTCCGTTGTCATATTTTATGAAACACCCTGTACACATTTTTAAAAAATCTTAAAATATGTAAAACAACAAAATAAAATATACGTGTTTAAGAGTTTTTCCGAAAAACTTACCGGTTTTTAAATAAAAATATTCTAATATTTGAGGGGTGGTTTCACCTCCTTAGAAGTCGAGTTTCGAAAAATCCCTTCTTATCGAACCTCTACACCCTAAAGTCAATCCGTTTTCCAAAAATCAGCTTTTTACGTCAAGCGCTTTAAGCACGATCGTGATTAATTAATGACCAGATTTTTCGGAACACCCTGTATACATTTTTAAAAAATCTTAAAATATGTAAAAAAACAAAATAAAATATACGTGTTTAAGCGTTTTTTCGGAAACTTGACCGTTTTTTAAATAAAAAATATTGTAATATTTGAGTGGTGGTTTCACCCCCTTGGAACTGGAATTTCGAAAAATCCCTTCTTATCGAACCTCTACACTCTAGAATCAACCTGTATGCCAGAACTGAGCTTCTTACGTTGAGTAGTTTGAGCAGGATCGTGATTAATATGTCAGAGTCAGTCACTTAAGGATTAGATGAAAACATCGGTTGTTAAAAAAACTGTTTATAAGTCATTATAATTAGTATAGAAATAAATATGTCTAATTCGGCCAGCGAAGGCATATCGAAGACGGTGTGGATGGATCTGAAAGCGGCAGTGTTGCCATATTAAAATGTGTAATATCTGTAATACGTTTGACAAAAATATCTTTGGATGAAGAATCCGCGTTTATGTATTGAATATTTATTCGTGTTAAACATAAAATAAATAACAAAAATAATTTGTTTTTATATGTACTGAATATAATCAATATAAAACATAATGATCGAAAAAAGTCGTTTAGTTGGCTTGGAAAAGACGATTATTGACATTTACCATAATATTTTACATAATATGAAATAACAGCGATCTTCATTTCCAAGCCAACTCTGATGCCGTTCTTTGTTTAATCATATAATATATTAAATTGTTTAATGATAGAAAATCCGTATTATTAACGTACTGTACCTAGAATCCGTAAATCCACGGGTTAATCAGTAGTTCTGGCAACACCGCCTCCGACAACCATTCACTCTGTCGACTAAAAGCAGAACTACGATACAGTATTCTGTATGCGCTGCGCTCACGCTGCGCTGTAAACGACTATCAGCGTGCAGCGACGCAGTGCTAAACTAAATCTCAGAATTCTCGGACAGGCTAGGTAACGCCAGCTACATCTCGGACAGATTTTGTTCCATGAATTCGTATTTCTTTAATCGACGTTATTATTTGTCCAATTTTAATTTATTCATTTGGTGGTGTATTTTTTAAATCATTTATTTTTCAGATGTTACTAAATCTTCTACTACCAAACTGGATAACCATATTCTTATTCCTTCTAATACTACTCCTATGCTACTCCTACATCACCAGAAACGACAACTACTGGAAAATCAGGAACGTGCCTTATGAAAAACCCTATTTCCTCGTAGGAAACTTCTGGGAAGTTTTCAGCGGGAAAAAACAAATAGGAAAACATTTAGGGCACCTGTACAACAAATTCACAGGTCCATACTTCGGCATTTTCGTCTGGGGGAAACCCTATCTAGTCATCCGGGGTCCTGACATCATCAAACAGATTACCATTAGAGATTTTAATAATTTTGTAGATAGAACTTTTGCTTGTGATAAAGAGGCTGATGATATGAGCGGAAATAGCTTGTTCATTATCAGAAATCCTGATTGGAGGAATATCAGGAACAAGTTAAGCAGTATTTTTACTTCTGGAAAGATAAAAAACATGTATCCCTTGATGGTAAACACTGCAGAAAACCTCCAGAAGTACTTAGAAAACTTTGATAACGAAATCCTGGAAATAAAGGAGGTTTCTGGGAAGTACATGACTGATTTAGTGGCCAGTTGTTTTTTCGGGATAGAGAGTAACTCGTTTACTGGAAAAGAGGAGGCAGTTTTTAGGAGAGTTTGCCGAGAAATGTTTGAGATGGACATCTCGCAGTCTTTTCGGTTGTTCTCGTATTTCTTCGTACCCAAGTTGGTGTCTTTGTTCAAATTTAAACTGTTTGACACTAGTTACTTTAGACAGGTGTTCTTGGAAACGCTGTCTGAAAGAGAGAAGAGTGGAATAAAAAGGAATGACTTTGTGGATTTGTTGATTCACGTTAGGGATATGTTCCAGGAGGATGAAAAAAATGGTACAAAGTTCGGTAAGTTTTTTTTTGTGTTTGAAAGTGTAATATCATTGTTGAATTATAGTGCATCGGACATCTGTAGCTCCTAGAATATAAAACTTGGGAATTTTGTTTAAGTGCAAACCAAAACATTTTAACTTCTATAGTGTAGCTCAAAAAAGTGCGAGTGGATAGGAAATATTTTTTTTAAACGGAACACCCTGTATATTATTGCATTTTTGGCTTCCTTTTAGACCACTTTACATAATTCTAAGATATGAGTAAACTGATGATGAAAATGAGATTCAGAGATATTAATAAAAAAAATAAACAAAAATTTCAGCCTTTTTAAAAAAAAAATATTAAAAATACAAGAACTGTCCTGAAATCAAAACTATAATAGGTATTTACTTTCGATGGTCTATACTTACTTTGCTATAAATATCGTAACCTCAAATCATACAGGGTGTTCAAAATTATACGCCAAACTTTCTAAGAAATAAAATAATTTTTCTTCATTTTTGTTAAGTGGACCACGCTGTATATTATTTTTAAATAGATGCAGAATTAGAAAATGAACATTTTTTGTATTTAGAGTATTTCAACATTTTTAGAGGTTTCGCAGATATTCGCGGTTTTATATTTCATATGGCATTTTTTACAGTAAATTTTTATCAAAGCCACCCAATGATTTTTCTCTCGTATTTTACCGTTGAGAGTTAATATGAAATAATACTGCGTGTATCTGCAAAGCCATTACAAATTTTGAAATACTTTAAATACAAAAAAAATGTTTATTTTTCAATTCTCCATCTAATAAAATAATAATATACGGGGTGTCCCATTTAAAAAGCCAAAGAAAGTTTGGCGTAGAATTCTGTATGATTTAAGATTACGATATTTATAGCAAAGTAAGTATAGACATATATTTACAAATATCTTAGGATGTAAAGTGATCAGAAAGAAAGCCAAAAATGTAATAATATACAGGGTGTTCCATTTAAAAAAAGCATCCCGATCCACTCACACTTTTTTGAGCCACCCTATAAAAGTTAAAAGATTTTCCTGAAAAATATCCTAGTACATAGTTTAGGTTTGCACTTAAAAAAATCCCAAAGCAATTTTCAACGCCACAAATAATTATTTAAACAATTTCAATCGTATTTTTTGTAAACACCGCTGCGTTGATACAATATAGTCTTAGAGCTGGCTACATAAAAAACCTTATCATCGTTACATGGTTAATTTTTTGTGTGAAGTATCCTTTTGTGTAGCCATTATGAAATAGTCATGTCTGCCAGCGCGATCCCGGGGCTCAAAGCGGGGGCTGTCAATCGAAAGGGTAAAATTTTAGCATAAAAAATATTAAAAGGTACACGATTTATAATTGCGAAAATAGCTTTTATTTATTATTAAGAAACGTGGAAAATTGTTGGTATACATTTTTCTAGTCGCTGAAATGCCGACAGACAACGCGAAAGAGGCATGAAATTTTAAAAATTGTTAAAAAATGAAATTTGAAGAATGAAAAAAATTATGGCATACATGCATGCCGATTGGTGGAATTGTCAATTTATTGTAAAAGCCGTATGCAAAAGGGCAGACAAAAAGATCGTGGCTAAATCAGCTGCAGAGTTAGCAAAAGCGCGATATTACTCTAACGCTTTCAGGGAACGCTCGCTGCCTCATCCATTTAAGTATAGATAAATCATGTATATGTATACGATTATATTAAATATATTTTTTATTATTTTAATAACAGATATCATGTATTTACTATTCTGTCTCACTATTTATATCTGACTCATTGTACTGCAGATCCTCGCTCTCGCAAACGAGTCTTCCTCTGAGTCGATATCTGCGCCGTAAAATTTTTGTAGACTTACATGTATTAGGTTTCAATTTATAACGCGGCGAGCGTTTTCTGAAAACTCTAAATAAATTATTTTGGAGTTATTTTGAAAACGGTAAAAAGAAAATATGTTTCTTTTATTGAGATCTACCAGTTCTGAAAATATTTGCTCTTATTCAAGATTCACTCTGTATAGTAATAATGCGCTTTTGATAACTGTCTATCGCTGATTGAGCCACGATTTTTTTGTCTGTCCTTTTTCATACGGCTTTTTAAATAAATAAACAATAAACATGACATTCCACCAATCGACATGCATGTATGCGATGATTGTTTTTTTGTTAAAATTCCATGGCTCTTTCGCGTTGTCTGCCGGCATTTCAGCGACTAGAAAAATGTCTACCAACAATTTTCCACGTTTCTTAATAATAAATAAAAGCTATTTTCGCAATTATAAATCGTGTACCTTTTAATATTTTTAATGCTAAAATGTTAACCTTTCGATTGACAGCCCCCGCTTTGAGCCCCGGGATCGCGCTGGCAGACGACTATTTCATAATGGCTACACAAAAGGATACTTCATACAAAAAATTAGCCATGTAACGATGATACGGTTTTTTATGTAACCAGCTCTTAGACTAAAACGGAGACCAAGTATTTGTCAGCGTTATTTTTATAATAAAACAAATTTGTCTAACGGGCAAGAAATGTTTAACTTTTTGACGACTTGTACAGACTAGTATATTAAAATTGTATTTTTATTATTACTAATGATATATTGTTCTAGATACAACATGTATGGTGGCACAAGCTATCACATTTTTTACTGCCGGCTTTGAAACCACCAGCAATCTTTTGGCTTTCGCCTTATATGAGTTAAGCTTGAGGCAAGACTGTCAGAAAACATTACGAGAAGAAATATACGAGTACTTTCCTGATAGTACTGCCTCGATAACGTTCGACAAAATCCAACAGATGCAATATTTAGACATGGTTTTATCAGGTAACTAAAGTTATATTTTATTGGTTTATTTTCCTAAATATAATTTAAGTATTAATTCTTTTATTGATTTTTTACATTATGACAGAACAGGATTCGTCAAAGCAGTCAAAATTGGTATAATGTTATTTAGATTAGATCAGATATGTTATCGTCCTGTTTCACTGAGATATTTCCAGAACTATTGTGGTCCCTAGGTTACCAGTCTTTAGTTCTATCCTCTTCAAAACTTGGAGACTGAAATGTCCATATAGCTCTTTGTTAATGGCCTATCATTGCCTATGCCTAATACAAAGAATCGCACATTTACCAGGCTGTCGTATTAACATAAACTGTGTTCTGTCGTTTCTTCTATAGATTGACAAAATCTGGTACATGGATTTCTCCGTCAATTCCATCAGCTTTAGATGCCTATTATGCCGAGTCCAGACCAAGCAGACGCAACAATGACAAGATAAAAACATTCATGTTTTACGACAAATCAATACATTTCTGCGACATTTTTGTCTCATTTTTGTTTTGTTTCAAAATTCCGAGACTTTTCAATGTCCCGTCTCGAGTCGGTAAAGATCAAAGTGTCTATGTTTTGTTCGTTATTTTACGACAAGTTGTCGGCGCAGTGTGGACAGCGTGTGCTGCCAATAGTAGGAGACCATTTAAATCACACATGGCTAATAAAACTCATTCGCAACAACTAAACTTTTGACTTTGTTGTACTTTTATCCTTGCGGTGTGGACAATTTGTCTCAAGTTTGTCTTGTCAGAATTCCCCATTCTTTGTCGCAAGTTTGTCTTGTTTTTGTCTCAAAATCTTGTTTACTTTATGTATGTCGCCTTGGTCTGGACCCGGCATTATATCATCTACAGTACGTCTGCTGGATCTGTGTCTGTGAAAGGAATGCGGACAAAAAACATTTAAGTAAACAGCAATATATTTTATACGTCGACTTGACGAGTACGTCACCGCAAATCGCTCCGCTCACTCATTTTATTGGCTACTTGCAAATTTGTCGAATTTTTATTGATGGGACGCGTCGTCTAATTTTTTTACGAAAAGCATCGAGATAATATCGTTTCCCCTCTCACGGATACCCCGTAGCTACAGAACGGACAGACGTACTGTACAATCGTAGATTTAGCTCCCATTATTTTCCGTATTTTTTTCGCTTTTGAATTTTTCTAACTCTTTTGATATATTTTTAGAGACGTTAAGACGATATCCCTTTGGTCCGTTTCTGAACAGAAACTGCAAGGAAGACTACGTCATAGAAGAGACGGGATTGAAGATAGAAAAGGGCACGGCCATATTGATTCCTATTGACGGACTGCACTTCGATCCGGTTTATTTTCCGGAACCGGACAAGTTCGAACCGGAAAGGTTCAGGGATGGCACAAAAACCCTTTCGAATTCTTGCGTGTACATGCCCTTTGGGATGGGACCAAGAAACTGTATTGGTAGGTTTATTATTATTCATTTTGAAAGAAAATGGGCTTAGAACTGAAAATGACCTTTTTGCCTAATTCGAACAAGTTTTACATTGCAAAATGCATTTCGGGGACACTAACAATAGGTATAACTGTGGTATAACGTAGTAGTGTAGGGACAGGACACAAGACAACAAATTACATTTAACCATAAATAAATGAAACAAGTTTAGATTGGAAAGTGCCCATAAGGACAATGTAAACACTATTTAGCGCTATTCTAGCAACGGTCGCGACCCAAAGCTTTTGATAATTTCGGATCGGTTCGGCTTTTTCCGGAATTATATCGACAAATATTGTTTATTCAAATTTATTATTATTTTCTTTTAATTTTATAAATAAAATACAGTGTGTTGCATACAAGAAACTTTATTTTATATAAGGACATGTATGTGAAATACCTATGAAACATTGGAAACCGACGTTATGTCACGATCCACGATGGTTTGTTGCAGTTCACAGTTCACAACACATTTTTAGTTTTTAATGCCACTTTTTCACAATTATCACGGGTTTGAGTAAGTAAAATTTAAATTAAACTCACAAGATAGCAATAATTACTTTGAGAATTGAATATTAATAGAGAAACCTTAGTGTAAAAAAGAAAAGTATCCAATATAATAGATATAAACCAGATGTAAACAAAATAAAATTGGTTTCGGAGACAAAAAAAAATTGTTTGTTTACATTTTGCTTGTATACGTTGGATCAAAACAATGTATATGGTCTTTTATACATATCTACAATGAAATCTATTTTCTGAATTTTCTTAGACTAGGTACTAACTAGTTATTGTTTGTTTTTCAGGTGACAGATTTGGACAAATATGTGCTAAAGTAGGTCTAGTGCACTTCTTGCGGAAATTCAAAGTCGAGAAGTGCCATTTGACACAGGAACCTCTAGTCTTGGATCCAAAATCACCATTTATCACGCCTATTCACGGGTTGCAACTCAAAATCAAAAAAGTATGAAAAAGTAGTATTATTTAGTTAATACACTAGTTATAGTTTAGTAATATAAACTCCCCGGCACAAAAGTCCGCCACCCTAAAATTTTGACTAAGTTTGATGTTTCATAATTTTTGAATTTGTAATCCGATTTTTTTGATTATGGCATTAGTTTGTACATAAATTTGTTGGCATTATTTTTTATTATTTTAATGGCTTATATATTTCGGTTAGGTTGTGATTGTGGGTTTATACCGGGCAAATCAAAATTTGTTTTGTGCAATAAATTCAAAACACCCTGTGGAAAAAATGGGACGGGCATTTTGGATAAAAAACACTTTTCTGTAATTTTAGATGTATTCCTAACATTTAATTTTTTGAATTATCCCATTATTTCTATTCTTTTACGAGCTACACATTTTTAAACAAAGTACTCATATTTTTACAATCTTGAATTTGTTGAAAATGGAGAATGGAGCTCTCAATACCCTCCGCTATATTGAGAATGTCCTCCAAGAAATTGTCGTTCCATTTGCTCCTTTCATTGGAAATCAGTTTATACTGATGCATGACAATGCCAGGCCCCACGTTGCTCGGGGTAACGAGTTGTACGAGTAGTTAACGAGTATCTGGATGAGGTTGGACTATGAAGATTGGAATGGTTTCCTTGTAGTCCCGACCTCAATCCAATCGAACATTTGTGCGATGAACTTAAAAGAACTGTTCTTCGTCGTCCTATTCCATCACAAACTTTACAAGAGCTCTGGCTAACATTAACGGAGAAATCTCTTAGCTCTTGTAAGGAGTTTTCTATAGCAAGATATTCATCAAGCTATAGATCAGGAAAGAATAACTACCTTTATTCATTCGATACTGCGAGGGGTCTATACACGCTATTAAAATTATTATAAAATTATTGTTTTTGCCTTGAATCTCTGAAATCAATACTTTACTTAAAAATGTGTAGCTCATAAAAAAATAAGGATAATAAGATAATTCAAAAAACTGAAATGTTAAGAATACATCTAAGATTACAGGAAAGTATTTTTTATCTGTTGTATCTTTTTACGCTGGTTAATTACCAATTAAACTCCTTCTCTTATAGTGGACTGTATTATTTATTTGTTTCTAACTAACACTATTTTACAATGATTTGTATAAATGAGTGATAAATGAAAGTAATTTGTCAACGGGTGCTTTTCTCGTCTACCAAGAATGACTTATGTCAATGTACACAGTGCTGTACTATGGGTGTACTAAAATAAATTTGTAAATGTCAGCAGTGGCGTGACTGGTAAACATAATACAAAATCCAACATTATCCAAAATGCCCGTCTCATTTTTTCAACAGGGTGTTTTGAGTTTATTGCAAAAAAAACGTTTTGATTTACCCCGGTATAAACCCACCTAACTGAAGAATATAAGCCATTGAAATAATAAAAAAAATAATGCCAATAAATTTATCTTCACACTGATTCCATAAAAATAAAAATCGTATTTTAAAATAAAAAGTTATGAAACGTCAAACTTGGTCAAATTTTTCAGGTGCGGAATTTTGTGCCGGGGAGTAGGTATATTTATTACACTTTTTTAGTATTTTAAATAAAATTGTGACGAAAATCGTACTGTAAATTTTAAGGAAATAAAAGAGAGTTATAGTCTTTTCTGTCAAACTTTATTTTGTTAGAATTTTTAAAATTTAGAAAAAAGGTCGAGAGTTATTATAAATAATCTATAATCTAATAGTAATATATAAATATCTGTTGCATTCAAACGTTTCACAAAATTTACATTAAATAATGTCTTTATT
Source organism: Sitophilus oryzae (assembly GCF_002938485.1). NCBI lineage: Eukaryota > Metazoa > Arthropoda > Insecta > Coleoptera > Curculionidae > Sitophilus > Sitophilus oryzae. The sequence goes on along the minus strand of NW_022146262.1, from coordinate 1,052,552 downwards.
CTCTTTACATGTATGTACATACTCTTTTTAGAAAATTAACATCTAAAATTAACTGTAAGGCGATTTTGAGGCTCTCTTTATGTTATTTGTGTCCCGCTCGGCCTGCAGTGAACGTGCCCAATTCTTCGTCCCTAATTTCAAGTGCGTTCCTAAAAATAAAAAAAGGATTAAAAAAAATTAAGATTCTCCCCACTGAATTCCCATCAAAAATTTTGCAATCTATAGGCTTGGTGTATTCCCCACCGGTGCTGCCACCATCGGAGAATATCGTAAACAACTAGTACTTACAAATACACGAGTTTAAATAGCGAAAATACGAAACATTTATTATTTAATTATTCTAAAAATGTTAGGAAGTATAATTTGTGAAAATTCTAAAAATAAAAATAAAAAAGTAAATATTTTGATATCTTCAGAAGGTCTAACTTGTATTATAATTTATTATTCCAGTTAATAGTATAGTATTGAACGAGCAATTTATATATACTTTGTCCACGGCCATTATAATAATTATGAGGAGTGTTTGAATTTGTATTTTTAATGTTAATCTTACTATTAATTATTGTATTCATGTTTTAGGGGAAAATGTCACTACCTACTTAAAATTTGGCAATTTCAAACGTCAAAATTAACTAAAAGATAATAAAAACGTCAATATCATCAGTTGCTATGCATCCAGAGTCGCAGTCATCTCGAACTATTCTATTTTCAAATATTTGGGAAGTTTAATATTAGATGTGTTTTACGACATACCTGTATATTAGTACTTTTTTCTACCACCTTTAGTAAAATAAATTTGTTGTAAAATGATAGATCGTACCACCAGCAGATGACTTTTTGTTGTTTTGTGTAAGTAAAGTTGGTAATTTGTGTTTTATTTATCGTTATATATGTATTTGAATTTTATTGATGCTGCTTCAAGTTTTTTACAATAAAACATATTTCTACCAACTTTAGTTGAGTACAGTTGTTGGAGAACGATAAATTGAAGTACCAGCATCTGACTTTTTGTTGTTTTGTGTAACTAAAATTGGTAATTTGTGTTATATTTGATTTAAAGTTATACATATATGTATTTGAATTTCATTGATATTATTTCAAGTTCTTTCCATGACAATATCGTACCAACATTCGTTAGTCAATCAGGAGATTGATTTTTGTTCCGTTACAATAGCAACTAAATATACTAATAACACGGATTCGGAAAACGAATTTATGCCTTTAGCAATCCTCCAGTTTAGAAAGTTTTTATAGCCAGACATGTAATGATCCTTAGACTTTTGTGGTAGCAATCTAAGACTTATTAATTTGGCCGCCTATCACTCTCATAATTCATTTTTTGATTTTAAACGAGTTCTTGATATGCCACTTAATAATCACTACCTACTTAACATTTGACGATTTTAAACGTCAAAATTAATAAAAAGAAAAATATGGGCACCATATTCCTTCAGCTAGGAAGTAGAATATTGATTTATTATTAAGTGGTCGTGGACAACATTTTTTTTTAGATGAGTTCAACTACGGTAGCGAGCATAGTTTTATTCACCGGTTTTGCTAGTGCGGCATAATTGGGGCTATTTCGGCTATAACGAAATTTTTGAAAGGCACACAATTATAATTTTAGAAGATGTTCATAAAACATTTAATCACTAGTTGATTAAAAAAAATATACCATTAATATTGCAAATTATATTTTATCCTCTCATAGTATATGTCTATTTAATTTTTTGATTACGAGTATGTAACGAGCACTTTGTTTCGTCGAACTGCTTGAATCCATTTGTGCTTTTGATTAAATCGGTGTGAGAAACTATAAAGTTATAAAATGTTGTTTCGGAAGTGTTGAATATCCGGGAAAGTTGAGTTGTTGAATGTTATTGCACTCAACAACGCCTTATTTACGCTCTCCTTTAGGCGTTAACTTTTTTTCGGCAATTTTATTAACATTTGAAATTGTCGCAACACAACACGACGCCTAGTTCGAATTCTTTTTCACTTATTTTTTACTACCCGAAACAGCGTTACATCACACAAACCTCGTACCTGAGTGTTTTATAGTCTCAATAACTGCACTAGCAAAAAACTAAAATACTTAAATATTATGAGAAAACCACGATTTCAGTATTATTTTAATGCGATCAACATGACGGCGACGTAAAATAGGTACTGATAATTTCTGATTTTTGCCGTTGAAGCGCTGCGGTCGGAATTTGTTGAAATCAACTGAAATGCACCAAGCCTATAGGCCGAATATTTTACCAACTTAAATTTAAGACCAAAATGAAATGAATATAGCCAAAATAACTCCAAATTTTTCAGATAGATATGTAGATGATTGGTCAAGAAGGAATTATATTTACTATATAACTTTATCTATTATAGTTAATATTTGGTTAATAGTATAGTTTAGTAGTATTCTAACTCATCTAACTATAAATTCAATTATAGTAGGTATAGTACGATCAAAAATTTATTATATTTATATGATTTAATTTCCAAAATAATTTTTATCTGTTGTAAACATCTTAAATAACTCTTTTTGATCATACTATATCTACTATAATTTAAAGTTTTAGTCAATGACACTTCAGAGGTTTGCTCCAATCTGATTAAATGTAAACATCTGCATTTTTCTAATGTTAGATATATTAATATGTTAAAATATGCATGCTACATTATTTTAAATTAGTCACAAATAGATTTTTTATGATTTACTATCCTGTTAGTTGTAAACTGGAAAATTTAAATTTTAGTAACATTTTTGTAAAGTAGATACAAAATTATTTTAATAATATTATTGAATAAAAATCTACATTGGGTGCATGGGTCGCCATCGGTTGAAAGTTTGAAAATGAGCTTGCATCACTATTATATACAGGGTGTTACATATAAGAATGCACACACAGGGATCTCATAAACCATAAACCAGAGAAGAAATTTCATCCTCTTTTGTGTTACGAGATCTCCGTAGTGATGTGGGACACCGTGTATAGTGATATAACAACAATTGCTTTGCAAAAATGCTACGTTGAGTGTTAGCGACAATAAAAAAAATTGTCTATCTCATTGGAAATAGAAACTCTACCGCTATGGTTATCCATGGAACCATATGAACCACGTCCCGAATCTGATTGCAAATCGAATATTAATGCACGCCGCTGTCTATTATCGCTGAAAAATAAAAACGAAGACATTTAAATAAAAATTATAACAAATTTAAAAGACAATTGCAAAAAAAAACAGAAAGCTAAAATGAAATATGCAGGAATAATAATTACATTAAAAAAAACATTAGAGTAATAGAATTTAAGGTGTTTTATATACAGTGTGAGTCTTAAATAAGTGCAAATATTTTCGGGGTTGGTAGATCTCGATAAAGAAATATATTTTCTCTTTACCGTTTTTCAAATAAGTTTAAAATAATCGAGTTATTTTACTTTGAAAATTAGAAAAAAAAATTTTGGACGAAAAAAACTACCTGTCAAAAAAAAATTGTATAGCCTAAAAGTCAAATTTAGTGATTACCACAGGCACTGTGACATAAAGAGAAGACATGTGGCTATCTATTTCAAAAATTAAAATGTTCATATGTCATATAATAATGGCGAGAGCTGTCATGGAATTGAGCGACTAAAAAATTATTATAAATCATTTTTTTCAAATGGAAACCCACTAGTTGAAACTTCTAATGCACGCTCAGCCTGGGACACCCTCTATACAACCCTTAAAATATTTGCACTTATTTAAGATTCACCCTGTACAAAACTTTATGTAAAATTTTGAATTTTACGTTTATTTTCCGGCTTCTGAATTTACATTCAAAAAGTACCTGTAGAATTGACTATTTTACTTTATAAATAAAATTTTGTTAGGGTCAGTCAGGAGTCAGGTGTAGGAATTCCTATGTCACAAATACATTACAAACAAAAGACCAATTAATGAATTGTGTATTAATTAATGATATTGTGATAAAAAAGTCAATAATTGGAGACATTCTCTACCTTGTGAAATTGTATTTCATCTCATTTTGGTCTCATATATCAAAATCTTCTAATACTTATTTATATTAAAGTACTACTTACTTCTTTCTGGCCTTTTGAATATAATACAGGACCACTGCGTTTACGACGAATAGCAGTATTATAATTGTAATGGGTAAAGCTAAGTCTGGAAATAAAAAAAATAAGTAAATAAGTAATGTTTGTACGTTTACAAATGCGTTTTTAAACTAGTTATGTTATCTCTCCAAAAAAATCCTTTATGGGTATTACGCCACTGCACTGCAAGAAGATCTACAAAATAAAATAGTTATTTTATTTTGTACATAATACAATAGGTATGGTAGGCTATTAAGACCGGCAAAAAAAAGTTTTTTTAATTTCACTCAAAATGAGTTATTTGGGTCATAAATGACCTAAATACAAAATTTGGTTTTGGTCCTTGAAAAAGCTAACTGCGAGAGTATTGAAGTCATGAGTGGGGGGTTGGTAAGGGGGAATGGGAGGGGGTTAACATTTTTAAAAAATCGTAACTCCAAAATTACATTAGCTAGCGAAACGCGGTTTTTAAATTAAGATTAGGAATAATATTTGCAACGAAATTTGTTATAACATCAAAATCAGTCAAAGTCGCAGTTTTTGAGATATTAACATATTTTAGTATGGGCGGCTATACGTGCCTCCCGGCGCCAATTTTTTGTAAACACTTCTGCGTTAAACCTAAACGGGACACTGCTTGTTAGAAGTTAGGTTAGGTTAGGTACCGTTGACGTCATTTTACCAGAACGTCAACGGTTTCTTGTAGACGTATATGTTTTAAAAAAGTAAAGTGTTCTCGAATAGTTGAATTTAAATATTTTAAATAGTTTTTCTCTTTATTATTTGTATTTTTTTTGCTTCCGACGACGGAAAGAGATAACTGTAAACATAACTTCTGACAAGCAGTGTCCGTTTAGGTTTAACGCAGAAGCCTTTAAAAAAAACTATTATATTTTGTAGATTTTCTTGCAGTGCAGTGGCGAAATACCGATAAAGGATTTTTTTGGAGAGATGAATTCGCCACATAGGTATAGACATTTTTTAGTTATATTATTTTGCACTAAATATAATTGATATTTTAATATATTAAGAATTGACATAATATTTATATTTGAATTGGTAGGTGCAATATTGCACATAGCTTATGTTCAATTGCACATAAGCAATTGAACACATCGGACAAATATTTTTTTTTCAAACGACACAAAAGTATTAGTTTTTGCAACCTAAGCACAAAAGTATAAAAATATATTATTAAACTGACATAAAGCGTCAAATTGAACGAGCGTAACCATAGTTTCTCGATATATAGTTACTTACAAGGTATTACTTTTAAATCTTTTTATATTATTTGTGACGTTTGAAAAGAAAAAGCATGTTTTGTTGTGAGTAAAAATGACTTTTTGTGCCTCGCATGTAATGTCGTACGTACAGCCTCGCCATAAAAGTATCATTTTTACTCGTAATAAAACGATATACTATTGTCACTGACCTGAAGACATATCGGGTGGTTCTAACTTAACTTTCCTTGAACGAACTGACTCTAGCTTGTGGGCTTCTGTAACAAAATTAAATGTATTTAATATAAAAATTCAGTCTTTTCAATACTGTTACTGAATACTGAATGGCATTTGTATTTATTATGTATAGTGTATACACAGCTATCGAAATTAGATTATTAACTTTAAACAAACTTAATCTGTTAGTACTGCGATAAAATTTTATCGTACCGCAGATAACCCTGAGGAAAGACTGAGTCTTACATTGTAAAGTTCAATTACTTTTAAGTAGGATTTGTTTGTAACAAATCCGTTTAATCATAAAATGGTATTTTCGATAAAGCAGTTCATTTATTACAAAATCAATTATTTTGATATACAATGCGTTTCCTAAATACAGTAGTAAACTATGGTAAATTTTGAAATTTTTTATTCAAATGATCCGATTTTTGTTATATCTCCGAAACTAAAATTTTGTATTAAGGCAAACTATATCTATAAATTAATTTACACCAAAATATGTATAAAAAAATATTTAGAAACCATCAGTCTCCAATAGTTGCTTAATAAAAATTCAAATCTTGAAATATATTTTTTCAAAGGTTAAAATAAAACCCAGTTTAGTTTTTTAATGTCATTAACTGGCCAAAGTATTAAATAAGTATTCATTGATTACTTATCAAAAAATATGAAAAAAGTCCTTATAAATATGTGTGCGGAAATGCATAGTTTTAAAGTTCCAGGATGTTAAAACTTTTAGATAATAGGTCTTTTGTAATTATCTTAAATACCAATAATTTTTTGAGAATTTGCAGGTAGCACTGAATAAATTCTAATAAAATTTAATAATCAATTAGATGAAATAAATGATTTATTAATTTTATTTTTATTTTTATAATTTTATTAATTTTGATTGTTATAATTGCGTTTATCTCATTAAGGAGACAGAAATCGACAAAATATCAAGAGACAACTTTTAATCGGCATTAAATGGTCTACACAATTTTGCTAACAAGAGAAAAAAGTCAGGGTCGCACATTTTTTTTAGAAAAATACTTCAGTGAGAACTCATATGCACGTCCCTGGTGAATATGCCGACATCTTTTCAGTATTAAAATTTGTAATAGTAACTTTTTCCCTCAAAATTTAATTCGAATCACTAAAAGCATTTAGAAGAAAACCTCCTGTAGCTAGGAAACAAAGCAGAATCGGACCTTTGTTGATATACAAAAACATAAATCTTATTTTTACGTGAGGAATCTCCCAATTAGAGATTGCATATATGTTTTATGAAACACCCTGTATAGTGATTTTGGTTCGCTAACTATGTAAACAAATAAATTTGTATACATTTTTGTTTTTATCGCCAAATCCAAAAGTTTTATTTTTAAAATAGCAATTATCTGAAATTGCCCCCACACTGATTTTACCCTGTATCTATATTAGTAATATAAAATTAATAATAATGTAACAAAATAAACACAAAAACGATAACAATACTGAAAAACTAAAACTTAATATATAAAATTTAAGATTTTTAAACGTGAAACAATTTATTATTTTTGCAGAAATCTTTATTGCCTCTTCACAAAATGTTAGTAAATTATAAAGAGAATCAATAGGATTATAATATTCTTGGAACTTTGCAAAAATGAAGCTTTTGTATGTAATAAAAAACTCACCCTCTATCCTCTATAGGACTACTAAATTGTATAACTCACTAAACGAAACTGCCTATCAACTAAACCAACTTTTCACTAAATGGGTTTTGTTTTAAAAGTTCCTTATCACACGCTTCTGCTGCTCGAACAACACTAACTTTACAGAGATACTTTATCAAAAATACCACACGAATTTCCTAATGTCATATTCTGACAAACATTACTTATATAAATGACAATAGTTTGGGAAAAATATATTTCGATTGTTATTCTCTTTAGAAAAAATTGGTTAAACTATGTAGGCTTAGGACATAAACAACACCCATATAATTTAATAAATGATAATAGCTTTATATTAGTATATTACTGGGGTCATTAAGCAATAAACCAAATTATTCTATCCTTAATTATTATACAGGGGATCCTTATATTTTATAATAGTTTACCACTGTCTGCCACTGTTCTTAAAAATAAATATCTTATATTAGTTTATGGTTAATCCCGTTTATACTTTTATAAATTTCCATACCATTTTAGACAAAAATAAAAAAATATGAAAATATAATTGCATTTTTTCCAAGTCCTAAAAATTAAAACGCGTTTCTGTGGTATTTATAATTTCGTTTTCATTCTTGGATCGATTGTTATTATTAATTTTGGTTAACGTCATATATTTTTCTATTTTAAAATGTTAAATAAGCACCAAATTTATAATCACTTTTTCCGTAGCATTGAACAAGCTGTGATTGAACTAAATAAATTTTGTGCTTATTTAACACATTCAAACAGCAAAAAGATATGACGAAATTTAAAATTAATAAATAATAACCATCTATCACAGAATGAAAACCTAAAAATTATATTAGCATAGAAACGGGTTTTGATTCTTAGGGAACTTAGAGAAAATTCAACTATATTTTCTTATCATTCTCTAAAACGGTATAGTTAGGACGCAGTGATTTTTTGTACTTATTATTTTCCCAGTAGGGGTGAATATGAAATAGTTTGTTCGGATGGTGACATAAAGTGACAATTTGTGAGTGTGGTTATTAGTACACTTATTTTCGGAGTCATAAATATTTGACATTTATTAAAGTGAATCATTCTATTAATGGAAATAACAGTCTGGCATATCCCAAGTGGAGGAAAAATTTGACAGATTTTTGGAATCCGTAACCCTTATTTTCCCATGCTTGAAATTTAACGTATCATTTGATACTATCAAACTATAATCAAAAGCAAGTCTGGCTGATTTTGAAAATTGGCAAATGGGCAAATGAGTCTGGCGGGATCTTGAAAATTACAAAATTTTTGCTCTTGATTTGAAAATTTGTTACATGATAAATAATATCTTCTTCAATTCTATAGGGTGTTTCAAAAAACATGTGCCATCTCTCATGGGGAGATTCCTCACTTAAAAATAAGATTTATTTTTCATATCAACATAGGTCCGATTCTGCTTTGTTTCGTAGCTACAGGGTGTTAAAATCTTAATACTCTTTCGATTTATTATAATTTTCTTCCAAGTACTTTTAGTGATTCGAATCAAATTTTGAGGGTAAAAGTTACTAGTGCTACATATTTTAATGCTAAAAAAGTGTCGATAAATTCATCAGGGACGTGCATATGGGTTATCACTGGAATATGTTTAAAAAAAAAACATGTGCGCCACTGACTTTTTTCCTTTTGATATCAAAATTGTGTAGGCCGTCTAATGCCAATTAAAAGTTATCTCTCGAATATTTTGTCGAATTCGGCCCCCTTGATTAGATAAACCCAATTTTAAAAAATGTCTATACCTATGTGGCTGATTCATCTTTCCAAAAAAATCCTTTATGGGTATTTCGCCATTGCACTGCAAAAAAAATCTACAAAATAAAATAGTTTTTTTTTGTAAACACTTCTGCGTTAAATTCTTGGTTAAATCTAAACGGACACTGCTTGTCAGGTTATGTTTACAGTAATAAAAATTTGCCTGACAAAGAAAAAATGCTTAACGTTTCGTAAAGTTTATCTTCTTGCAGTGCAGTGGCGAAAAAAAAATAATAAAGGATTTTTTTGGAGAAACCCAATTTTATTAATCACAATTAATAAAATTAAAATAAAATTAATAAATTATATATTTTACCTAATTTATTATTAAATATTATTACTATTAGTTATTATTAATATTAGTCCAAACTACAGAAATTTCAAATAAAAAAATAATGGTATTTCAGATAATTACCAAAAACCTAATTTTAAAAGGTTTTAACATCCTGTAACTCTAAAACTATACATTTCCATACTTATGTTTATAGAAACTTTTTTTTTATATTTTTTGATGAGGAATCACTGAGTACTTATTTAACACTTATGCAAGTTAATGATATTAAAATTTTTTAAAAGTTGCTATTACACTTGGATCAAGACAAATTAATAAAAATGCATTTATCTCATAAAGGATGCCGAAATCGACAAAATATTAAGAGACAACTTTTAATCGGCATTAAACTGCTTACACTATTTCGTGAACAAGAGAACATTCTTTTTTTAGAAAAATATTCCAGTGGTAGCCCATATGCACGTCCCTGGTGAATATATCGGCACTTTTTTAGCTTCAAAATATGTCCCATTTACAGTAACTTTTACCCTGAAAATTTCATTCGAAACGCTAAAAGTGCTTTGAAGAAAATTATAATAAATCGAAAAAATATTAAGACTTTAACACCCTGTACCTACGAAACAAAGCAGAATTGGACCCATGTTGATATGAAAAATAAATCTTATTTTTACGTGAGGAATCTCCTCACGTATCTGTATTTTTGTTATTACATAATTATATTTACATATTTATTTTCATTAGAGATTAGTTTACATTAGTTCTTTTTTAATAATTTAAAAAATACTTATTATCCCCCCCCCCCCACGTACCTTCACAGTCCAACAAAGGCAACGAAATATTCCAATTAACACCCTGACATTCGATCGTCCTGGACTTGGTTCTGGTGTCTGGAAACAAGTACCCCCTGCAACATGTGAACGAAGCATAAGAGTCGTTCTTGGATACTAGGTATCCTTGTTTAGGTGGTTCCGGAACTTGACAGCCCACGGTTTGGAAATAAATGAGAACTCCTCTGCGCGCGTTGATTTCGTGCCTTGATCTCAATACTACCTGGAAAAGAAAAATATGGAGTGGTCAGAATTAAAATGGATTAAGTCCAATTTCCTAGTATTTTAAGATAATCGTCTTTATACGTTTATAAAATATTGTTTTTTCCAATAGAGAAATGGAATCAAGTCATACTTCACGTATTAAGCAGCTAGAGCCTGTTTCTGTTTGGCTTCTGAATATTCTGTTGGTTCCTTTCAGAAGTGAACTGGATCAAGTCCATAAAATTTAAGCGATTTTAACACGCGTGCTAAATTTTAGAGCTAGGAGCACACTCTAGAAGGCAACACATGAAAGATCTTCTTTCCTTTATCCCGCCTATATACCATAACTAGCATATACCAGCGACTTCGTTCGCGTCGAATTAATCATTTGTAATGGTGATGATAAAGCAAAGCAAGAAATAACGGTAATATTTGAGGGGTAGTTTCATCTTGTTGGAATTTGACTTTCGAAAAATCCGTTTGCCAAAAATAAGCTTTTTACGTCAAGCAGTTTAAGCAGAATCGTGGTTAAGAAATTACCCAACTTTTTGGAACACCCTGTATGATTTTTTTAAAAAAATTCAAAATATGTAAAAAAAATTAAATTATGCTTGTCCAAGCGTTTTCCCGAAAGACTAACCGTTTTTTAAATAACAAATATTGTAATATTTGAGGGGCGTTTTCACCCTCTTGGAATTTGAGATTCGAGAAACCCCTCCTTATCGAACCTCTACACCCTAGAATCAACCTGTATGCCAAAATTGAGCTTCTTACGTTGAGTGGTTTGAGCAGGATCGTGATTAATCAGTATGTCAGTCACTTAAGGATTTTATATATTAGTATAGATTTTTATAACAATCGAAGAAAACACTATTAATAGGCAATGTGAAGTCAATAAATCTCTTAATGACGAAGAAAAATGTACCGATGAACCAATTTATATCTGAAATTTCAAATATTTTCAGAGATAAGATGGTTCAAGTCCAAAAAAGTATAATAAACATTCTTAAAAATGACCACAGTTGTATATTGAGTATTGAGTTACTTTAGTTTGCAATTATACAATTATTTTTCTCCTCCAGCTTGTTTTATTTTAATTAAGTAACATTAAAAAACTTTAACTCTCATTTTCTCTATGATTATCTTCTAGGACTTGATTCACACAGTTTACTTCTGAACCCCCCATATATATCATCATTCATTTATCGTAAAAACCACAAAAGAGTCAAAAAAGTTTTATGTAAATTATATTATCCAAGTTATATGATTATCGATCTTTAATCTTTAGCGTTGCTTCTCGTTTCATTCAAAATAAGCTAATAGTACGGGAGCCCAAGTGATGCTAAATGGGCATTTACTCGAGCGTCGTGGGGTCCTATTGGACTGTAAAAATTAGATTCTAAAAGGAAAAATAGGTTATATTATGATTTATACTCTATTACTGGTGGGGTAACTTCCACTAGCCAAAGCCTGTGTAGACTTTGAGGAGGCTTTCGACTCGATATATCCTAAGTAATAATAGAAACTCTAGCGAAACAAAGTATTGATAGGCCTTATATAGAAACTCTCGCCAATATATACAAAGAAGCCAAAGGAAGAGTAATGATATATAAAACAATCCCAGAGTTCCCAACTGGCAAAGGAGTACGACAGGGAGACGCGATATCCCCAGAGTTGTTTACAGCAACATTAGAAGAAATCTTCCGTCAACTGGACTGGACTAACAAAGGATGAAAAATAGATGGAGAATATTTTAACCATCTAAGATTCGCTGATGACATAGTCCTAATTGCCAGTAGTCCTGAAGAAGTACAAGCACGAATTAATGAACTAAATACAGCCAGCAATTTAGCAAAAACTAAAGTAATATAATTTAGTACGAACTAGTGGAAAGAAAAGACATTCTAATAAATAACACAACAAATAAAAAAAATGGAAGGCATGTAGAAATAGTAAAAGAATATATATATAAACTCATCGGCAAAAGTCTTGCACCCCCTTACTATTTTAATAAAAAATTACATTTCAAACTTATTTTTCGTGGAAATCAAGAGATGCTAAAGTTATGTTAAAAAATAACACAAAAAAGGGAAAACTTTCACCAAGTTTAATAACATATTTTGTCAAAATACAAAAAAATGCAAATTCCATGAAGAAAAATGTTTGACAAAAAAGAGAAAATAAATAAATAAATAATAAATTCTGACAAAATTGAGGTTACTAATATAAAATATTGCCTCCTCGATTTGTTATGAGTGCATCAAGTCGTCGGGGCATCCCCACTATAAGGTTGTTTATGGGTTCTTGAGGTAAGTTCCTGGCCCCCTTACTAGTAGTATAACTACCCCTAAAGTAGGGACCGAAACAGGGACTTTGTTTTGAAACTCGACATTGTGTCGTTAAGGACCTTCTTGCTTTTAATTATAACAAACAAGAGGCTTGATAAGAAAAACGACGTCCCGTTTTCCCAAGTTGCTTCGTAAAATTTGCAAGTTCGGTGGAAATTTAATTAAAACCAGCCATTTTGTACCTTATTTTACAGTTTTAATATATCAGTAGATTAATTAATATCCCTTTATCGATTTTTTTATAGAGGATGTTACAAATTCTTTAATATTCGAACATTTTAATCGGAGAAAACTGGAAAGCAGACTACTTGGAGACAAATACTAGAAATACTGTTCAAAACGAGTACACAAATTAAATTAGCCAACATATTTATTAAAAACATTATTAGCAAAGATTGTATATGATTATTTATATGATGATTATAGTAATTTATATCTAGCTAAAAATGCAATAAAATACGGTATATAGGGTGTTCCATTTAAAAAATATCATCCCGATCCACTCACTCTTTTTTGAGATTTGAATATTTTCCTAAAATACACCCTCTTATATACCTTAGGTTTGCACTTAAACAACATTCCCAAGTTTTTTATTCGCGAGGAGCTACAGATGCCCGACGCACTGTTGCCGGACCCTGTATATGATAGATGTTGTTACAGTTGTATTGTATTATTGACATCTGCCTATTTCTGTAATAAATAAATAAATGCCTTTATTGTCAAAAAAATTTTCAATTTGTAGACAAAGGTAAACTAACAAACAAAGTAAAAAAACAAGGTACACAAACAAATAAACAAAAGATAATACAAAACATTATACAAATAATATTGTCAGTCTTATTGTTAAAATAAACATTTATAAATGTTTACAAAGTCAAAGAACAAAAAAATAAAAATAATATTCAAAAATATTTAACTAGTTTATAGTAAAATATCAATAACCTCTAAATAAATTCATTTCGATGTCATTAGTAAATATAGCAATAGCAAACATTCGACCAGTGTTTACAAGATGATCAAATTCGATTTTCAAAATATAATTCATTTACGGCGTAGAAAGCCTTGTCTAGTAAATAAGTTAGTAATGAGTTCAATGCTTTGCGTAATGAAAAAAATGATGTTATGGATTTGATTTCAAATGGCAGGTGATTGCAGGTGTGCATTTTTTTCGAGTTGTATAATATTGAACTTTTAACTAACTCTGAGCGTGGGGTAGGTAGATAAAGATCTTGCTCCGCGTTCCTGAGTGGATAAGTGTGAGATGGCCTATCTTGAGAAGCTAAGGCGAAAATCATCTACTAATAATTTACTAACCTCTACAGACTCACTCCCAGATCTTATTTCGTCAGGTGGATACCCCTGCTTACATGTAGAAAAAATAACTTGGTTTGTATCTTTGATTTGCAACACATCTTTGCAGTCTGTTATCGATGATACTCTCGTATCTGAAAACATATTAGTTTTATCCCTATAAATAATACTCATATGGTTTTATCAAAAAATATTATAACTCTTTATAGTAATGATATGAAAACTCTATTTTTGCCCTACTCTAACCTACTACCTACTAACCGAATAGAGCTAGATCTAAAATTCTTAGAGAGATTCTCTTTTGTGAAGGGGCAGTAATTTTCCAGGTACATTTCCTCTGACCCGCGTAAAACCTGGGATATCCGGGATTGTGTAGTAATCCTGCAGATATGTTTTCGTCTAGACGGACTTGGCTGTTACAGTATCTGTGGATTCTGTCCTCTAAAATAAAAAAGAAAATGATACGAAAATGAAAATAAAAAAGGATGTTCGTTTAATAATTAGATATGGTATATTTCTAGATGTCTAGTATAATCGATACCAATTAAACTTTAGTTACGTAATCGAGGATGCGATTCAGTCAAGTAATACGATATTATTAATTTATTTTGTCACAAACGACCCTGGAGTATGTACTTTGAGTATAGTTTTAAGTTTAGTCCCCTCCCTTTCCGAATCCTCGATCCGCCCCTGGGTGTATGGGGGGCTTTTAATTTCAACATTTGTACATTTAGATGAATATCCTAATTTGATAAAAGGAGTTCCCGCCGACTGCACTGTAAATACCTGGTATAATACCAAGAATATACCATTAAATTCAGATATATATCTACAATATTCCTGGTATTTTACTGGTATTTACACAACGGGTATATACGTCTATCCCTGTATATGATTGATAAAATATTTTTACTTACGTGTGATACAGGCGTATCTTATGGTTATGTTACCGAAACCCCACGCTTCACTTCCTGGACTGTCTTCCCGTAATATGAAACTGCAGTGGTTTACTCCTGAACACCTATAAAAAAAATAGATTGGTATTGAATGTCTCCTTATATTAAATAAAACCATCAAACAAACCACAAGAAAATAGATTTTAATTTAATTTTATATCTCGCTTTTAACTTGAAAAAATGTACTTTGTCAACTACTGTATACACGGTGTCTTATATTATAATGATGCACACTATAAGGGTCTCGCAAACCAAAATATATATATATATGAGATACAAGGATGATTAATTTATAAAAGAAGAAAAATCCACTGGCTTTTTTCATTTCAATTTTCAAAGTAAAATAACTTTAAAGAGAATGTGTTTCTTTTATCGAGATCTAGCAGCCCTGAAAATAATTGTACTTATTTAAGACTCACCCTGTATAATAGCAAGTGATGTAACCGCACTAAAATTATTATTTACGAGTTACCTTATATTTTGGGATAGTAATTATTTTGTTTGGTAGAATGTAGAATGTTTAGGAGGGGAGTTAATCACCGCGACCTTACAGATCTATTGTGTGTTCCCCTTTCTTGAGTTATAACGAGTTATAACTCATCATACAGTCTCGGGACTTTAACAAAAGCCAGTATCTGAGAGGGCTCCACAGAGGCCAGCTCTTCATCCTCGACATCAGCCGTACCAAAGTTCATGGCACGAATGGTCGTCGTCTCGGCGCACTCAGTGATAAGGTGTTCTGGTGTTTCCCCATTCTTCCCCACAGAATCTGCATTCACCTTTGTTTCTCAGCTTCAGACTACTGAGGTGTTCGTTGAGGAGACAGTGTTCTGTTAGAAACCCCGTGACAATCCGAAGATTGTTTTTACTTAACTCAAGTAAAACCTTTTTTTTTGGTAACAATTCATATCAAATTAGAAATTATATATGATAGTTTAAACTTCCATTTTTGTACTATAATTTTACTGGTTCTCTACTCTCTACTCTCTGCATTTTTTGATTAATTAAATATTTCTTAATGTTTGAACTCAACCCTGTGACCCTATGATATTTTTTAAAGGGGTCAAACTCATCAAAGAAAATAATATCACCCTTCCAAAAAGGTACCCATAAATATTATTGGTCTTAAAACTATTTCTTAATTAACATATTTCCCAACCAGTCATCTGTCTGTCATCAATATTAACCCAGTAACTCTAAATGAACACAAACGCTACCCTCCACGCACTTTACATAGAATCATTTATCTTTGCCGAACTGCCTGAACACGTGCCAAAGGCAGCGCAAAGTGAATAATAAATGTGCCGTGTGAATAGAACCGCCATGCCGTGTGTACCACCCGTGTCATACGTCATAGATTTGAATATTTGGGGTGAGTTGGCATCCTGCGTCATCGATGGAAAGATATACGAGGTGAACATAAACGAATTTTAGCCATAACCCTGGCGGGGTTGGTATTATGAGATTTTATCTGCATATCCGGTTATACAAAGTTACTAGTAAATAATTAAGGTTTTATTCTAATTATTGGGAATTTTTTTTAAGTTGTTGCACAAATGTAAGAACTTGACAACGCTTCAGTCTGGCCGCCAAAAAAATGTATGGAAGATAATGATATGGAACTGAAGGGAAGCGGAACTGATAGTGTGCATTGTCCTATTCATTTACATGATATAATATTTTACGTAAACGGAAGAAAAACGGAAGGGAGCTGATACGGAAGATATAGTGAGAATCAACCCTTAATCTCCTATTGCGCTCCACCTGTGTTTGTTAATATGCTCCCCTTTCTTAATATTATTATTGAACGACTTTTACTAAAGTGATTCTAATGAAACTTTGCACACTTTTGCCAGTGTTCTATGAACAGACCTACATAAATAAATGCATCTTAATTTTTAGAAAAACTATTGACACTGTGCCTAGGCGAAGAAAAATCATAATTCTAAATTCTGGGTGCATCACCCTGTATACAGTCCATTGCCGATACGTCTTCCTGTCCAACAGCCCCAAATTCAACAATAGATACTGGTCAGGGTGATTTGGCTATTTAGGAACATCTGGCGTGTACATTGAAAGGAATACGTCATAATTCTTGATTTTACGTGAAATCGTGTTTCATTTTCCCCATGTATGTAGGTCTAAAATTTAAATTATCTGTGAAGTAGTTCACCTCAATTGTATAGAATATAGGCATTGTGTCTGTATCTATTGAGTCCCAACCCAAGAGGGTGTTCTACAATTTTAATATCGTGAGATATAAGGGAAATTTTAAATCATTTTGTGGTAAAATATTGTATAGGTTTATTTTCCTTGTGTAGATTTAAGTTTATCAGAATAGCAATAGATAATACACAAAACATAAAAAATGCATTAATATAAACGACTATTCACCATGACAAAACAATAACACAAAAACAATTGACAAAACAATAAAGGAAATACAAACCACAAATCATAGACAGAAGACACACAATGATAACAATACATAAAAAAAAATATATAGTAATATACAACTTACAATTCCATACATACGAGGCGTTTCGGAAAAAATAAGAAGGATAGGAAAACAATATATAATATACGAACATCTTTCAAAACACAAAACACACTTAGATCCATTTTAACACACACTAAACCAATGGACACTGGTCAACAAACAAAAAATGTAATATACAAAATACCATGTGAATGTGATAAATAATTTTATATTGGTGAAACATTTAGATCCTTAAATGTTCGAATTAAAGAACATAAAGATTATTTAAGAAAGGGCGACTTTCGCAAATCTAAGATTTGTCAGCATTCACGGAACACAGGGCACAGAATAGATTTTAACAATGCAAAAATTATAACGAAAGAAGCGATAGCCTGTAAAAGAAAAATAACAGAGTCTTTTTTAATACAATCTAATAAAAATAAATGTATTGCTCATGCATCTGTAGATGTTAGTAATGTATGGCAATCGCTTCTTTGTATTTAAAGAACATAACACACGTAAAAATTAAAAACATTCATACAGAAAGTTTGAAGTTTCTTAGTTTTACCTTTTATAATAATTGTTATCAGGTAGTAATTTTCAGGTGTCATTTTAACAGAACGTCAACGGTTTTGAAGACGTATCTGTTTTAAAAAACTAAAGTGTCCTCGAATAGTGGCATTTAGATAATTTAAATAGGTTTTTTCTTTGTTCTTTGTATTTTTTGCTTTCGACGACGAAAAGAGATATACTTTCCGAAACGTTAAGCATTTTTTTGTCCGTTAGGCAAATTTGTTTATTAGTAACTCAGTGCTGACAATTATCTCCGTTGTATTACGCCAGCAGTGTTTACAAAAAATAACTATTTTATTTTGTAGATTTTCTTACAGTGGCGAAATACGAAATACCCATAGGACTTTTTTGGAGAGATGAATCCGCCACAGAGAAAATTTTTCAAATTGTATATTTTACGTTCCTTTTGTGCCCTACTTCCCATGAGTTGTCAGATTCAATAAATCGTAAATCATTATTCAAAAAAACATTATGCCACGGCCATATCTAGCCATTTTTAAATTGGATTGCATCTGCACTTGCTTACACATGCTTTGTAATAGCTTTCATCTCTAATCTACACAAAAAACACATGCCGCAGGGCTTGTCAAAAATTAAAGTGCATGTAATGGTAAACAGACGTTGATAAACTATTATTTAGAAAGAACTAATTAACAAATAGAAGTAGTACTCATATACAGTAGTAGTTATTAGTATAATCTTTTTTTGGTGTATAGTAGAAGTTTTATAAATAACTGAAACATTTATTTATATACTAGCTAACAGCTTCTAGTAACCTTACCGTTTATTTAAAGCATCTCGAGGATGATCTGGGGGAAATACTTGAACGCCTCGATTTTGAATGACACCTGTATCGAAAATCGGGTTTTTCATTCGGAAATCCACATCCAAGATGGCGATTATGGTATCTAATTGACGGCAGGTTAACATCAACCTGCAGGACTCACAGCCACTAACTTCTACTTTTTCTGAAATTAAAAAAAAAGGAAAAAATTAATCAATTTTAATTTCACGTATTTTAATTTTTATTTGATAAATAACTCTACCTTTACTATTAATTTTTTGGTATATCAATCATAGTAATTCTTCGTAACATTCTTTGTAAACCATATATAGAACACTGACATGCTATTAAGTACCACGTCAGAACTCTAAATAATAGATTAAGAGAGTATAGCTCTTTCAGTTTTATTGTCCTGTGAATAAATTACAAAATACCAAAATACATAATTTTGGTTTATCTATGTATCGATTTGTTTCATTAATATTATTTACTGACAGAAAATAGTTACTTCGGTCAACCGAAATTTATAGTCGATAATGTCTCGTGAGTAAGCTTCGATATACTGGGTGCGTCTCAAAAGTAGCTTTTTTTTATTTTTCTGATAAAAAACGAGATTTGCTATGTTAGTATATAACATAAATTAGGATTGATTGACGTATTCAGTTGTTTTTTATCACTTTATCACTATTTTTACTTTATTCTATAAAAAATGACACTCTGAATAGAATGACATCTTATGATGTGTCAACTTTTGACATTTCCGCTTAAAAAAAATGTATTTTAAGTTTCAATCTAGAGTGCCATGGTTGTGTTAAAAACACTAATTTTTAATCAAGTAACGTTAGAAAGAGAGTATAGCTCTTTCAGTTTTATTGTCCTGTGAATAAATTACAAAATACCAAAATACATAATTTTGGTTTATCTATGTATCGATTTGTTTCATTAATATTATTTACTGACAGAAAATAGTTACTTCGGTCAACCGAAATTTATAGTCGATGTCTCGTGAGTAAGCTTCGATATACCGGGTGCGTCCCAAAAGTAGCTTGGTATTTGAGTCAAATTGTCGTTATGAAACGCATGTTACAATTTGAAATAAACCATATGCAAAAAAGTTTAAAGTTGATATATGATATGTCATTCTATTGAGAGTGTCATTTTGTATCAAATACAGTAAAAAAATACCGAGGTGTCATTGTCAAAAGTTGTAGTCATTTCCGGTGAAACAGAAAGTGACCAAAAACAATTGAATACGTCAATCAATCCTATTTAATGCCATATACTAACATACCAAATCTCGTTTTTTTTGTGAAAAAATAAAAAAGTTTTAGAGGTGGGCCACTTTTGAGACGCACCCGGTAGACTGATCGGTAGGCCATTGACAATGATATGGCCTAGGACCGCGGTTCGAATTCCACGGAAACTTCCCATCCAGATTAGCCTTAGCTGCAAAGAGGAGATATTAACTTAAAATACTTTTTTTGTTAACTCACTATCAATAGTTTCTTCTTTTTATTAACTTTTTGGCTCATACTGTATACCATAAAATCGATATGTGTACGAGTATAAAGGAAAGTGCCTGCTTGCACCCACCCACAATATAAATCCAACTTGGCCCTTTCATTTCTATCTATATCCTGTTTGGAAACGCCATTTTTTATTTTCTGATACGATTAAAGTAGAAAAGCCTCACGGAAGCGGCCATTATAAATCACCCGGCACAAAAGACCTATTTACTTGGAAAATTGAAAAGGAATTATTAGTTCCCCGTTTGAAGGACTAAAAAGGGAAGGTTAAATATTTTAAATACCTTTTTAGAGCAGATGACAATCGTATTTTGGATAAAAATATAATATACCATGTAGTGCATGTGTAGTACACCCCTATAACTTTTTTATTTTTTTAGATAAAAAAATGAGATTTGGTATGTTACTATCTATTATAAGGATTATACTAATACATAAAATCCTTAAGTGACTGACTCACGGATTAATCACGATCCTGCTTAAACGACTCAACGTAAGAAGCTCAATTTTGGCATACAGGTCGATTCTAGGATGTAGAGGTTCTAGGTAGTTTCCCTATTCTAGGGTTCGATAAGAAGGGATTTTTCGAAATTCCAGTTCCAAGGGGGTGAGACCAAGGTGAAACCACCCCTCAAATATTACAATATTTTTTTATTTAAAAAACGGTCAAGTTTCCGAAAAAACGCTTTAACACGTATATTTTATTTTGTTTTTTACATATTTTAAGATTTTTTAAAAATGTATACAGGGTGTTTCGAAAAATCTGGTCATTGATTAATCACGATCGTGCTTAAAACGCTTGACGTAAAAAGCTGATTTTTGGAAAACGGATTGACTTTAGGGTGTAGAGGTTCGATAAGAAGGGATTTTTCGAAACTCGAATTCTAAGGGGGTGAAACCACCCCTCATATATTAGAATAATTTTTATTTAAAAACCGGTGAGTTTTTCGGAAAAACATCTTACAGAGTAATTTTCCACTTATTTGCTTCTATACGCATTAAAAAACAAAAAAAAATGTATTTTTTCAATCCGATGCTATTAATACCCATTATCAACAGATATATCGATCTCTATATCCATAATTTATCAGAGTAGCCATCTAAGAAGTGTATTTAAATGTTAATTTTATACTCCCACAAATTCCACTGTTTATTACAAAGCCGAAATCAAAAGTAATCAAAGTGTATTTTATTTCAGCAGGCCTGGGAATAAAATATTGATAGTTATATAAAAAGATTCGTAAATATTATCATTAAAGTGATCGCGCTAATTGTTTTTATATTTTAATAAATTATGTACTAACTACCTTATTATAAATTTTATTTTCAAGTGCGTTTATTTTATGTGATTCATATACACGGTGTCCCATATAAGAATGTATGCTAGAGGGATCTCCACAACAATTTTCCGTTATTTTGTGTGTTTTTTCTTGTTGCAATTCAGAAATGGAGTTAACAGAGCACCCAATTAAGGCTGTAAAAATACTCAAAATTCTATATGATTTATCCGATCCAAGTTACAAAAATAATAGAATTAAAAATAAAAAGTTTGAGACAAAATTGGAGTTGCAATTGGATTGGATAGTACATATCGTCGGCTTTATGACGAAAAGGCGTATCTCGATTTTTACTACTTTTCAGGAGAGCAATTTAAAGAAAATCGCTTACTTTATTTGGCCAATAAATGTAAAGTCTTTAATTTTTTAATAGTGTTTTTGTATTAACACTTAAACGGAGACACTGAGGAAACGTTCTGAAGATAAATTGTGCGTAAATTCTAATAAATAATTTCTTTTTAGTTGTTTAATAGAGATTTTTTTTTGTTATAATAATAATAAATTTATTTCCGAACGAATAGTATACATACACCCATGTAAAATAAATTTAAAAATGATGGTAAAGTGTTCTTAATAAGGAAAAAAAATACAATATTCACATCTTGTAAATACATACAAGAAAATATAATATACATACAGAAAAAATCTGAAAATCACCAAAAAATCAGGAATTTATTCGCGTTGGATTAGATCAACTGAAAACAAAGACAATTTTCATTCCAGAAGCAAAGACAATAATCAATTAAAATACACTTATCTAGCTTATTTTAATAACATTGTTTTTTATACAAAAATACATTTTTTTAATTAATATATTTTTAGTAATTATTCAGTTAATTGAGGGCATTAATACAAGGCATTTAAACTCACGGTCCATTTAATAAAAACCAAACTAAACAAAAACAAAAGATGTTTCTACATTCGTGCCTTTTTAATAACTGTGGACTAACAGTTTCTGTTTTCCCTGTTCAATGATAACAAATTCGACTTCCATTCTACGTGTTTATGCAGGATGATGATAGGCACAATAAATAAAATTTTCCAAAAATTGACAGGGATGACAATGCCAATAGCCTGACAATGATAATGAAATAAAAATTATTACAGTACATATTGTCGAAAAATAAGTTTTTTTTTATATTTTTGTGTTAAAACTACTTATTTCCAATTAAATAATGATTTTTTTCAACAAGATTTCGGTATGGCAATGGGATCACCTCTCTCTCCTTTGTTAAGTAATATTTTTATGGAAGATTTTGAAAATATACAATAAATAGTTTTTCAAAAAAGCCTGTAATATGGCTGCGTTATGTTGATGATATTTTTGCAATATGGCCACATAACGTTTCTGAAATAGACATTTTCTTGGATTATATAAATTCTCGCGAATCTACCATAAAATTTATATTAAAAGTAGAGAGAGGTAATCGTTTGCCATTTCTTGATGTTTTAGTGTCAAAGTTTCAAAATAAACTAATTTTAGATGTTTACAGAAAACCCACAAACACAGATAGATACTTAAATTTCACATCTAATCACAGTATAAGTGTAAAAAAATGTGTGATAAAAGGTTTATATGATAGGACAAAAATAATATGTACAGACAACATTTCATTAAATAGAGATATAAACCACATAAAAAATACATTAATCAAAAACGACTATCCACCATATTTTATTGACAAAACATTAAACGAAATACAAGCCCCAAATCATAGACACAATGATAACAATACACAATATATATACAACTTACAATTCCATACACACGAGGCGTTTCGGAAAAATAAGAAGGATAGGAAAACAATATAACATACGAACATCTTTCAAAACACAAAATACACTTAGATCCATTTTATCACATACTAAACCAATCAATACAGAACAACAAACAAAAAATGTAATATACCAAATACCCTGTGAATGCGATAAATTTTACATTGGTGAAATATCTAGACCCTTAAATGTCAGAATTAAAGAACATAAAGATTATTTAAGAAAGGGAGATTTTCACAAATCTAAGATTTGTCAGCATTCTTGGGACACAGAATAAATTTTAATAACGCCAAAATTATAATGAAAGAAGCGATAGCCTCTAAAAGAAAAATAAAAGAGGCTTTTTTAATTCAATCTAATAAAAATAAATGTATTGCTCATGCATCTGTAGATGTTAGTAATGTATGGCAATGCTTCTTTGATTTTAAAGAAGATTACATAAATAAACATAACATACGTGAAATTTAAAAATAATCATACAGAAAGTTTGGGCTTTTTGGTTTTACCTTATTAAGTAATTATCAGGTAGTAATTGTTAATTTTGAAGTTTAACTTAATATAATGTCTTTTTAACAGAACGTCAACGATTTCTTGTAGACGTATCTGTTTTAAAAAGTAAAGTGTTCTCGAATAGTTCAATTTAAATATTTTAAATAGTTTTTTTTTCTTGTTTCTTTATATTTTTTTGCTTCCGACGACGGAAAGAGAAAACTTTCCGAAACGTTAAGCATTTTTTTCTTTGTTAGGCAAATTTTTATTACTGTAAACACAACTTCTGACAAGCAGCGTCCGTTTAGGTTTAACGCAGAAGTGTTTACAAAAAATAACTATTTTATTTTGTAGATTTTTCTTGCAGCGCAGTGGCGAAAAACCCATAAGGATTTTTTTGGATAGATGAATCCGCCACATAGGTATAGACATTTTTTAAAAATTATTGTATTTTTCGGGCAAGTTTTTGGTTCGCTAAAATGTTGTTTTTGGTTCGCTAAAATTATAATTTCGGGAATTTTTCCATTAGGACAATTTTCGTTTCGTTGTTTTGCTTTCGATCAATTTTTCTTCGGCCATTTATTACAGAGTCTAGCTCATTCTAACAATGGTTTTTGGCCAAAAAACAGACTCAAAATCACACTGTAAAAGAGAGCTGCTGCCATGATAGAAGTTTTATTTTGTCCCAAGCAACCATCAGAAAATAATTAGGTAGAATGGTGTGATTTTCTCTCGCATGCATTTTCATAACTTAAAACAAAAGGACCTATCACAAATTCCATCTTTCTTGTAGTATAACAATTGGTATAACAATTGATATAACAAGAGCCCTATCTCAACGTACGTCTCTTCGTCATAACGAAGAATTGTAGTATTTGAGATGGGGCAAATTTTTAAACGAATATAAAATGAAAAAGGTACAATATTGAGATGCACAAATTCGCTATGCTAAAATATGACCCATTGGGCATGTCATGACGTTGATATCTCAAAATCGCCAAAAATCGAGATACGCCTTTTCGTCATAAAGCCGACGATATGTATACATTTTTATTGTTTAAGTTTAAATATTGTAGGTAAATATTTAAGAATGTTCTTTTTCGGTATACGTAATTCACATTTTTAATTTTTACCTTTGTATACCGACAGGATGGCGCACTACATATAGGTACAGCGGTGAACGTGAACGCGTTGGTGTGTGCTAGAATGATCGCTCATGTTATCGCTGCCCTGATTGTGATCGTGATCGCGGCCGTGATTGTACCAGTGTGCGTGTAGCTTAAAACGTTCGACTAATGTGTACTACAAGTCATGACCTATGCACTGCAAACCTGGACACTTAAAACGGACATTATAAGAAAACTGCAGGTCGCACAACGCTCAATAGAACGAAATATGCTGGGAATAACCAAGAAAGACCGCAAAAGAACAGCGTGGATATGACAAAAGACCCACGTAATAGATGTCATCTACAGAATCAAATCCCTTAAGTGGCAATGGGCAGGACAACTGGCAAGAAGAACGGATGGGCCACAAAAATTAGTACGGTACCCACGAGGAATTAGGAGAGCTAGAAGAAGATCAAATCTGAAGTGGGACCATGATATTAGAAATGTAGCAAGGATAACTTGGGCCCACATAGCCAACAATAGACAACAATGGTCCCAACTACAAAGAGAGTATCTAAATATGTGCGGGAGACTACGCCATAATTGGAAACGCTTGAATAAGCTGAAGATAATGATGATGATACACCTTTCCAGGTTGAGGTTTGGCCCTCCGTGCCCTTCACAGTCGAGGAACTTGTCTCTGGCTGAGGTAACTTGGTCTCTCCTTAGACCTGACACCGCACTGATAAAAAAGAGAGACTTGAACTAAAGTCGTCATCGTTCTTGAAAAAAAAAATTAGTGGCAAGAGAATTTATTTTAGCGTAAAAGAAAATATTTTGCCTGGAGAAAAACTCTCTTAACTCAAGAAAACGGGTCTCTTGAAAAATTCGAAAATTTCTCTTGAATCTATTTTCATTCAACCAAGTGCAAGTTACTTTGTTTTAAGATAATAAGAAAATTACCCTAGGAAGTACTTCATTCAAGAAACATGGCCATTTTTCCAATAGCTAAATACTCTTTTGATGAAAAATAATAACGACACGCAAAGACGATGACGAAGGACAGTATGTACAATATACAATCAGTCGAATCGAAAATCGAATTTCGAATTTCAATTTATTTCATTCTAGGATCGCTTGCGTTCGTCGCTTGGTACTCGTCACGTCGTCACTTGCATCGCTCGTTCATAATCGAGCGATGTTGGTTATTTCAATAATCGAGTACTCTAGCGAAAATTCGCTCGAGTACTCCCATCACTAGTAATATGCCTGTATATGATGTATAGACTTCTCCTAGATCAAAATAAATTTTAGTTGAGTCAATGGTATTCGCTATTGGTTTAAGAAAAGTCTCTGTCTCTTTAATCAAGAAATGTCCCTTTTCAATCAAGAATTTTTGCATGAATCAAAGAGACTTTTGTTCTTGTAGCAAGAACTTCTTTTGCATATTCATTTTGGGTCAGGAGTGAAATACTTTGAACAGATAGATTCTTCTATTCTCTAAAGTAATTTTTTAAAGCTTATGAAAAGATAGTTAATGCTTTGGGTAAAGAAACGTCGTTCTTGGCCCTATTCAAAAGCACCAATCTTTTGGGTCAAAGTCATATTCATTTCGACTGAGAGAACCTTTTTTCATTGCGGTGTTGTCCCCAACCAATAATAGAGTATACAGGGTTGTTCACCACATACGACACGGAGTATTGTAGCTAAACGATTAGATTTTTACAAATTGTAAGTTTTGGGTTCGTTGAAGGATTATTAGAGCTACAATTTAAAAATATTTTTACAAGATACTGAGTGTCCCAACTAAGTAAAAAATATTATAGTTGTATTTTTTAAATGGAACTCCTGGCCTTATTATTCTATTTTAGATTCACGATTAAAATAAAGATGGGGAGTGATTAAGGTTCATCATACTTAAACCATACGTTTTTGAAATATTTTCAATTTTATGAAGTACAGTAAAAATTTAAGGCTTCATTTCTCCAAGGGTATCAAAGTTTTTACTAAATATTTACTGAAGATTAATTATTGACCAGATATTGTGTTGCAATAATAAAAATTTACTACCTTATACAGAGTGTCCAAAAATGTATATTAATAATTACTAGCTTTAAACGGCAATAGCGTGTTTAATTTTAATTGAACACACTATATATTTTGCATGAATCGTATTGCACAATGTAATTGTCTATGAAATTGTATTATATACCATTTTTACCTATCTCTTCAAGTTTTTCGTAGAAACGGGCATTTTCTTATAAACAATACGTAATAAAATATTTACTTCCGCGATAAACCATTGCATGACTTTCCTATACATAAATACCTAACGTAACTCATTGTAACTCATTTACATTTCGTCACATGTCGGTAATATCTAATTTTCTTTTGTGACATAACCGTTAAAGTATTTTCTTTGAAAGCTTTGTGTTTTAAAATATCGTCCGCTCTTTATCTTGGTTATTTAACACTTTCTAAATTAAAAATATTCTTCTTCTCCAGTGTTTTCGGTATCCATTAAGTTATGAGTTTAGTTATCGCTGTCTTGGGATTCCAGTTTATAAATACTCGTTAAATGAGATCTCATTTAGACCGATAAAAAAGAAAACAAGTCTATTTTAGAATGAGGACTTCATATTGTCTTTCCTAATAAATTATCTAATAAAAAGTAGGTATTGTTTTTATTTAGCACTTCATGGTTCAATTAGAATTTATAATACAATATACTTTTTCAAATAGCCGTTTCAAAGTTATGGTACCTACTTTTAATGAAAAAAGATTTTTTTAAGTTATTTAAATGGGTAAATGAGAAACTTAATGTTCACCGACACCTTTTAAAAGTAAGCTAAAAATCCTGCCTTCCGGGGATATTTTTTTGGGTTATTAGATTTATTTTAACCCATAAATTCTATAGTTTTTTTTTTGTTTTGGCTCACCCTATTGGCAGCCCCGGATCTAAGGGGGGGCAAACCGGGGCGCCTGCCCCGGGCGCCAGTATCAGGGGGCGCCGAAATGATAATATAATATGGTTGAAAATCAAAAAATTGCTCCACAAAGCGCCTAGTATGCACCTTACGTTCTTCTGTCAAGTATTCATTTAATTTTAAAACGTCCAGTTAGTCTAAACTCCGTTTACGAAAAATGCCTATCTATATTTCATTTCAATTAAACTTTTAGCCTTTTTTAGTTACGTAATCGAGGGCGCGATTTTTAAATTCATTGTTGCCAACCATGGACATATTCGACGCCGTGCTGACTAACTAGAATTTAACCTTCGCGCTGGGGATTCAGGTGGTAGCTCTGCTGTAAAAAAAGTCAAGTTGCCGCATTTATTTATTTATTTCCTGACATTGTCATTCGTTTTAACACTTTAGTTTTGTATTACGAGTTTTTGGGTTAAATAAATAATGTTTTGATACTTTAAGCTCGAAAATGTTTACTAGCAGACTTTGCAGTCGAACATTGTTCTTTTTAGAACCTCTTGTAGTGCGAAGTGTACAAGATAGCTTAATAGCTGTAACAAACTCATCGCAAATTTATTATGCGAAAGCAGGAGTAATGGCCCTTTATGTCCCTTAAGTGCTGTTATGAAGGTGGGTTCTGTTGATGTAAATAATAACTGTTTATATATTTATAATTAATTTATTTTTGTTACCTAAAATATTTTGATTAAAAGAAAATATATAAATGTGGACAACTCTGTGCCGGTCAAGATTAATCACGTGACTATAAGTTTATTTGATATGAACTGTATATTGAGATATTTGTAAGTTTTTTAAATTAATTTATTTCAAACGCTGGCGCTGGTGAGGTGGGGCGCTACTATCAATTTTTTGCCCTGGTTCAAAAAATTTGTAGATCCGGGGCTGCCTATTGGTCATGGATGGCTACACAATGCTACATATTTTTATCAAGTTCTGCACAATCAAAAATTTTCTTGTGGCAACCCTGAGTATAATATACAGGGTGGTCCGAACTGTATTCCGGAAACTTCAGCAGCATATTCCGCAGATAAAAATAAGTAAAAAAGTTCGTATAAATGTATGTCCCAAAATTCTTACTTTCAGAGATACAGGGTGTAGAAGTTTCATTTTTATTTCGATTTTTTCTAAATAATTTCTGAAATCACGTCAATATTTGGATGAAAATTGGGGTCTGGGAGTTTTTTGACATGAGAAATTTGATTTTGATGTCAATATGACTCCTACTAGTAGAGGGCGCCAGCTACATGTGTTTTAACTGTTTTGAAGCGTTATAACTTTTTGTCCGTACTTGTATAAAACTACCGAGTGAAAGAATATACATCTCTGTGTCTTTTTACGTAAAAAATATCTCTTTGTAAAAATCGCTACTAGCAACCGTTCTTAAGTTATTTAGAATGGAATTAGTCAATACATGTCATTATTGACGAAAAATAAACACGTTGAGTAGATAGTTATTTCGCTGAAATAATAATTTTGGGAAATTTTAATTTTTTTAAATTAATCATAAATTTTTCTGCAAAAAACGATGGTAAAACAGTTTCTGTTGAACTTTTGGCCCAAAGCATTTCAAATTTATGATTTCTGTCTAATAACTATATTTAGTCAGCATGTTTAATTTATGTCATTGATGACAGGTATTGATAATTTCGATTCCAAATATCTCGAAAACCATTACTCGTAGCGATTTTTACCAAGAGACCTTTTTCACGTAAAAAACGTCGCGAATGTATATTTTTTACTCAGTAGTTTTATACAGGTACGGACAAAAAGTTATTACTCTTCAAACCAGTCAAAAAATATGTAGGTGGCGCCCTCTACTAATAGGAGTCATATTGACATCAAAATCAAACTTCTCATGTCAAAAAACTCCTAGACACCAATTTTCATCCAAATATTGACGTTACTTCAGAAATTATTTGGAAAAAATCGAAATAAAAATGAAACTTCTACACCCTGTATCTCGAAAACTAAGCATTTTAGGACATACATTTATACGAACTTTTTTGCTTATTTTTATCTGCAGAATATGCTGCCGAAGTTTCCGGAATACAGTTCGGACCACCCTGTATATTTCCTACGGCCACACTAGGCCTGTTCCAAACAAACACCGGAACACCAGTGACGAAATATGGTGACGAAATATGGACTATCCGGTGTTCCGGTGTTGACACCGACACCGATGTTGGCCCCGACACCGGTGTTGATACCGATATCGCTGTTGATACCGACACCGGTGTTCATCTCGATACCGGTTTTGACTACCGGTGTTTGGTAAACGGGTTAAAGAAGAAATCATGTTAATTAATAAGTTCAAAATAAACCCTGATAATAATAATGTCGTATCGGTGCTTATTTTTATCGTTTATTAAAGCGCACAGACTTTAACTTAAAGCTTTCAAATTTAAATATACTTTTTGCCAGACCAATCACTAAAATAAAGTGGAAGCATCAGTCATATTGACAATATGACTGATGATAATATGACAGATGATAATATGACAGATAAACAACTATGAAGTAAAAACTTGTTTAATCAAAAACACAACAGAAAACAAAACAAAACATAAAGAAGCAAAAATTCGTAGCTATAAAATAAACTAAAAAATATTACATTAAAAAAACTAAAAAAAAACAAACAAACGGCACCATCGACATCGACACCGAGACCGGTGTTGATCTCGACACCGGTGTTCATCAATACCGGTGTTCAGATAAACACCGGTGTCGAGATAAACACCGATGTTGAGATAAACACCGCTGCTGCAATGAACACCGGTTTTGAGATAAACACCGGTGGCGGTGTTGACACCGGTACACCACCATAATCACCGGTGGTCATCAACATTTAACACCGGTGTTCAAATCTCAACACCGAACAGGTCTAGGCCACACACCCGATTTACTCGACCCCTGAGAGCGACCCTAAGCGTAATAGACTCTTAAAATGATTTAAATAAAAAAAACTAAGTTTTCTATAAGCTTGCAGTTCTGTCTGCAGTATTTTTGACAGTTTCTTACAAATTGTTTTAAGGGTTTCACTTACCAATGTATCCTGAAACGACATTCTGTACGTACACAACGAGCGTGACCAAGACCCCGGCAATCATTTCCTCACCGGAACAACCGTCCAATTATTGAGCTTTTCCCTCGTTTTTTTCCTTCTACTTCGTTTTTTCACGAACATCACTGATTGTTTCGCCTGGGTCGCGATCGCCTATAAATACCATTTAAATTGTTTTTCCTTCGGATGGTTTACGCTTGTTGCGGAAAATGTTCGCTTATTTATTTTCACAGTAATTTCATCTCCAAACGTTCGATTTCATTGCTACGTCTATGGGATCGAGAAGAGATCTGAAACAAAATGTTTTTTGTTAAGTTTTCGAAATATTAAAGGTGGAAAATATTCTTAGGAAGCGGTTGGGAAATGTAATAAATTACTTATATTCGATTGCTTGTTTATAAGTGCGTGCGTTTTGAAAAATTGGTATTTAGTTAATAGAAAAAATAGGAAAGTTCCTCATTTATGTGTTTTTATTGTAAATCAATTAATAGTTTTTAAAGAAAAAAAAATAATCTAGTTAAGCACAGTATCTATGAATAACTTCCCCATTAGGGTGAGCCAAAAAAACTAAGCTATAGAATTTATGGGTTAAAATGAACCTAATAACCGGGAAAAAAATATCCCCGGAAGGCAGGATTTTTAGCTCGATTTTAAAAGGTGTCGGTGAATATTCAAAACTTTCCATTTAAATAACAGGTTCAGGATAAAAAATTTTACATCGCGGATTCTTGTAGAGCATAAAATTTACTAAAAAATGAGAGTAATTTTTTCAGTTCAATAATTTGAATATTGAAAGCTTTGAAAATTAAAAAATGCAGTTTTAGTGTTTATTTAGTGATTTTTTTCACTTTTCAAAGCTTTCAAATATACGTATTATTGAATTGAATTGAAGAAAGTTACTCTCAGACAGATTTTTTAGTAAACGTTATGCTCTACAAGAATCCGCGATGTAAATTTTTTTTATCGTGAACCCTTTCAAAGTTATGGTACTTTTAACGAAAAAATATTTTTTTACGTGTTATTTAAATGAAAATCTTTGAATATTCACTGACATTTTTTAAAATTGGTTCATTTTAACCCATAAATTCGATAAGTTAGTTTTTTGGCTCACCCTATTCCCCGTTAATCAATAAGATATGAGGTGCAGTTTGGGACTATATTTTTGTAGATTTTATGATCCACTATTAATATATGTCATTAGGAATTTTTTTAAATGGAAAAAAATGGTGTCAAGATATGCAAAACTCGCCTTGTTTTGCATATCTTGACGCCTCATATCATGAAATTCGGGTTTGCATATCCTAGAAACTTTTATGTACAAAATACTAAATGTTAAAATAATTTTTTCATAGCATCCGTGTAAAATTGTTTGTTTAGAGATTGCTCTTACTGTATACAACTGAACTGTCGTTTGTACTGCATAATATGGATTTACTACAGCATGCATGGTATCCTGGTGCTTCCAAAACCAAACAGGGGTATTTGGGCCGAAAACTGAATACTCCGAACCAATGAGTACCTACCCCAGCTTCTTTCAGGCAGAAATCTACGCTCTTGAAAGATGCGTACAACTTATCTTAGATAGGAACTATCGGAAACAAGAAATAGTCATCTTATCCGATAGTCAAGCAGCCTTAAAAGCGATCAACTCAGTAACCATCAATTCGAAGTTGGCCAAAGAAATTCTAAAGAAGCTGAATGAATCAGGCAAAGAAAATAGTCCTCCTACTTTAGATGCCAACCCACCAAGGGATAGAAGGTAGTGAAAACGCAAATGATCTAGCTAGAAAAGGAGCAAACACTCCATTAACTGGACCAGGACCGTCGTTCTGCTACACAAGTGGAAACCAACTTAAAGAGGAAGAAGTAAGAACACGGAAGACTCCATCCGACACTCGAAGAAATTTCTCAGAAGAACAATCTTCGGATTGGCATATAGTCAAGGGTTTTTTAACAGGACACTGTGTCCTCAATGCACACCTCAGTACACACCGAGTACACTTCAGTAGATTGAAGGTAAGAAACAACGGCGAACGCAGATTCTATAGGGAAAATGGAGAAACCCCAAGTAGCCGACAAAGTAGGGTTGCCAGACGTCCGGATTTTCATTACGTCCGGTTGAGTTTGGGCGGATTTTTCATAACCATCCGGATGTTAATGTTCCATTAAGAAATGCCAATAATACAAAATAATATATTAGTTTTAATAAATTTAGTTACTTAAAAAATCGTTGATAAATTCAGCAGTGTAAATTCATTGTTTTATTTCGTAAGTTTTTTTTTCAAACGTCACAAAAATTAATACTTTTGTTACGTGATTGACAACCTAAAAAGTAATAATTATAGTGCATAAAAGTAAGGCACTTTTACGCCTAAGCACAAAGACCCTACCACCAAGGGATAGAAGGTAATGAAAAAATAAACAATCTAGCTAGAAACGGAGCGAACACTCCACTAACTGGACCGTCATTGGAGGATTGTCAATTGTCACTCCACAGCCGTCTTTGACGGCGTTTTTTCGATCATACGGTACTTTACTTTGTTATTCTGAAGTATTTAGAAATACAAAAGACCGTATTTGGAAAATAATATAGTCCCTTATCCTGTTTGCGGAGACTATTTGCTGAAATCTGCAAAACGAAGTATAACACGCTGCCCTCGAATGCGGCTTTTGTCATGAACTACTTAATCAACTACCCTAAAGGTCCACTTCCCCCGTTTATTATGAATCACTCTGGATTTTAATTCCCCCTGCTCGGGAATATTGCAATATGGGGCACGAAGTTCGTCTTTCGCAGTTTGCACACTGCAAACTGCCTGATCCGGCAAATAAATTGTGGGATAAATCGATCGATAAATTTCTGATTAGGAAAAACGAAGATTTTTCAATGCTAGGAATAATATATTAACTTTTGATGTATAGGGTGTCCCATTTTCGTGTGTTTTATAGGGATGCCTTGAACGTTTATCAGTAACTATTAGTACTTTTTAATGAATCTAAATTAAATATAATACACACAGATTTGTCCTAGCCTTCTTATTTTCTGAAATACGGGGCGAATTTGAAACTATTGCATATTTTTTTTTATTGCAACTATACCGGGGGCGTCTCAAAAGTGGCTCACCACTATAACTTTTTTATTTTTTCAGATAAAAAACTAGATTTAGTATGTTAGTATATGACATAAATTAAGATTGTTTGACGTATTCAATTCTTTTCGGCCACTGTCTGTTTCACCGGAAATAACTACAAGTTTTGATTTTTAAATGGGAATTATTTTTTACTTTATTCGATAGAAAATGACATTCTGAATAGAATGACATATCATATGTCAAATTTTGACATTGTCGCTTAAAAAAATCATATTTTAAATTTCAATCTAGAGTGCCTTGCTGAAAACACTAATTTTTAATCAAGCAGTAGCCTTGGAAAAATAGGTTTGATGCTCTAATGTTTTTAGTGTCTTGTCCTGGCCCTTAAAAGATGCCCAAATCGTATTTTTAATTATATCTCAATTTTTTCAAATGGAACGAAGATGGTTCATAGATAAACTGTCATTTTCTATCGAATAAAGTAAAAAAATACCAGGGTGCCATTTAAAAATTAAAATTTGTAGTCATTTCCGGTGAAACAGGAAGTGACTGAAAACAATAATTGAATACGTCAATCAATCCTAATTTATGTCATATACCAATGGCGGATACAGGGGGAGGGCCCATGGGGCCCGGGCCAAACCTAAAAACTGTGAATTGTGTAAAATATTAGGCTTTTGAGTTAAAAATGGCGCCCTAAAAAGCATATTCTACATTGCTTTTCATTTTGGGTCCCCCCTAAAATAAATTCCTGTATCCGCCCCTGTCATATACTAACATACCTAATCTTGTTTTTTTATCTGAAGAAATAAAAAGTTATAGGAGTGAGTCACTTTTGAGACGCACCAAGTATATTTTTGAAAAATGTTTAATAATTAAACATTTTTATTATATTATGACATATTATATTATATTATATAATTAA
This sequence comes from Sitophilus oryzae, assembly GCF_002938485.1. Taxonomy (NCBI): domain Eukaryota; kingdom Metazoa; phylum Arthropoda; class Insecta; order Coleoptera; family Curculionidae; genus Sitophilus; species Sitophilus oryzae. The sequence continues at coordinate 1,017,464 of NW_022146262.1, read as the reverse complement.
CAATTATTGTTAATTATAATACCATATAATATCTCAATAATATGGCATCATAGGTATAGTAGATTAAATTTCAACCTCTTTTTAGAATCTTTATTTTTTACTTTATTCGGTAAATCACACCTGTTCTTTATTGATAATACTATTTATTGAAAAATTCATACAAAAACTTCGTGTTTTCTTGTTTGGTAAACGGGGTCAAACTGTATACAGGGTGAATCTTAAATAAGGGCAACTATTTCAGGGCTGGCAAATCTCAATAAAAGAAATATATTTTCTATTTGTCGGTTTTCAAATAAGTCAAATAAGTAAGTTATAATTAAAAAAATATTTTTTTTGCCTATTTGATCAGTTTGAAAACCACTGTTTTTTTCTTTTTTTTTCTCGAAATTTAATCTATTACCTATGATCACAGTTTTAATTTATATCTTATTCGGTAAATCACACTTGGTCCTCTTTCAATAACACTATAATTTTATTGATAAATTAATACAAAAACTACAAAAGAATCCCCGGACTGTCTTTACAAGACGAATGACTTTTTTTATTGATATTGTGAGGAAAATGCATTCTTTACAAAGGTTTTTGCTTGTCCTAAAATGGTTAACCCCGTTTATACTTTTCCAAATTTCCATACGGGTTTAGAGAAAATTAAAAAATCATGAAAATACAGTTGAATTTTTCCCTTGAAAGTCCTAAAATCAAAACGCGTTTTTGTGGTAATATAATTTCGTTTTCATTCATTGATTTTTATTAATAAAATTTTAATGAACGTCATATTGTTTGATGTCTTAAAATGTTCAAGAAGCACAAAATTTATTTAGTTCAATGTTACTGAAAGAGTGAAAATAGATTTTGGAAAATGTGATGCTTTAACAAAAGCAAAAAATGCGACGTTGATGAAAATTTATAATAACCATCCATATAACCATCTATCAAAGAATTAAATCAAAAATAGCATTACCATAGAAACGCGGTTTGATTTTTAGGATCCGTTGTCCGACGATACGATGATACGATATTAATTTTATTGATTGAATTTAAAGACTTCGATTGGTTAGAAAATTACGCAGTTTTTAAATTTATTGCATTTTCATGTCTCCGTTCATCGGATATACGATTTGCTTGTGATTGGTGTCATTTTATATTTCCATTTCCATAATGATTTTGCTGTTTTACTTATAGTTTAAGAGCTAGCATCGTTTTCGAGAGAGAATTTTAAGAAAGCTGTGTAAAGAATTTTAAGAAACTTCGTTTATGAGTAAAAATACAATAATGCGATTTTCACATTACTTTGCTACTTTTTTTATGAAACTAAATATGCTACAGATAGGTTTGTCCTAACCTGCTTAGTTCCTGAAATCAAGGGCGAATTTATGATGCGCAGTAGTGAAGAGATGTTGAATACAGATATGATGCGCAGTAATGAACGCAACGTCTACCGGCAACCAGACGATCCGCACCCTGTTCAGGAGATTAAAGCAAAGGATATATTAAAGAACCTGCTTTTTTAAAATTCTCTCTCGAAACCGTTGCTAGCTCTTAGGCTATAAGTAAAACAGCGAAATCGTTATGGAAATGAAAATATAAAATGACACTACAAATCACAAACAAATCGTACATCCGATGACCGGAGGCATTGAAATGCATTTTTTAAATTAACTGCGTAGTTTTCTAACCAATCGAAGTCTTTAAATTCAACTAATAAAATTAATATCACAGTTAATATCGTATCATCGGATAACGGATGCACCAATATCAAACTTTACAAGAAATTCAGCCGTATTTTTTATATTTTTTTTTAATTTTCTCAAAACGGTATGGAAATTTGGAAGTCTAAACGAGATTTTTGGACAGAAATCAAAATTTCTTACGAAGAATGCATTTTTCTCAAAATGTCAATAATAAAAATATTTTTTTTCTTGTAAAGACAATCCGTGGACATACTGTATACCTGCCGCATATCATTTTCGAAAACTAACCACCAAAAAGTAACAGAATTACAGAAAAAAAGTAACAAAATTACATCGAAAAATGGTATGGGTTTCAAATTTAAAAGCACCCAACTACTTTGAATTTTTATTTGATGAACCATATTATACTCTTATTCAAAATTATGCGCCAATTTTTTTAAAAACACACTAGTAAATTTCTACTTACATCAAATCAATCCAGATTACGCAATCCCAACCCCTTAATCACATTATTGATTCAATTTAAACAGTTCGAAAAATCACTGGCATTTAATCGACTTTTTCACGTTTATTACCGATTTAAAGATAACTTTCCACCGATCGTTTTCACACGATTCGCTTTCAGCGTTTTCAGCGATAGCACGTGCCTAGATCGGGCGCAGACCGCTGAATGACTGAAAACACAGACTGAAAACTGAAACGCGAGACTCGCGTACGTGGAAAACCACCCCTGACCGTGGGGGGTATACAGTGAGTGAGGGTGGAATAAATAGAACGTCGAACAAAGTCGCGGATTCGGGAGGTTTTGCGTTATGTGAGGGTGGAAATTTCTCTTTTTTTTAATTAATTATTTTTTGTTGTAGCAGGTTTTAAAATAAATATTTATAGGTATAGGGGAAATGAGCCTAAATAGGGTTGCTATATTGTTATAGCTAAATCCCCCGGGAGGGTAACAAGAAGCGGGAGCAAGAAAAAAACGGTGACGCTCTAAAAAAATTCGACCCCACCACTCTCTTCCTATTTCACATTTGAGGGAATACACACATGGCCAAAATTATTGCATATTATATCGTTTAAAAATATGCGGAAAGGAATTTAGACTCTTTTTTTAGACATAGCTTTGATAATCCAGATAATCTGTAATAAACATTTTTTTGTTAAAATGGATATGGTAAACAATGTTTATCGTTCAGACCCAATATTATTACAAATTCTTGCACATTTCGATTTGTGGTCTCTTGGGTTTCAGAAGAAATTTGACCATTGTTTTGGCCTTAAAATGCCTAGAAACATTATTTCACAGTTTAATAGAGTTACTACTGCTGCGCAAGACCGTCAAATCATCCCTAATTGCACGACGTAAATCCTGTTTAGTACTGTTATTAAAAATGAGTTAGCTGCCTTGAAAGAATAAATTTTTCAAGAAAGACCATAGCAAGAAGACTCCATGACGGAGGATTACATTTAAGGAGGGTTCTACGTGTTCCGAAGCTTTATTTACATCACAAAATTACGCGACTACAATGGGCTGAGGAGATGAGAGCAAATGGACCTAATTAGAATTTCGTCATGTTTAGTGATGAAACAAGAAAATAGGCCTAGTGTCAGATAGGGTTCCCAACGGTTTGGCCGGGATTAACCAGGAATCAGAAAGTTTTGTCCCGGCGAAAGTTTTGCCTTGGCCGGGACCTAATGTTATGTTTTATGTTTAAAAATTAAAAAAGTGTGTACTACACACATAATATATTTTAATTTCTAATATTTAATGTTTTGTTTCAATTATTTAAAAGCTTAAAAATAATTGTCCCGGAATCGCCGGTGCTCAAGTTGGGAACCCTAGTGTCAGACTCGCGACGAACTTTGGTTTGGAGAGCATCTGGAAGACGAGCACGCTTGAATGCAGCTCAACCCCGTGTCCCGTTTCAAGGGCGAAGCATTATGGTATGGGCAGGTATAATGCACGGAGCTCGAATACCTCTTGTTTTTATTGACGGCACAATGACAGGTGCCTCGTATCTTAGAGACGTTTTAGAGCCTATTGTGCGTCCATTTCGAGGGGCCGGGAAATGGGGGATGAATTTGTTTACATGGACGATAATGCTCCTCCCCATCGTACTTTAGCGGTTCGCGAATTTTGTGAGGAAGAGGCTATAAGAAAACTGTGGTAGCCACCAATGTCTCCAGATATAAATGTGATCGAGCATGTTTGGGACATGCTAAAACGCCATATTGCCAAAAGGAATGGAATGATCCCACCGTACCTTAAATAAATTGAAAATTGCTGCGCGCGAAACATGGGAAGCCATTCCTCAACATCTTCTGGACAACTTAATTGAGAGCATGCCACGTCGTCTCACAGCTTGTATTGAGGCTCGAGGAGGTAATACAGACTATTAGTTGTGAGAAATAATTAAAATTGTTTTCAATATTTTCTGTTTAAAATGAAATTTGTTTTTGTTGATTTTCACTCATTATGAAATAAAATTATAATAACAGCCTAGTTGCACTTAGATTTTTGATTTTATATTAGTTATTCGTGTAGTAAGCCAATATGTCCAAAAATATAAAAAGAATCATATTAGGTCCAAAATAAAATAAAAATATCGTTATATGCAATAATTTTGGCCATGTGTGGAAACTAAATTAAAACCAATCATAATCCCAAAACATGCTTTATTGACACGAACACAAAATAACATAAGGCTAGACTACCTATTTAGCTGAAGTATTGTAATCAATATATTCTTATGAAGCCGCGCACACATGCAATCAAATAGTCGGCCAATCGGCTTCATAAGAAGTATTGTTTTCACTTTTGCAGCTAAATAGTTACTAATGACTTACTGCCATTACTCGCTGACGAGTATTTGACGCGCATCAGAAGATGGTTACGGAAGGCATTTTCTTTCATGAGCTTTTCTGTGACTGAAAAGCCTGATACACGTGATGTTATCTCTCTTCCGCACTCCGGACATTCAAAAATCTCATTACTTTGTTGCCTCTTTACTTTTTTGGTGGTTGTTGTTGACTGAGTTCACAATTCTTGTCCATTGCGGTCTATTGTGCGCTGCTTCCTCCCACTGATTCTGCATGCTAATCCTCTTTAAGTTTTCATGGAAAATATCCTTGTACCTTTTCAGTTGTCCACCCGGTTTCCTCTTACCTCCCACAAACTCACCGTAAAGAAAAGATTTCGGTAGGCGGTTTTCTTGCATCCAACATACGTGACTAGCTCATCTTAAGCGGGATTTAGTAATCATGCCTTCAGCGCTCTTGACGCTACAGCTTTTTCAAGGATCGATACGTTTGAAACATGGTGGCACCATTTGATTCTTAACAGTTGTCTAAGGTGTTTCTATTGCAATTTGTTTAATGCGGTCGTGTGCAGAGAGAGAGAGAGAGAGAGAGAGTACGGTACCCAGGTTTCACTTCCATATGACATAATGGGGATTATTATTGCTCGGTATACTGCAAGTTTTGTTTTTGTGCTCAAGTCATGATTTTAGAAAACCCTGTCTTTTAATTTCCAGAATGCTCTTGAGGCGCTGCTAATTCTGTGCTGAATTTTAGAGTCGATATTGACTTTTTTCGAAATCAAGTTGCCGAGGTACAGATGTACAAATATAGGAAGAGACTTGGGGATAGCACCGGTCGCCCGTGTTATTTTATATTTCTCACGTCTCTAGCTATACTTGTTAAGTTGTAATTGAATTCCGCTACATACTATATATATTCCAATAGTTCTCCTCCGATTTTAATAGCATTGTTATGATTTTCCGGGTGAGTACACATGATTTTAGTTTTATCGATGTTCAGCTTAAAGTCCAAAGCCTATATAGTAGGTATGCTGTAACGTTTTTGCAACTAGAGTGCAGTCATCAGCGTATTGAGGTTCTGTGATGAAATTTATACGTATTGTTGCCCTGCGTCTTTTTATGTTGAACAGACCACCGTAGTATTTGTATCTAATGCCCATTCCTTTTTTCTGCAGTTTGCTGTCCACTATAATAGAGAGCGCTGCAATGATTATGTTGAATAGGAGAGGCGTTAAGACACATCACTTCCTCACTCCGGTATTTGTTAGGAAGGGATCGCTCAGTGATCCATGATGGGTGGCACTCTAGACTTGTTATGAAATGCTACACCTCCAAAATCCATTTGCAGAATTTTCTATACTTACATTCTTACTCTAACTGCTACTCTACTAAATCGTACTGGTTCAAATTAAGCATATACAGTGGTACTAATTAGACAACATTGAGACTGAAAATAAATTATAATAATAATAATCATTATTATAATTTATTTTCAATCTCAATGTTGTTAAATAATTATTTAGCGGGATTTTAGAATTATAGTGATGTTTAACTCTGTAGAATGTAAGAAAATATTCTCTGGTTTTAGAAACCACATGGTCAATTACATTTCCTCAACCCATATAAAATCATTTACCAGAAGTCAAAAAATATTATAGCACAGATATAAAGAATCATATGAATTTTTACTTCAAGCATATCTTAGGTATTACTGGACGTTTTGTTGTGCTAGTCTACTAAATAAACCAAAGGGTGTCTTTTATTTTTGACAAAAAATGAAACAAAAATCCTCAATTTTCTTAGTCATTTTATTAACAATATTCTCAAAAAATAGCAACTATAACCACAGTACAATAAAAAATGACCTACGTCTAAAATTATACAATACAAAACATGAAAGTAAAAAACTCCAAACCTTATCTTAACAATAAATCGTCTAAATCTACATAAGAAAACATATAACTATATATTATACATTAATCGAGAAGGTTGCAGTTATTTGCAATCAATAACATTGCAATTAATAAATAACAAAAGATAAAAGTTGTATAAAAATCGATTTTATAATAAAAATATAATCGGTGTAAAAATATCATTTATTCAAGAGTAGTTCATTTGTATCAGATTATTTTTTTTAATATCTTAAAAAGAACAACATTGAAACTGATAATAACAATACAAAATTGAGTAAAATAATGACATTTAGGTGGTTTAACAACGAAAACGATTTATGATCAAGTATGTTATGACTATGACAGTTAAAAAATTGTCCTGAAAAACTGATGTGATTTCCAATAAGAATTGTTTCTATCACGATATAAAGCAGGCCATACCATAAAACTTTTTAATCACGTTGTATTTTGTATGATAGTAAAAAGTATACAGGATGGTCCGAACTGTATTCCGGAAACATCGGCAGCATATTCTGCATATAAAAAGAAGTAAAAAAGTTCGTATAAATGTATGTCCTAAAATGCTTAATTTCGGAGATAAGGGTGTAGAAGTTTCAATTTTATTTCGATTTTTCCGAATAATTTATGAAGTAACGTCAATATTTGAATCAAAATTGGTGTCTGAGAGTTTTTTGACATAAGAAATTTGGATTTTGATGTCAATATAACTCCTACTTGTAGAGGGCGCCACCTACCATTATAAAATTATTGAGTAAAAAAATATACATTTATGACGTTTTTTACATAAAAAAGGTCTCTTGGTAAAAATCGCTACGAGTAATGGTTCTCGAGATATTTGGAATCGAAATTATCAATACCTACCTGTCATCATTGACATAAATTAAACATGTTATAATAATAATAATAGTTATTAGACTGAAATCATAAATTTGAAATGTCTTTGTGACAAAAGCTCAAAAGAAACTGTTTTATCATTATTTTTTCGCAGAAATATTTATGATTAATTTGAAAAAATAAAAATTTGACAAATTTATTATTTCAGTCAAATAACTATCTACTGAACGTGTTTATTTTTTGTCAATAATGACATGTATTGACTATTTCCATTCTAAATATCTTGAGAACGGTTGCTCGTAGCGATTTTTACCAAGAGACATTTTTTACGTAAGAAGTCACGGAAATGTATATTTTTTCACTCAGTATTTTTATACAGGTACGGACGAAAAGTTATTACTACTCTTAAAAACAGTTAAAACACATGTAGTGGCGTCCCCTACAAATAGGACTCATATTAACATCAAAAACTCCCAGACACCAATTTTCATCCAAATATTGAAATTACTTCAGAAATTATTTGAAAAAAATTGAAATAAAAATAAAACTTCTACACCCTGTATCTCCGAAACTAAGCATTTTAAAATATACATTTATACAAACTTTTTTACATATTTTGATCTGCAGAATATGCTGCCGAAGTTTCCGGAATACAGTTCGGACCACCCTGTATAAAAACAACAGGAAAAAAAGTATTAGTATCTAAAATAAACGAGATTTCTTAAAAATACAGGGTGTAAATAAATAAGTGCGAAAAAAAATCAGTGGTGAAGATGTTTGCTTTTTAAGAAGTAAGAGATTTTGCGATTTGTCGTTAACCTACAAAGTTTCTTGCATATACTGGGTGTTCTTTAATGACATACTAAAATTCTTGTGGACCCAGTCTAAGACAAAAACTTCATATGAATGCATGTCCTAAACATCTCAATTTTTGAGATACAGCTTGGTAAATTTTTCTAAAAAAAAAATATTCATTATAACTCTGATGTTATTATATGAATCTTGAGACACGTTTTCTATGCATCAAAATATCATTTTTGATGTATAATTTTATTTCAGCCAGTAGCGTCTATACCGTCTATACGGTTTTACATTGAATATTTTTGGAGAAAAAAATGGCACGTCACTGACTTGTCTTAAATAAAGATATCTACTAGGGTCGGCATATCTGGCCCTGGGTGCCGATTTTCGTGTGTACGAAGAGTACGGTCAACACGCTTAGTAAAATAAGATGTACTGAATAAAGACAGAAGGTAAGTATTTTCCCATGCGCATGGAATCTAGCGTCAAATTAAGTCGTTATGTAATAAATACTTTTTATTTTTGCTCTCTCCGGCTTACTAGATTGCCATAGCGATTCACTCCTATACATGTAAACGCCGACCCAAAGTTTTGCTTGCCAGCAGGGCAGTATAATAACAACAGTGTTATTATGAAAGTCTTTTTTTAGAAAATTTTACCACCCTGTATCTCAAAAGTGAAGATGTTTAGGACATACAGTCTTATGAAGTTTTTTTCTTAAAATAAGTCCAAGAATCACCCCCTTAAATATGAGCATGTCATTAATATAATTACCCTGTATAGGATTTTTAGTGAACTTAATAGACTAAATTCTGTGTTACAACTCCTCCGAGTTGTTAGGTTTTAGTACCATGTTTGTATTGTTATCTGAATTAGGTACATACTATTTTTCTATTATAATGAGTTGATTGACTGAAGTGATCGTTTTGTTTTTTAATCCTTTTGTATTAGAGATATATTTTTATTAAATAGTGTTTAAATAAAGTTTTAAACATGGTTTAAAACACTTCTTTTAAAACATGAAATATAATAAACTCTAAAATACAGGGGCGGATACATAAATTTATTTTAGTCCAAAAGCCTAATATTCGACCCAATTTAAAAATTTTAGGGGGGGGGGGCCGGGACCCTTAGTCCCTCCTTCTGTATCCGCCACAGCTGAAATATACTCATATAGAAAATGACCGAATCGCGAAAAATGTTACAGGAAAAACCACATTACTTTTAATAGACAAATCTCAAGATTTTTTTTCGCACTTATTCACTTCTACCTTGAATAAACCTTTACAACTGTTTAACTTAAATAAATTATAGCTAGTTACACATAAAACAATTTTTACGGTTTTAGAACAACGAAGGAAAATAGACAAATTCTTTCGCATGAAAGTATTTTTTCTTATCAAGCATAGGTGCAGGGCGAGTCTTAAGTCAGTGCAAATATTTTTAGAGCTGGTAGATCTCGATAAAAGAAATATATTTCCCCTTTGTCGTTTTTCAAATAAACCGTGTTTTTCTACTGTGAAAATAAAAAAAACGATCTTTTGGTTAAACTGTGAGAATCAATGGATTTTTTTTTCTATGTTTAAGTTCCCTTAAATTTAATCTACGATCTATGTTGTCATATTATCAAGATATTATGTCGTTCACTCAAAATTATAAAACATTTTAAAAATTCATAAAACATATTTTCTCGGAATATTAGCATTTATTTTTAGACTCAACCTGGTACACCTAGCCTTCATACAAAAAGTTAATTTGTAATCTCCTAAACAACAGTATTTTTTTTATTTACAATTAAATATATCAAATGTCCTAAAAAAGTTAAAATATCACTGTTGCATGCTTAAACAAAAAAACTTTGAAAAGGCACTTTAATTTCATTATTTTCAAAATTAAACTTGCTTGTCTACAACTTTAAAATCTCGTCATAAAAAGAATCATTTCCCGGAAATAGTCGATTAATAATAAATAAATCGCATATTATTTAGTATAAATAAAACGATCAAAATAGACTTTTGAACTATTTGGAATGAGTATAAAACATGTTTTTATCATTCTCAGTCTCTATAAAAAAACGTATTCTCTAAAAACTAAACCCTAATTTCACCAGAATTGATTTTATCGAACACGTCTTTAGTCACTAGTTCGTACTGTCCGTTCGAGGTTAAGTAGTAAATTTTATCACTAGTTTTAGACGGATCGAAGCCTTCCTTTTGAAGGTCGTTCTTCTTCAGCTTGTATGTACCTGAAAATAACACAAAAAAGCAAATAATTAAGGGTTAATCATTGAATAAAGAAAGAGAGAAGAAAATACGGAAATCTACGCTATCGATAGATGAGTGTAACCGTAACCATCGTAATAACAAGGCCGGACAGCTGTGACGTAAAAATCTCGTGACGTCGCCCACTGGAGGCTCAACTCTATTTAGCAGCGTTGATAATTACCCGATAAAAGTTCAAATTGTGGATCTTTTTTCACTCGCCTGATATATTTCGAAGTTTTAAAATGTCTTTTCCGAGTTTTTAAAAATATTATAGTATATAAAAATAGTTTTAATAGAATACGGAAAAAATCATACCAGTCAATAAATGTTTATCTCTCACTTTTTATCAATCAAATTTAATAAAGGAATATTTTAAGTTCACAATAGTGTATAATATGAGAAAAAAAAAATAAAAAAAATAGATATTTTTTATAGTATATGTTATGTATTTTATCGATATTTCACGCCCCCTCGACCGGGGCGACGGAGACGGCGCGGCGGCGGCGCCTGTCGTAGCGCGTAGCGGAGTGGTATTGCCGCATCGATAATAGAAGGGTGAAAAAAGTTATAAATCTGTAAAAAGAGGTGTATAAACTATAAAGTGATTATAAGTGTGTGCAATTATAGAATTTAAAAGGTATAATGCCTTATAATGTCTAAATAATAAGATGTGAATATTATATTTAAAGCTATATTTCTTCTGTTTTCTCAAATATATTTATATGTATTTTCTAAAGCTTTTACTTATCTTTTACCTCACCTCAAACCTTTCATATTTGAAAGTTACATAAACTACACCCTCTACATACATGTAATGTAGTTTTATGTAGTTTTAAGAGTAACATGTAGTTTTCCAAACCCTGATAGTAATACTGATCAAATTATTAGTCATGCTTCTTATTTACTAAATTCTTTAAAATGCGATGAAAATAATAAAAAATTTCTAACTTTTATCTGTGTTCAATATTAAAGTTATTAACTTGAATTGAGTAAGAGGTTGAGCTTGAAGTAATAAAATATTGTTTTAATGAGTAATATATGAGGTATGTTTTACTAGAGAACTTGCAAACTGATCCTCTTGAAAGTAGGTTTGGAAAATATAGACAGTTAGCCGGGAGTCAGTACAGTATTTGTGTTCGACATTTATATGGAGACGAAAAGAAACTTAAGATTCAGTCATTAATGTCCCTAAAAATAATTTAACATTTTCAGACAACACTCATATTGAACAAAATTCACTTATAAAAAACCTTACTAAAGGCAGTCTTGGGTTTCCAAAAGATGAAATAACTAATATAGTTTTATTTGAATAATTTTTTAACAAAGTCTTGCAAAGCCATGAGGAGTTTCTCAAAATTCACAATAAAAATATATTTTTATCAAAAATATCTTTGGATTACATTAAAAGTAATAACACCATTATTAAAATTTCCGCAATGTACTATTTATAATGCTAAGTTATTGTAAAAATTGTCATAAATACTGTTAGAAATACACGTATGAAAAACCACTGTTGTTAAAAATTAATGATAGAGTTGGAAAAGGAAATAAAAGAAACTTAGAAACACTTACAGCATAAATAAATACAATGATGATGGATAATGTGAGATGGGATATCAATCTGATGTTTTTCAAATTTTATGTTTAATTATTATTTACTAAAAATTCGGTGCAATTAAAGTTTATATCCATTATATACGTCTAAAGCCGGAGTCTAATAATATCCGATATGACGATATACACGACGATCCGATATGTATATATATATATAAATATTTATATATATATATATATCCGATATATTTATAACTAATCGTCCGACGATCGTATATAAAGTTATATATATATATATATATATATATATATATATATATATATATATATATATATATATATATATATATATATAGTATATATATATATATATATATATATATATATATATATATATATATATATATATATATATAATAAAGTGATCCGAAATCCGATGACTATCACGACGAGATCGTGTTTTGGTAGAAATATTTTGACACCAATTTTTATCCGATAATTTTAACTAATCGTCCGATGTCGTATAAAGTTAAATTTTGTTTAACTTTTGTACGATATCGTGTGTTTTTTAACCTCACTTTTTTTGAAAACATTTATTTTTAAAAACAAGTTTAGGGGGAAGTGGGCAATTTCGGGATATTTGGCGAGGAAGTTATTTTTATAAGTGTTTCTCCAATAAAACATGACATGAATCTCTATTCAGTACAGCAGAAAAATGTCAAAAGTGTCAAATTTCGGAACAAACTTTCGGATGTATGTGACAGGCCTTTTTTATTTCACAGGATAACTTCAAATTTCGGATGTCGTACCATCGGATTTTGGATGCATGAGACTCCAACTTAAAGTGTATCAAATGAATCGTGGCCAGCACGGATCCTAACGAGCCGTTATAATCCGGATCCTAATGAGCCGTAAAAAAGAATCGTGAGAATTGAATCAGATCACAATGCGATCGCTCGTTTCTACGGCGCGGAGGTGATATAGGCATAGAGTCAGGCACCAATATTTAGACTTGAACAAAAGCCCTAAACAAAAATCATGGGCATAAATTGCAAACGATAAGATATATACAAGAAAAAACTTATTTATACTGTACTCAGTACGGGAGTATCTGTAAGGTATTTAATTTTCAAGTTAATATTTTTGTTAAAGTAATATTACCGACTACAAACCATTAAATGTTGGACTAAAAGACGAAATCGTGTTTTTATGCAACTCCAAATTAATATTGTTGGTCTCTGCTCAATATGATAAAAAACGGCGTCTGCCATGGTTATAAAATGAAGATCGCTGTCATTTTAATATGTAAAATTATATGGGGAATGTCATCTATGTTTATTTCCAAGCCAACTGAACGCCATTTTTTTTCGATCATGCGGTGTTATATACTATTTACTACGATTATTAAATCGGAATTAAAATATGGCTCTAAAAATATTAAATTGGTATTAAGAAGTCTTTAATAAATAGTATATATGAATTGGATTGATAATTTAATATTATTGGTAAAATAATCAATCCAATTACGCCAGTGTTATAAAGTGTTGAAAAACAAATGAAAGAACTGTATATTTCTTTTTCTGGTCCCTTCAGTAATTGTCCGACCAAATTATCGCCGGTAGTGCCAGTTACGAATCTTGTTTTTATGAAACGTAAAATGTGTATGTGGTTCGTTCAAATGAACGAATCGACGGAGTCGATTCAATATGAGAAATAGAATTGAATCGTAATGCCCATCACTACTTCTTATCTGATAGTCAAGCAGCCTTAAGAGCAATCAACTCAGTAACCATTGGTTCAAAGTTGGTCAAAGAATGCCTAAAGAAGCTGAACAAATCAGGCCAAGAAAATCCTCCTACCCTGAGTATGAACCAGGAGAAATCAATGAAAACACTCCAATAACTGGACCAAAAACTCGTTAAAAAAATAGAATAAACGAGTGTTTTTTACCTGTTAAATCTAATTTCTTTAGTATCCTTATGAATATAGGTCTGGCGTAGGACGGTAGCGCCCTCTTGAGTCCATCAACTAAATCCCCGTTTAAATTGACCACTTCTTCAGGGTCGTAGAGAGCTGCCATGCCTGCCCTGCCTTCCATGCCTCTTATTTCTACACCGTAAACGATGACGTCCTTGTAGTTTACTATGTTACTAATCACAGCCTCAACCTGTAAAATATAAACATTTATTGTGTTAATATAATATACAGGGTGTGGAAGAATAAAGTCGAAAAAATTTAGAATGTGATTGCTTTTTCAACATTTGTTATTCCTCTTTTCCGTTTCAACTTTTGTTCAACAGAACATCAACGGTTTTGAATAAACGTATCTGCTACAATTTGCGTATCTGCAGTGGTTTTGAATAGTTGTATTTAGATATTTTAAATAGTTTTTTCTGTTTGTTTCTTCGCTCCTGATGTTAGTATATGACATAAATTAGGATTGACTGGCGTATTCTATTGTTTTTGGCCACTTCCTGTTTCACAGGAAATTACTACAATTTTTGATTTTTAAATGATATTCGGTATTTCCCCTCGGTATTTTTTTACTTTATTCGATAGAAAATGACACTCTGAATAGAATCAAAAACTAACATACCAAATCTCGTTTTTTATCTGAAAAAAAAAATAAAGTTATAAGGATGGGCCACTTTTGAGACGCACCCGGTATACCTATCCCCCTATATTGAATCAAATTTAAAAATACTATTAAATATTAAACCAAACCAAACCAAACAAAAATCTCCACATGTTGAATTCATAAAAATTCATAACTTTTATAAGTGGATTCAAAAAGATCCAATGCTAATATAAAATTTAAACGATTATAGATTGAATCATTAAATAATTCAGTAAAAGTGGATGTACTTAAGTAATTTTTTTAAAATCGCATTATAATTTATATTACTTAAGCCAATGTTTAAATGAACTGATAAAAATACTAATAAATTATTATGGAATTCTGTTGACTATATAAGTATAAGGATTACAACAGTAGTTAGCTCATATGAATAAGATAAGATTAAAATATAACAATAGCTGAAACAGATTAAAGTAATTAGATATAAAAATATCAAAAATATATAGTATAAAATTTGACTTTTTTTTAAACTGAAACTCTGTATTTTACTAAAATATTTGTTTGGAATAGTATAATATTTTTTTTATTTCTATTAACAAAAATTGTAATAGAAAAAAATTGTCGCATATATATATAATATACAAAATACCATGTGACTGCCGATAAATTTTACATTGGTGAAACAACTAGACCCTTAAATGTTAGAATTAAAGAACATAAAGATTATTGAAGAAAGGGAGATTTTCACAAATCTAAGATTTGTCAGCATTCATGGCACACAGGGCACAGAATAGATTTTAACAACGCCAAAATTATAATGAAAGAAGGGATAGCCTCTAAAAGAAAAATTAAAGAGGCTTTTTTAATACAATCTAATAAAAATAAATGTATTGCACATGCATCTGTAGATGTTAATAATGTATGTCAATCGCTTTTTTTTATTTTAAAGAACATAACATAAAAACATAACACACGTAAAAATTAAAAACAAATTAAAAATAATTATACAGAAAGTTTGAGGCTTTTTGGTTTTACCTTATTAAGTAATTGTTATCAGGTAATAATTGTTAATTTTGAAGTTTAACTTGATATAATCAGAGACAACTACGAGACGATCAAGCGCATATGGGAATTAGGCCTGCCGGATCTCTGGCCAGATCAAACTTCTTTGGAAAATTAGCATCTGTAGTGGGAGGGCGCTGTTTCGCAAATTTAAATGACCCGGTACATATTTTACTGCTTTTATTTCCGCATCCGTTTTAGTCCCCGCCTCCCGCTAGTGATAAACTTTCCGAAACGTTAAGCATTTTTTTTCTTTGTTAGGCAAATTCTATGGGCAAATTTGTATAACTGTAAACATAACTTCTGACAAGCAGTGTCCGTTTAGGTTTAACCATAGGCAAATAAATAATTTATAATATACAGGGTGGCCCATCGAAAACGTTCCGCAAGGCATAACAGAAAAAACAGCAAATTGGTCGAAGGAATTTATCCTTATCATTTACTCTGATAAATGTTTAAATAAACTTTTCAAATTTCAATCCTTCATATTTTCTCAATGGCTCGACCGATTTTCAAAAACGAAGCGGGAAAGTATAGAGAATAGAAAGCCCTTTTCAATGCGGTACCACTTGACCCCCCTACCCCTTTGAAAAAAATTGGGGGATAACACCCCCGCTTAGAGGGTTGAAGATTTTGCAATCATCTTTGGGGCAAAAATTGTCCTCATCACAAACAAAATTGACGTGTTTTTGAATTTTCTGAAAAAAAAATTACCCTGGCCGTTATGCCTTGCGGAACGTTTTCGATGGGCCACCCTGTATTAAATATATTTAATTTTAATTAATTAATTTTAACATTAATTTTTATATTATATTTATTAATAATTTATTTCTTTGTCTATGGATTTAACGCAGAAGTGTTTACAAAAAATAACTATTTTATTTTGTAAATTTTCTTGCAGTGCAGTGGCGAAATACCCATAAAAGATTTTTTTGGAGAGATGAATCCTATAGATATAATATAGACATTTTTTAACAATACAGGAATGAACTTTTAACTAATTCTTAGCGTGGGGTAGGTAGATAGAGATCTTGCTCCGCGTTCCTGAGTGGATAAGTGTGAGATGGCCTTTCTTGAGAAGCTGATACATGCCTACGTATTATGCAAACGGATTCAAATACAAATAAGGAAGAGTTATATTTTTAATTTTTTAAAAAAAATCCTGGCAATGAGTTCTGCTGTTAAGTCCCAGTCAATATCGAACAGCTCTTTTCTGGAGCTTGAAAATGCGGTCAAATTGAGTCGCACAACACGTACCCCAGAATGGAAGGGCATATCTGAGGTGCGACTCAAAAAGTGCATAATAAACAGTTCTAGCCACTGACAAGTGAAGCTTCTTAGAAACAGATCTTAATGCAAAACAGGCAGAGCTTAATTTTTTCGACAAAGCGTCGATATGCATGTCCCATTTTAGAGAAGTGTCTACAACAAGCCCTAAGAATTTTAGAGATTTTACGTCAATGGTGGTGTTGTTAAGTACACAAGGCTGCAGCGAGTTTTTATACCACAAAGCTTTAGTTTTAGAAATATTGAGACTCAGGAGGTTCGAATCGCACCAAGATTTAGTGGTGATTAAGTCATTTGATATAATCCTATAAAGTGACATCCTTGTTGCTCCAAGTGAAGCTAATGTCGTCCGCAAAAAGACATATTTTACCACTGATGTTTATGTTAGCAATGTCGTTAATGAAAAGAAGAAACAAGAAAAAAAGATTGATGACGTGCATCGGAAAATGTTTTGCGAATACCGTAGATAATAATACCAACTTACTTCAGAAGTGGAAACGTTCTCCCCTTTCCACCTGAACGTATCCCCCGTCCGATCCTTGAAGAACAAATTCCCCCACTCATCCGCTATCAGAATATCCCCGGAGATGAAAGCGCTGTCGCCCACGCTGAACACGTTCTTAATAACCTTCTTCTTGGAAGCCTCCTCGTCGACGTAGCCTAGGAACGCCCTCGAAGGGTTGTTGGGCAGGATCTTGCCGATGAAGACGCCCGGCTCGTTGGGACGGCACTCGGTGCAGAGGCCACGAGCATCACGGATCGGGTCGCCGTTCTCGTCCACGCGGATGATGGAGATGGGGTAGACCTGGGGGATGATGCGGGAGATGAAGCCGATGGAGCCCACCGTGTTGTCCACGTTCACTGAAAAGAGAAGAATGGATTTTTGATACTGTCAAGACTTCAATATGAGACGATTTATGTCTACCGGGTGTTTCTCAAAAGTGGTTGACTCCTATAACATTTTAATTTTTTCAGATAAAAAACAAGGCCTCCTTTATGAGATAAACGCAATTTTATTAATCACAATTAATAAAATTAAAATAAAAGTAAAAATTAATAAATTATACAGGGTGTCCCAGAAATAAGTGCAAGTTAAGGGGTGGTAGATCTAGTCAATAGAAACATTTTTTGTCTTTATCGTTTTTCAAATAAGTCCAAAATAACCGAGTTATTTTACTTTGAAAATTTCAAAAAAAAAAATTTTTTGCTAAAATTTAGAGAACCACTGGATCTTTTCTGGATTTTCTTTCATGTAAATTTAAGTTACTACCTATGTTGCCATATTAAGTATCAAGAAATTATGTTTTTAACTTCTAAAAAAAATTTTTTTTTCTAAGGCGTGTTTCTGAGACCGAAATATAATTAAGACTTGTAACACCCCGTAGCTACGAAACAAAGCAGAATCGGACCTATGTCGATATGAAAATAAATCTTATTTTTGTATGAGGAATCAGCCCAAGAGATGGCACATGTTTTTTGAAACACCCTGTATAATATTCAGTTATTTAAAAAATTCTACGATTCTACGATTTTTCATCTGTACTTACCGATATTGGCATTTCCTTCTGTTGCTCCATAGAATTCACACACTTTTTTAATATTAAACCTTTCGACAAATTCCGTCCAAATTTGAGGCCTCAGTCCGTTACCGTAGATCATTCTTATGTTGTGATCACCATCATTAGCTTTAGGAGGAGCCGCCAAAATATATCTACACATTTCTCCAATGTACTGAGCAATCTAGAGAACAAAATGCAACAATTATTATTTATCAATAATTGAACTTGTTTTTTTTGTTCTGTAATTTGCCTAAAAAAACAATCAACAAGACACTTTGTATTCTCTACATGTTTATGAATGGTTTGGATACCGCAAGAGGAAGGCAAAAAAAATCCATGGTTCATTTAGAAATTTGTAATAATTCCCTTTTTTCAGATATGCGATAACTATTTTACTATTAGTATACTTACTGTGCAGTTGTATTTCCTACAATCAGCTATATACGAGGATGCTGAAAATTTCTTCCTTATCACTACAGTTGAGCCATAGATTAACATTTGCCCCATGGTCATGCAACCGCCAGCTGTATGATACAACGGAAGTGGAGAGTAGAATCGGTCTGAGGTTTGGAAATCGCACAACCAGTGAATTGCCGCAGCGATGAAGATGAATCTGTAAATAATTAAAAATAATAAGAAAAACAAACAAATAATACACTGACAGAAACAAACTAATTCAAAGAATAAGAATTTTATCCGATTATTATCAGTAGTAAAACCAAATATACAAAGTGAGTATTTTGCATGTTAAACGTATACCGATCTGGTCATCGAAGCTGCCTGGATTTTAACGTGTGTAGACAACTTAAATGAATAATGAAATGTATGCTGAAGGAGATAAAAGTTGGGTTGATACATTTCTTCTATGCGATATTGCCGGATTTGGCATTAAAATTTCAAACCGCACAAGTAGGTGTTTACGAAAAATGTTGCATCTAGGGTTGGAACTCAATTTTTCACAATTAGTTACTCAATTACAGCTGTACATTTATTACAGTATGTACATATAATAATCTAGGAAAAAATTAATTATACAATTAGCACTAGGCTATGGTTTGGCCCAGAGGGGTAAAAATAAAATTCAACATATTTTTTGAACAAAACAAAATAATATTAACTAAATAAAACAAGAAAACGTAATTTTTACTACATCACAAGCAAATAAAAATGAATATTTAGCCAAGATGCATATTTCAAGATTTCTCTGGAGGGTGCCCAGCAGAACATGGGGTGGGTCTGGCACCCCCGAACCCCCTTGTGGTTACGCCAACGAGAATATCTCGTTCGTCTGGTTTCGGAATTAAGTTATTAATGATTTTTTTTATTGACGTAAGTAATAATATCTGACTCTAGCCATTATGAGAGAGAAATATTTGAATTATGAAATATTTTATCTTTGAAGATGCGTGTCACCAAAAATGAGCTCGCGTGTCATAGGTTCGCCCTCACTGGATTATATGGTAAATAAATGTGCGTGTTACCAAAAAATTTACTAGCATGAAATCGAAAGTAAAATATCCAATTTTTGTACAATTTGCGATATAAAATTTATTCTGAATGCGGGATCGCTAAACATTTTTTTATGCCTTGAATTTAAATATCTCGAATAAATTTAAATAAGTTTGAAGTATTTTTACGACTAATATTACGTATTTTTATTTAATCACGATGCCATTGTTTTTTTTTGGAACTACGAAATATTAATATATGCACGTACAGGGTGGCCCATCGAAAACGTTGCGCAAGGCATAACGGCCAGGGTAATTTTTTTTTCAGAAAATCCAAAAACACGTCAATTTTGTTTGTGAGGGGGACAACTTTTGCCCCAAAAATGATTGCAAAATCTTCAACCCTCTAAGCGGGAGTGTCATCCCCCAACTTTTTTCAAATGGGAAGGGGGGTCAAGTGGCACCGCAATGAAAAGAGCTTTCTATTCTCTATATTTTCATTCAGTCATTGAGAAAATATGAAGGATTGAAATTTGAAAAGTTTATTTAAACATTTATCAGAGTAAATGATAAGGATAAATTCCTTCGACCAATTTGCTGTTTTTTTTTATTTCTAGATGTTTACGCATTTTTTCACTTGCCACATGGTTGAACGATCAGGTGCGGTCTCAATATCGTTAAACTGACCCACAATAGAATTTCCAAAAATACCAGCCCGCGACGATCAAAATCGTCTTTGTTGAGTTCTTGTACCGACTGAATTTTGTACGGGTGGAACTTGTGTTTTTTTTTGATATCGTTTGGACACTTGTACGATTCACGCCGGTCGCGGTCTCATTGGCTAATTTTCTTGTACTCAGCGTACTATCCATGGCAACCTGGCCCAATACGAATACCTCCATAGCTTCATTTACAACAGGATTTTCCCTCTGCCTCTTTTTATTCATAACGGAACCAGTTTCGTGAAATTTTGCTACTAAATCGCGAACAATTTTGCCATAAAGGTGTTTGTCAGGATGGCGTTCATTGAATATCTGCGCAAACCGATTGCCACATTCATTATTTTTCAAAATAAAGTTCGATTATATTCACTTTTTCTGCAAGTGAGTACACTATAATTGTAAAAAAGTTTAACGATATTGAGAAGAACTTCAACGCACAAGTCACAGAATAGCTATCTAGCAACTACCGCACTTGATCGTTCAACCTTGTGGCAAGTGAAAAAATGCGTAAACATCTAGAAATAATAAGAAAAAACAGCAAATTGGTCGAAGGAATTTATCCTTATAATTTACTCTGATAAATGTTTAAATAAACTTTTCAAATTTCAATCCTTCATATTTTCTCAATGACTCGACCGATTTTCAAAAACGAAGCGGGGAAATATAGAGAATAAAAAGCCCTTTTCATTGCGTTACCTCTTGACCCCCTTCCCATTTGAAAAAAGTTGGGGGATGACACCCCCGCTTAGAGGGTTGAAGATTTTGCAATCATTTTTGGGGCAAAAGTTGTCCCCCTCACAAACAAAATTGACGTGTTTTTGGATTTTCTGAAAAAAAAAATACCCTGGCCGTTATGCCTTGCGGAACGTTTTCGATGGGCCACCTTGTATATTATATTAATATTCGGTGCTACAACTCGGAGGAGGAGGAGGAGTACCATTAAGGCCCGATTGTACATACTCGGTTCAAGGTGAGGTCAGGCTTAAACCAAGTTCAAAAAAAAATTTTAATAGGTTATTTAGTGACTTCTTATCGTTGAAATTAGTTCAAAAATTAGGTATTTTACGATTTAAAACCTAGAACGATTAGAAACCTATTCTAGGTCGTTACGCCGATACGCCGCGCCGCGCCGTTCCGCTTTTTCTAGGATGGTATGGATGCACACTGAATAGGATGACGTATCATATGTCAACTTTTGACATTTTCGCATATGGTTTATTTGAAATTGTAACATGCGGTTCATAACGACAATTTGACTCGAAATACTAAGTGTGTGGTACCAAATTATTCGTAAAAAAAATCTTTTTTCCAAATTATGCTAACGAGCCACCCTTGTTCCATTAAAAAAAATGAGATATGATTAAAAATACGATTTGGGGATCTATTAACCAGCCAGGACAAGACACGAAAAACATTAGACGCTCAAAACTATTTTTCCAAGGCTCCTTGATTAAAAATTAGTGTTCCTAAACAAAGCCATAACACTCTATATTGAAATTTAAAATACGACTTGCTTTTAAGCGAAAATGTCAAAAGTTGACATATGGTATATCACTTTATTCAGGGTGTCAATTTCTATCGAATAAAGTAGAAATATACCGAGGGTGCCATTTAAAAATCAAAAATTGTAGTCATTTCCGGTGAAACAGGAAGCGATTAAAAACAATTGAATAGGTACGTCAATCAATTTTAATTTACGTCATATACTAACATACCAAATCTCGTTTTTTTATCCGAAAATATAAAAAAGTTACAGGGGAAGCCACTTTGAAGACGCACACGGTATATAAAATTAAATAATAAAATGTAAATCACAAGGTGACAAGATTTTTTTTTAAAAAAAAGCTTTATAAAAAAATAATCAAATTTCAAATTCCTACCTTGAAGTGCTAATAACTGCCGCTTTCGGTAAGCCCGTGGTTCCCGATGTGTAAATATATACAAGGTGTTCATGTTGCCCTAGCTTATCCTTAATTTCTGGAGGAGTAGTTGAAGCGTCTTTAAGCAGAATATCCAGATTCTCGAATCGTTCGTCTTGAGTGCCTGCGTTGTTGTTGCAATTTATTTGGTACAACGCCACCTTGGATTCGATTTTGTCCAATACCTCAGTGACAGCTGTAAAATAAATATTCTCATTTTATACACTGAAATAAATACCCGAAAAATGGTAAATAAAGTTTTTTACGAATATTTGTTGGCAAAGAAGATAGAGAGAGACTAAATTTCCATTGTAGATATTACAACAATCCCAGTATTTTTAAGTCTCAATTACATTTAAATAAAAAAAATATTTTACAGAAACTTTAATATACATATTATATTTATGTAATGGTATTTTATTATTCAATTAATGGGTAAAAAATTATTGATTATCGATAATTACTATACTCTGTTTTATTAAAATAATAGACTCTAAACGCGAAAATAAAAAAAAACTCATTAATTTTTTTATATTAATTGGAAGTACCTACTGTATAATTAGTATTTCTTAAGTACCTTTTACACTCAAAATCGGCGTATTAAAAAAGGTATGGATCTCGGTATGGATATTCTTTTAAAATAAAAAAGATTAAATTTTTCGCTTTTCGCTATTATCTTTCGAATTTTTTCTTAACAGGCTTTTATAATTATAGTTAATTATACAGGGTGGTCCAAACTGTTGTAGAGGGCGCCACCTATTTTATAACTGGTTTGAAGAGTAATAACTTTTCGTCCATATCTGTATAAAACTACTAAGTAAAAGAATATACATTTACGCCTTTTTTCACATAAAAAAGGTCTCTTGGTAAAAATCGCTACGAGTAATGGTTCTCGAGATATTTGGAATCAATATTATCAATACCTGTCATCATTGACATAAATTAAATATGTTGACTAAATAGTTATTAGACTGAAATCATAAATTTGAAACTTTTTGTGCCAAAAGTTCAACAGAACCTGTTTAATCATAATTTTTTCGCAGAAAAATTTATGATTAATTAAAAAAAATAAAAATTTATTATTACATTCAAATAACTATACTCAACGTGTGCTTATTTTTTGTCAATAATGACATGTATTGACTATTTCCATTTTAAATATCTTGAGAACGGTTGCTCGTAGCGATTTTTACCAAGAGACATTTTTTGCGTAGCAAGTCATGAAAATGTATATTTTTCAGTCAGTAGTTTTATACAGGTACGGACGAAAAGTTATTACTCTTCAAAACAGTTAAAACACATGTAGGTGGCGCCCACTACAAATAGGAGTCATTTTGACTTCAAAATCAATTTTCTCGTGTTACAAAACCCCCAGACATCAATTTTCATCATAATATTGACGTTACTTCATAAATTATTTGGAAAAAATCAAAATAAAAATAAAACTGCTACACCCTGTATCTCCGAAACTAAGCATTTTAGGACATACATTTATACGAACTTTTTGACTTATTTTTATCTGCAGAATATGTTGGCAAAGTTTCCGGAATACAGTTCGGACCACCCTGTATATCTATTTCAAACAAAAATTGGGTATGAACGTATTTATTAATTTATATTAATAATATTAAATTGTTTAATACACTCATGCACAAAATTATCGAATATTTTTGTTATCACTATTACTCGAACAAGATTCTATATTATCGCTGTAAATTTATAAATTTGCTAATGTTATTCGTCTAGTAGGCGATTATATTCATTTGTTTTAAAATATTTTGACATTTACCTAATTAATTTTAATGGCGTATATTTTCTATAACCCTCTTTGAGATTTAAAAGTTACTTACACACATAAATCAAGAATTATAATGAATTAAGTTATTTATAGTGAATTTAAGTAATTTGTTAGTAATCTTCATTTGTTGTTTTCTCTATTTAAAAGAAATATGGCCATCAGTGAGGTATTGCAGTGAGGCTGAAGTGGCACAAATTGTAACTTTGTATGAGGAAGGATATAGACAAACAGAAATCGCTCGGCGTCTTAGAAGAGGTCACTCTACAGTATCAAATGTTTTTAAAAGATATCAAAAGACTGGAGATTTTGTACGATGACGCGGCCAAGGACGCAAAAGGTGTACATCGGCAATTGATGACCGTTTTGTGGTACTTGATTCTACTCGAAATCGCACATTGACATCCGCATACCTCAAAAATGAGTTACTAAAAATGTTAAAAGACAAGTTAATGTTAGAATGTTATGTTAAAAAGACAAGTTAATGTTAGTTCCAGAACGGTTAGAAGAAGATTAAAGGAAGTGGGTTTAAAGCCAAGACGCCCTGCCAAAATTCCACGTCTTCTCCAAAATCACAAAATTCGTCGATTGCAATTTGCCAGAACACAGTGGAATATCGAGGACTGGAAAAAAGTTCTATACACTGATGAGAGTAGAACACAATTATGGAAGCCAGATGGGCGAAATCATGTCTATAGAAGAGTCGGGGAACGATACAGAAGCTGCAACCTTATACAGACTGTTAGTTTTGGAGGTGGCGGTATAATGGTTTGGGGAGGCATTCATTGGGAGGGGCGCACCGAATTTATAGAAATTATTGGACGAATGACCAGTGACTGGTATATTGAAAATATCCTCCAAGATCATGTTTTGCCATATGGCCTCATTGGATACGACAGATTCCTATTTATGCACGATAATGCTCGAACACATGCAGCTGGCATAGTGACTAATTATCTTGATGTAGTCCAGATTCAAAGATTAGATTAGCCACCATATATCCCAGACTTAAATCCCGTTGAGCATTTGTGGGATGAGCTAAAACGTCGCATACGACGAAGAAATCCAGTTCCAAATACAATAAAAATAAAATGCATTTAAGTTGAATCTAAGTATCCTTCATTTTCATAAATTTAACATCATTTTTTTTACGATTTACTGTCAATAATAATTTAATATTCCTTATTTAAAATGTGTAAAATACATTGTTCTTTCTTGTTTGTTGCATATTATTCATTAAAATGAAAAAATTCAAAAACATGAAAAAAGTTTGGAAAATTTAAAATATTCGATAATTTTGTCCATGAATGTATACATATAAAATTATATGGCGAATGTCATCGATCGTCATTTCAAAGACACTGTGACGGCGATTTTTTTCGATCATGTGGTATATTGCATAGCCAGTAGGAAAGTCTTTACTTTCGAGAGGTTAACTAAATCTCAAGAGACAGTAATGAAAACTTTTAAGGTTTGTACACAATTTAATTTAAAAGCACATCATTAATAAAAAACTAGGTACAATATTTTTAAGGGTATCATTATCATCATCAATTTATAGGCACAAGAAGGCGTTTCTGAAAAATGTTGCATCTAGGATTGCAACTTTATTTTTCACAATTATTTACCCATTTTACTACAGCTTTAATAGATTATATTTAGCTTAGATATATTATCTTCATTTCAGTATAATACATGAAAGTTTTTAAAATATTTTATGTTTTCTACACATTTTCCTACACACGTAAAAACCGGCAACACTGTATGCCGCTTTTTATTTGGTCTCTCTGTTCTTCAACCGGTTATTTATATTTATCTCTGTCGCATGCATTAAAATGATGACGCAGACCACGCAGATGAAGTGGCCAGGATGGTTATTTTTCATAAAGAGCATCATTATTTTTTTTATAAATCAGATTATACATTTATCTTACCATCCGAGAGTTCGGCTCCAAATATGATCGCTTGGCTTTTGACTATAGTCAAGGAATGTACGAGGGAAGTCAGTCTTAGGTTGGTGTTGATGAGCGCGGTGACTACACCGATTTTTGAGAGCCCCAACCATGCGCACACGAACTCTGGTTTATTTTCCAAGAACAGAGCTACGCAGTCGCCTTTTTTGTAGCCGTGGCTCTTGAACACATTGGCTATCTTGTTGCTGTATTCCTCCACCTGAAACAATGAACAAAATTGTTAATTTTGTTAAAACTACCTAAACCAAAAAAACTGGTGGCCTAAACCGTCAACTGGACTGGACCAACACACAAAGGTTTAAAAACAGATGGAGAATATCTTAACCATTTAAGATTCGCTGATGACATAGTCCTAATCCGGTGTTTAATCGTAGTAAAGTTTTGTTATTTTTAATATAAAATTCGATTGAAGTGATTAAAAAGTACTCCCTCAATACAAAAATAAATGCAACGAAGTTAGAATTAAGGAATAAATAATAAATCAAATTCAATACAAATTTCACTGGTTTGAAATGACGCGTAGAAAATTGTGACGTCGCCTATCAGCATTTGACTGAATAGTTGACAGAGGGCGCGAGCCTCTGAAGAATAATATTATGGCGTGTCTAAGAAAAATATCACTCTATCTTAGGATTCTACTTGACATTCTCAACATGTATAAACAAGAATAGAATACAAAGTAGAAAAAGAGTAAATCTGGTATTTTTAAGTGTTTTTTTTTCTTCTCAATGACTCTTCTTTTACAAAATATTTAACAAGGATGTACTGTCTTTATATTCTAGTCTAGTAAAGTCATTTAATCAGGTTTTTTAAGAATTTAAATTAGGTTTACTCACTTGTGCAAACGTCCATTCTTGGCCTTCGAACACGATGGCCGGTTTGTTTGGGTTCTTCTTCACCGTGCTTTGAAAGATTTGCGTAAAGCTGGCGTTCTGTCTGTGGTACCTCTTCACTTGGATCAATAATCTTATGTACTTGATAAGGGCCCTGTAACAAATAAAAAAATTGTGATCAAAGTCACGTTGAATTCAATCTAGGGAAATCTAAAAATCGTGTTATATTCCATGTTTTTATTTTGTCTTTGTTATACAGGGTGGTCCGAACTGTATTCCGGAAACTTCGACAGCATATTCTGCAGATAAAAATAAGTAAAAAAGTTCGTACAAATGTATGTCCTAAAATGCTTAGTTTCCGAGATACAGGGTGTAGAAGTTTAATTTTTATTTCGATTTTTTCCAAATAATTTCTGAAGTAACGTCAATATTTGGATTAAAATTGGTTTCTGGGAGTTTTTTGACATGAGAAATTGGATTTTGATGTCAATATGACTCCTACTTGTAGAGGGCGCCACCTGAATATTTTTTTTTTTTAACTATTTGAAGAGTAACAAAACTTTTCGTCCGTACCTGTATAAAACTACCGAGTAACAGAATATTAATTTACCACGTTTTTTACGTAAAAAAAGTATCTTCGTAAAAATCGCTACGAGTAATGATTCTCTAGATATTTAGAATCAAAATTATCAATACCTGTCATCATTGACATAAATTAAACATGTTGACTAAATAGTTATTAGACTGATATCATAAATTTGAAATGTGTTTGTGCCAAAAGTTCAACAGAAACTGTTTTATCATAATTGTTTTAAAGAAAAATAAAAAGTTCCCAAGTTTATCATTTCAGTCAAATAACTATCTCCTCAACATGTTTATTTTTTGTCAATAATGACATGTATTGACCACTACCATTCCAAATATCTTCAGAACGGTTGCTCGTAGCAATTTTTACCAAGAGACATTTTTTACGTATAAAATCACGGAAATGTATATTTTAATTATTAAAATAATTAATAATGATTAATAAAATATTAAATCACTCAGTAGTTTTATACAGGTACGGACGAAAAGTTATTACTCTTTAAATCAGTTAAAACACATCTAAGTGGAGCCTTCTACAAATAAAAGTCATAATGACATCAAAATCAAATTTCTCATGTCAAAAAACACCCAGACACCAATTTTCATCTAAATATTGACGTTACTTCAGAAATTATTCGGAAAAACTCGAAATAAAAATAAAATTTCTACACCCTGTATCTCGGACACTAAGCATTTGAATACATTTATACGAACTTTTTTACTTATTTTTATCTGCAGAATATGTTGCCGAAGTTTCCGGAATACTACTACTACTACTACAAATTTAATACTTTGAATACTTTTTCTACTACTTTTAGTTGTATACTGTAAACTAAATAAAGAATAATTTTACGATTGTTATAAAAATAGTTATGAATAAGTGATTGTGTTTATAAAAAAATCTTATGCACTTAATTGCATCGTTACAAAAAAACATATTTGCATTAATAATGTACTTGATTTTTTGCTATTATGATAAGGAGAGAAATCTCATACACTTATTTTACTACTGGTTATTAGTAGTTATTGATAAAGTAAATAGTCAATGACCTAATGAGTGTTTTAAGATGCAAGTAAAATCTTTCTTTGAGACTTTCTCCTCATAGATTGAAAGGAAATCATATTACGGAAATATTTTCAGATATAAATAAACTAGTGATATCAGAGTGAGAGTGAAACATGAAGTTCTCGAACTAGCAAAACAATATTTGTTTTTTCATACGGCATCTTATTGAAGGGTACTATTCCATTTCTAAAGTTTTTTTTGAAAATAACAGGTAGTAGCTGTGAATACATTTTTTGGAGGTAACCAGCTGATATCAGATAAGTTGTGACAAAGTTTAAATTCTTTGCAGTTGTGGAATTGTTGCGTATACTTAGACAGGTGCTGCTCAAATACAATTAATAAATTGGGAAAATTCCAAATTGTAGTGAAGATATTCGGAAAAAAGCCTTCAAAACCTTGAAAATTCGTTTTTATGACTTACACCTGTCTTTATTTGAAACAATATTTGTTCAGGGTTGGGTAGGTTTGGTTTCTTATATTTTCTACCGTATTTTCTACACGTAGGAAATTAATTTTCTACGCCAAATAATTTTCTATATTTTTTACATGTCCAGACGTAGAAAATTAGTTATGTATATTGTAAGCCTTTTTTGAGTTTATATTTATTTCAAATACTTCAATCACAACGATTAGTACAATAAATAAACTAATAACGATATCTCTAATTGTTATTTATTATTTAACAAATGGATAGTATATAGTATGTCAAAAAAAAGTTTACCTATTAACTTCAATATTATTTTAAATTGATATGTACAATGGGAGGATGCGTGATAATAACTGTTGTGTCATTATAATTCACAGATATATCGTATTTTCTGTCATCTTCTTGACGTCGTTTGTCGAAATGTTCCTTGATTTGTTACACACTATAGTCGCAGTTTACAGATACATATCTTAAAATTTTTCAATAGTAAGATCAAACTTTACAGAATAATTCTATGGAATTCTGTGAACTTTGGTAAGACTCAAACAGAAGAACAACAAAAAATAACATCTAACATAATGAAAGTAAGAACTACAAACTACAATAATTTTTATTATACGTATACAGGGTTGTTCACCACATACGACACGGAGTATTGTAGCTAAAGGATTAGATTTTTACAAATTGTAAGTTTTGGGTTCGTTGAAGGATTATTAGAGCTACAATTTAAAAATATTTTTACTAGATACAGCAGATGATTATAAACTGAAGTTTATAATCATCTGCTGATGATGCTAACATGGTAAGCGAAACGCGCGTCCAGTGTAAAAGTAAAAGTGTTTTTGGTGTATTGTGGTGATTTAGTGTTTTTATTTTGCTATGTGAGCATTATGTATTTCATATAAAAGATTACTTATAATGCTAAATTCATATTTAACCGATGTCTTTATATGTAAATTATATGTAAAGTTTATTCACACAAAACAAATATAAGAATTTACGTACCTTATGACCTTGTTCGATTCTTAAAAATATGCTTGCGGTGCTAAACGATCCACAACATTAAAATATAACAATAAATAATAATTATAGCTTTTATTTTTAGAAAGATGTAGTAAAAATTACTAGGGAGGTTAAAGTCTATTCTTAATGTAAAACAATCATTGCGAAATTTTAAATAGAGGATAGAGGACTGCAGACATATAAATAAAAATTAATTTAGTTATATTTCAGTCGTTTTAACTACTTTAGTCCAAAAAAGTAGCAAAATAAGCGTTCGGCATTTAACGTTTTATGTAAAACTGGCTAGGTATTTTTACACAAATGAAGAAGGAAATTAAAGATAAAGGATTATACTATATCCGTATTGTAGCACATTTTTAGGTAACTTCTTTATTTTTAAGATTTTGATGGTCAAACATCAATAAAATATTCCTTATGTTTGGACTAAATTGTCTCGAAAATAAAGATATAATTTAAAATTCCGTTACAATACGGAAATAGATTGAAGTTTTGTGATTACAGTGATATATAATTTATGTAAAACTACATAAATATAATACAAATTGGTCGCTATTTTATGACAAATGCTGAAGCTCTGCAAACATTAATCAAGCCTTAATCAAAGCACGTGAGTTTGGAATTTTGGGTGTGGCTTAACACGACAGGATCGGGCTAAGCCTTCGGGCAGATTTCTGAAATATAATATACAGGTTGTTAATCTGTTTATTACTCGCGGCAAGAGCTTTATGGTTGAAATATGGCAACCTCGGCCCGCTCGTCGAGAGACGACGCGACGGGACGAGTCGGTAGTTTAGCTTAGTACTCATTTGGAATGTAGGCAGTGTTGCCATTCAGTTGCCCAATAAGTAGCCATCCAGTTAACAATCTGTATATGTTACGGTTAAAGTCCGATGTCCGGTTAATGTCAGGTTAATGTTTGGGTTTGGTTTTGTTTTTGGCTGTTTTGTTTTGTTTTATTCTCGAGATTACCCGGGTAATGTCGATATTAACCGAATATCGGACCTTAACCGTAACACACATAGACTTAAAATAAAATATAGACTACACTATTTACATCTCAAAGCGGTCAAACAATCTTTTTTGTATACATGTTTACTTCTGGGTACAGTCGACCGAGCCTTCCTCATCCAGCCTATGTTGTCACGTTTTTAATATTATCAATATTTTTTTTCTTGTTATACACATATATTGAGATATTAATACTACAGTTTAATAAAGTAGGTTTTAATATTCCATAGATGTATTAAATAGTCCTTATACTACTAAATTATAAGTCGGATACTGTTTAAAAAGGATAAGTTCTTTACAATATGACAACACCGATTAGAGGCGAGGGAGCCTATTCATTCATTTATTACCTTGTAGTACGCGTCGCACGTGTGCGGTAAAGCTTTATTGCCGCATTGTCCCCGGCTGTAGTAACGCATTTTTCTTAGCTTGTAGTCCTTAAGTGTTTATTTTATTGACATTTTCTGTTCAAGAACTATAAAATATGGTTCGCCAGTGCCAAATTTGCAAGAAATTTGACTTAAATAATCCATTTAAGTCTTGAAACGATTTTCGACCGGTAGACCGGTAACTCTCAATTTACCCATTGGGAGTCAGTGGCGTTGTTGTAGAAAGGCGCTTATTTAGATAATATTTTAGTAAAATGTAAAATCTGAATTTTTTCTCTAACATTACATTATTTACTTACTTACATTGTAACAAAATCATAATTATAACCCTGTTAATAATTAATAATGTTTTTATTAAAAATATATTCCGGTTTATTCTAAAATTATCTTTAGAATCTAAAATAACATACAAGAATTTTAAAATGATATTACATTATGAAACAATATTTTTTAATATACCGGGTCGTCTCAAAAGTGGCTCACCCCCTTAAACTTTTTTATTTTTTCAGATAAAAAAAAACAGATTTGTATGTTAGTAGGTATATGACATAAATTAGGATTTATTGACGTATTCAATTGTTTTTGGTCTCTTCCTTTTTCACCGAAATGATTACATCTTTTGATTTTTAAAGGCACCCTCGGTATATTGCTACTTTATTCGATAAAATATGACCCTCTGAATAGAATGACATATCATAGCCAACTTTTGACATTGTCGCTTAAAAATAAATCGTATTTTAAATTTTAATCCAGGGTGCCATGGTGTTGTTAAAAACATTAAGTTTTAATCAAGGAGCCTTGGAAAAATAGTTTTGATCGTCTAATAGGTTTCGTGTCTTGTATAGGCCGGTTAAAAGATGTACAAATCGTATTTTTAATCATACATATGTCAATTTTTTTCAAATGGAACAAGGGTGACTCATTAGCATATTTGGAAAAAGCATTTTTTATGAATATATTGATACCACACACTTGGTATTTCGAGTCAAATTGTCGTTATGAGCCGCGTGTTACAATTACAATTAAATCATATGCGAAAATGTCAAAAGTTGACATATGATATGTCATTCTATTCAGAGTGTCATTTTCTATCGAATAAAGTAGAAATATACCGAGGGTGCCGTTTAAAAATTAAAAGTTATAGTCATTTCCGGTGAAACAGGAAGTGACCAAAAACAATTGAATGCGTCAATCAATCCTAATTTATTTCATATACTAACATACTAAATCTTGTTTTTTTTTGAAAATATAAAAAAAATTATGGGGATGAGCCACTTTGGGACGCACCCGGTATAATAAAGACAGTACCGAGTTAAATAAATGTAGTTTTTATTTTATCCACTTCCTATCACCTTCCTTGCTTTAATGGAACAGATTTATGTTTTCTCTAATTTACATAATAAGACGTCACTTAACCAGAAAAAAATTACAACAATCATTTTTTTTCTCTCCTATGTCGCCGATTCTATTATATCTGTGGAATAGATCCTGTTTTGATTAATATTAGGGGTTGTAAATGTTTGACTAAAATTAATAATTTATTATTAATTTCAAAAATTACCTAATTTCGATTATAAAATTTCTTCTATAACGTGTATTTTATTATTTTTATCCTTTTGGACTCTAAATTGTTTTTTCTAAACTTTTATTTAAAAAACCTTTCCTAAATCTTAATAAAATATAAAAAAGTTTAAATACGATATATTTTTAATTTAATTATAGCTTCATTAAAATAAAAAAATTACCCGGCTATGATACGGAGAGTTCAGGTGTACTTGAGAAACGAAAGACAGTGTTGTGTTTCTCGGCAGAGTCGTCAGGGAACGACCGTTACGACAGAGACAACCGATCTATCGCTCGTGTCCCACTCGTTATAACCTAAAACAATAACACAACAATAACAAGACAGTGTCTGACCGCATGTTCCAGCTATTTATGAATGAGATGCTCAGTCTATATTTTATTTTAAGTCTATGGTAACACACGTATATATTTCCTTCAGCTATACACACCCGCTTTACCCGACCCCTGAAAGCGACCCGAACAGGACCAGTATAATTTTTAATAGACTCTTAAGTTATAAATTAGGCATAGTTTCAAACTAAATGATCGTATTTAGAATTTAGCTTGGGGATTTAAATGCAGGGTCAAGTGGTGTAAAACTCCTTTTTTTTTGTTATTTTTGAGTTGTGACTAAAATTTCAAAATTATTTATGCTATTAAGTTGTTAGATAGGAACTTTCATTTTTAATTTAGAAAGAGATATTAAATGTCAAATAATTTAGCTTGCTTAAATATCATCAAAATCGGCCCACTAGAACAAAATACAGGGTGGTCCGAACTGTATTCCGGAAACTTCGGCAACATATTCTGCAGATAAATATAAGTAAAAAGGTTCGTATAAATGTATGTCCCAAAATGCTTAGTTTGGGAGATACAGGGTGTTGAAGTATCATTTTTATTTCGATTTTTTCCCAAATAATTTCTGAAGTAGGTAACGTCAATATTTGGATGAAAATTGGTGTCTGGGAGTTTTTTGACATGAGAAATGTGATTTTGATGTCAATATAGTCTTTTTTCATATTTTGTAATTCCGATTATGGATGGACGATAATGCATTTTATCTAGGACATACCTTCAGGTAACTGTAATAATATCTATTATATGAAATGTTATAAGTTGTATTTTTTAGATTTAAGAATGGGATTTGTAATAAGTTAGATCCTTATTACAAAATACAATATGGATGGAAGAAAGATCAAAAAGGCAATCTAACACCTATTCAATCAACAAAAGATGTGGCGCCTCCTGACCTAACTAAAATCAATTTTTTGCAATTGCAAAGAGAGTCAGGGCTCTAAAAATTGCTCTTGTAGAAAACTGGGTCTTAAATGTTCTTCAAAGTGTGGTCAGTGCTACGGAATCAGTTGCACAAACTTTTGTATTTTAGTTGAGGACGAAAATGACGCTCAGAATGATGCCATAGCAGATTTTATTTAAAACATTAATTTAACACTTTTTTAACAATAATTTTACTTAATAAATAATATTTAAACGTTATTTTTAATTGTTTTAATGCTTAAATTTATACTTGGTTTATCTATATTAACACTATACTGTTAACGCAAAAATTACAGCTGATGGTTTAAAAATACTGGAAAATTTATAAAACGTATAGTAAAAAATTGTTCTATCTCAATTACTATTTATTTTAGAAAGAAAACGATTGAAGGAATATTGTAAATTTAATTCTCTACAAAAAACATATCTTTAGTTTTTTCGAAAAAAGTTATGCAAACGGAGATATTTGAAAAAAACGAAAACATCCAAGATGGCGGCGGTTTTTTTCAAATCCATTGGGAACCGAATGGGACTTTTGAGGGGTTAAATAGGAGATTATTATCTACACATTCCTGTTGAGATTGGTTGGTTACTAATTTTTTCCACC
The DNA here is from genome assembly GCF_002938485.1 of Sitophilus oryzae. Taxonomy (NCBI): domain Eukaryota; kingdom Metazoa; phylum Arthropoda; class Insecta; order Coleoptera; family Curculionidae; genus Sitophilus; species Sitophilus oryzae. Next base: position 982,469 of record NW_022146262.1, on the reverse strand, counting down.
TTTACATATAATACTTGGCTACGTTTATTGGCATATAGTTTCCGGAATACAGTTCGGACCACTCTGTATATTAAACTTTAAAATACAGGAACATTTTAAGGTGCCCGTTTTTGTTGCCGGTGAGTGTATATTGAAATCTCTATGTGCGTTTAAATATTTCTAGATGGTTTCGAAATAGCATTTAATAACTGATTTAGAGTGGAAAAACACCTTATTAATAATAAATTAAAGGTCAACTAACCGGGAACATTACCACCTTATGACGTTTTTTAATTTAATATACTTCAAAACGTGAAGTAATATTACAGCAAACAAAATATAGCGACTAATTTTATTGTTCTGTGTAATTGGAATACTGTAATACTTAGGCATACATATTAAAATTAATGACTATATTGTATTGAAATTATGACTTTCTTGACAACAGCGACAGTTTTCGTTTAAAATTCAACAATTTGATTCGGCAAATCTTTTACCAATAAATTACAACAAAATAAAATTTAGTCTATTTGCATTTTATGAAGAAAATAATACCACAAAATAAAACACTAAATCACCACAAAATACACCGAAAAGTAAAGTGTTTTGGTGTCTTGTGGCGATTTAAGCTTCATTTAGAACCCCACAATTATTGGTTTCAATTAGCGTAGAAGTTTGTTTGGTTTGGCAAGCATTCACAACGTCAAAGTTAGTGGTAGACATTTTCAATTAGTAGAAAAAGTTATCAAACTTTTAACTTTTCCACTAATTATAGTTCAAAATTTGCGAGAAATGTCATTTTGGCATTTGATTATCTTCCGTCAAGAGAAATTCTGGTTAGAAATACGGCCTAGCTACATCGAAACACCGGTTCCCATTAGAACACCGAAGTTAAGCGACGTAAGGCGATACTAGTGGATGGACGGGTGACCGGTTCGAAACTGTATCGTGCTGTTGTCCAATAAAGGCAAAAGTGTAAAATCTATTGACACACACTGCTCATTCACGCCAGTTCGAGGCCGGATGAGAAATCGGATATCTCGTGAGTAAGAGTTGATTTAGACACTTGCCAAGTCGGTAGGCCATAGACCATGATATGGCCGAGGACCGCGGTTAGGATTCCGCGTAAACAAAGTAGGCCCCGTCCAGATTAGCCCTGACAGCAAAAAGGAGACTTAACTGAAATATTTACTTTTCTTTACTTTAAAAAGTATGAAGTGTAATTGAAACCACTAATTTATTCCACTAATTGCCAGGTTCTGAATGAAGCTTTAGTGTTTTATTTTGTTGTTGTAACACTAAAGGTTCCAGGTCACAACTGTAACCTAAAATAATACTGTTACGGATTAAACGACAGACACAACTGTCACTGTCATGCATTTACTCGTTGGACAGACTATACAAACGATTGACGATCAGCTGTGACAAACACCATCAGATTAAATGTAAAGCTGTAACTGAAATGTTGTTTCTAGCCTACCATGACGTTGTTTTCATTAGATCAGACTGTTTATTCTGTTTTCATAGTTCGCAAAAACTGGTTTTATTCCAACTTGTTAGATTTCCAATTGAGCGAATACCTATTTTCTCTTAAAACGATTGCTAAACCAATTAATTTGTTTAAGAAATTTACTACTTACTGGTAATTTGTCATTTGTTATAGATACAATATCTATAACTGATCGAAAAATGATTTCGATATATGATCGAAAAAAAAAACGGCGTCAGCGATGTCTATGAAATGAAGATTGCCTGTCATTTTATATGCAAAATAATATTAGGAATGAAACCTAGGAAAACCAACTGGACGCATTTTTTTCAATCATACGGTATTTTAGTAGCTGTAACGTGTCCTAAGAAAATATCTAATAAAGTAGGGAGTTGGTATAATTCAAAATAAGAAAAGAATAAAAGTCATATTAACACTCTGTATAAATATTATACTAGTCCGAAAAAGTAGCAAAATAAGCGTTCGGCATTTAACGTTATATGTAAAACTGGCTAGGAATTTTTACGCAAATGAAGAAGGAAATTATAGATAAAGGATTATATTATACCTATCCGTATTGTAGCACATTTTTAGACAACTTTATTTTTAAGATTTTGTCGGTCAAACATCAACAGAGCTTCAGCATTTGCCATAAAATGGCGAGCAATTTGTTACAAAACCATATAAATTATATATCACTGTAATCACAAAACTTCAATCTATTTCCGTATTGTAACGGAATTTTAAATTGTCTTTATTTTCGAGAAAATTTAGGCCAAACGTAAGAAATATTTTGTTGATGTTTGGCCATAAAAATCTTAAAAATAAAGAAGTTGTCTAAAAATGTACTACAATACGGATATAGTATCATCCTTTATCTTTAATTTCCTTCTTCATTTGTGTAAAAATACCTAGCCAGTTTTACATAAAACGTTAAATGCCGTATGCTTATTTTGCTACTTTTTCGGACTAGTGAAATGGGCTCTTAAATTAAATCAATTAACCACACGAAACAACTGAATCCCGTAAACACAAGCTTCTCTTAACCGCGGGGTCGTCGACCTTGACCCACAGCCCCACATTTCCCCGGAAAACTCACCTCAGATCCCTCGGTGCCGTAACGGCGGCCACGTAGAACCACCTCCAATGTCCGGCAGCCAGATAGGCCACCACGGCCACCAGGAACAGCTCGACGAGGAACAGGAACCCGAAAAAGTACCAGACGGCCGCGGCCAGGCCTACTAGGACAGCGACTAGGGCGGCCATGATCGCTAGGCGACGGAGCCAAACGTGGACTGTTTGACGCTGACGGCGACGCTGATGTTTCCTTCGCGGCGCTATGATGCCGTTGACGTCGTCGGTGGTACCTTTGGCTTCTCTGACCCGGACCCCGCTCTCTACGTCGTCCGCGGCCGCGGCGACGTGATGTTGATTGTTGTTGGAAACCTGCGAAAATTGTTTTGAATGAAATCGCAGTTGTTTGTGTACGAAACGTCAAAATCATATGGTTGTATGACTGGTTGCCGACTGCTGACTTATTAAAGGGATATACTTGTTTTACTGGTTGTCTAATGTTTTGAATCTAGTGTTGGTGTTTATATTATACAGGGTGGTCCGAACTGTATTCCGGAAACTTCGGTAGCATATCCTGCAGATAAAAATAAGTAAAAAAGTTTCTATAAAAGTATGTCCTAAATTGGTTAGTTTCTGAGATACAGGCTGTAGAAGTTTCATTTTTATTTAGATTTTTTCAAACAATTTCTGAAGTAACGTCAATATTTGGATGAAAATTGGTGTCTGGGAGTTCTTTGACATGAGAAATTTGATTTTGAGGTCAATATGACTCCTAATTGTAGGGGGCGCCACTTACATTTGTTTTAACCTTTGAATAAGAAGGTTTTAACTATGTTTTAACCAAAGGTTTTAACGGTTTTGAAGAGTAATAACTTTTCGTCCGTCTCTGTATATAACTACTGAATGAAAAAATGTATATTTCCGTGATTTTTTACGTAAAAAATGTCTCTTGGTAAAAATCGCTATGTGCAATCGTTCGCAAGATGGAGATAGTCAATACATGTCGCATTATTGGCAAAAAAATAAACAGAAATGAATTAAACGATAAATTTGGGAACTTTTTATTTTTTAAATTAATCATACCTTTTTCTTCAAAAAATGATGATGAAATAGTTTCTGTTAAACTTTTGGCACAAAAACATTTCAAATTTATAATTTTAGTCTAATAACTATTTAATCAAAATGTGTCATTTATGTCATTGATAACAGGTTCGATAATTTTGATTAATAGGAACTTTTTGTTTTATTTTTATCTGTAGAATCACCTGCCGAAGTCAAATACACTATTTTTTGACACCCTGTATAAAATACCCTTTCTGTTTCTCTCTTTTAGACTGACTGGTAAATAAAATGCATATTTTAAGTATACAATTTTACACCTGTTTCAAAAATGTAAACTATGTAATAATCGCAATTGAGAAACGGTTTTTAATCAGGCCGACTATATTATTAGTTATATAACATATCTATAAAATTAGCGCATATACGTAAAAGTTATCGAGCATTTACATCTTTTTAAAAGCGTATTAACAATGTTCTTCAAGGATAAATGTATGTAAGTATTGCATACGTACAAATTATTGCCGTAGATACATATTCTGTCGCAAAAGGTAATAAAACATACAGGTATCATAATATTTTAAGACGATAAAAATTGTTTAATCTGCACAAAGTAATCAAAAGCACGCTCTTTAGCAAGAAGTACTACAGTGTGTTCCATTTTCGAGTTTGACGGGGTTTCTTTTTATGACACTACGCACAGGGGCGGATACAGAAATTTATTTTAGGGGGGGCCCGAATAAAAAATAATGTAGAGAATGCTTTTAGAGCGCTATTTTTAACCCAAAAGCCGAATATTTAACCCAATCTATAGATTTTTAGGGGGGGCCTGGACCCCATGGGCCCCCCTCTGTATCCGCCACTGACTACGCATAAATTTGTTCCAGCCCTCTTTGTTTCTGAAATACAGGGAGAATTTGAAAATGTTGCATTTTTCGACCCCCTTCATATTTTGGATTCTTATTACTTATCGAAAAGTTGAAAACTGTGTCCTGTAGAGTTTTTCGCGTAGAATCCAGAGGCGTAACTAGTTTTTCTCAGGGAACTGTCTTTTTTGAAATATGACAGAAACTTTTTTTAAATGGGACCTCCTGTATTCATTTGTATTTTATTTGTTTTGTTATGAGCTTTCTAAAAAATATAATATGGTCTATTCTTATTATCATAAATGTGACAAAAAATGCATTATTTAACTTTTTTACATAAAACAACCTAATTTAAGAAAGTCTTATTTTATTTTATTTAATTTAACCTGAGATAATTTTGTTTTTCATCATGTTAATCTTAATAAACTGCACTGAAAATGAAACTGCACTGAATTTGTGAAAATTCTAGAAAGGAATTTAAATAATCTTTTTTTATACATAGCTTTGATAATCTGTAATAAACTTTTTTGTTAAAATGGATATGGTAAACAATGTTTATCGTTCAGACCCAATATTATTACAAATTCTTGGGTTTCAGAAGAAATTTGACCATTGTTTTGGCCTTAAAATGCCTAGAAACATTATTTCACAGTTTAATAGAGTCAGTATAGTAACACTGTCTCAACAGGGCTACCGGCAAGTTGCAATAGCTGAAATTGTAGGAGTTAACCAAAGCGATGTTTCGCGAATATTAAAAAAATTCAGGGAGACAAACGAGGTTACAGACCGGCCTGGAAGAGGTAGAAAGAGATTTACTATTGCTGTGCAAGACCGTCAAATATCCCTAATTGCACGACGCAATCCCCTGCTTTCTAGTACTGCTATTAAAAATGAGTTAGCTCGCCTTGAAGGAGTAAATGTTTCAAGAAAGACCATAGCAAGAAGACTCCATGACAGAAGATTACATTTAAGGAGGCCTCTACGAGTTCCGAAGCTTAATTTACAGCACAAAATTACGCGACTACAATTGGCTGAGGAGATGAGAGCAAATGGACCTAATTGTAATTTCGTCATGTTTAGTGATGAAACAAGAATAGGCCTAGTGTCAGACTCGCGACGAAATTTGATCTGGAGAACATCTGGAAGACGAGCACGCTTGAATGCAGCTCAACCCTGTGTCCAGTTTCAAGGGGGAAGCATTATGGTATGGGCAGGTATAATGCCATGGAGCTCGAACTCCTCTTGTTTTTATTGATGGTACAATGACAGGTGCCTCATATCTTAGAGACATTTTAGAGTCTATTGTGCGTCCATTTCGAGGGGCAGTGGGGATGAATTTGTTTACATGGACGATAATGCTCCTCCCCATCGCTCTTTAGCGGTTCGCGAATTTTGTGAGGAAGAGGGTATAAGAAACCTGTGGTGGCCACCGATGTCTCCAGATATAAATGTGATCGAGTATGCTTGGAACATGCTAAAACGCCATATTGTCAAAAGGAATGATCCCCCCGTTCCTTATATGAATTGCAAATTGCTGCGCGTGAAACATGGGAAGCGATTCCTCAACATCTTCTGGACAACTTAATTGAGAGCATGCCACGTCGTCTCACAGCTTGCATTGAGACTCGAGGAGACAATGCAGACTATTAGTTGTGAGAAATAATTAAAATTGTTGTCAATATTTTCTGTTTAAAATGAAATTTGTTTTTGTTGATTTTCCCTCATTATGAAAAAATTATAATAACAGCCTAGTTGCACCTAGATTTTTAATTTTATATTAGTTAGTCGTGTAGTAAGCCAATATGTTCAAAAATATAAAAAGAATCATATTAGGTCCAAAATAAAATAAAAATATCGTTTTATGCAATAATTTTGGCCATGTGTGTATATGGATCATTGAACATAGAATCAACTGGTATTTACCAAAAAACAATGTTTAATTATCTAGAGTTCACGAATTGTGGTTTAACATCGTGATGATTCCACGAAAAATGTATTCTTTTTGCAATATTTCTTTTGCGTTTGCGTATCGAGTAATATTAAGTCTTTTCTTTATGTCTTGCAATGAAAGCATGCAATTTGTTAAATGTTATTTAGAACGCATCGAAATGAAAGTAAGTTAGGAGTTAGTGTGACAGAACGCCACGATCGGAGAAATTTCTAATAAAATAATAGAAAATTGCAGAAAGAAAGCCGTATTTTATTAAGTACTTATAAAGAGCGTATATCCTCTGCTTTTTACATTTTTTATTTTTTGCAGAATGTTCAGATGGTCGTTTTTAAACTAAAGGTATTGTTTTACTGCTGCAAAAAGTTTAAAATTATTTGTAAATAGCAAAAAAAACAATAGATGATATACAGGGCGTCCCAGGCTGAGCGTGAATTAGAAGCTTCTAGAGAACTACAAAATCTAGATCAGAGATTTTTTGCACATCATTGTTTCACAATGAGATCTATCGATTAAAAATGTTTTCAATATGGCGACACTTTCGGAAACATCGGAAATTTACAGCAACTTTCTTATTTCAAATGGGTACCCCCATTTTTTGTTACATACTTAAATTCTCTGTAAAATTTATGAATTTTGATATCAATGACTCTATACCTAACATTAACCGGTTTTTGAGAAAAAAAATATTTAAAATTTTTGGAGGAAAAAACTGCCTGTCAAAAAAAATCTATAGCCTAAACATCAAATTTAGTGAATACCACAGCCACTGTTATATAAAGAGAAGACATGTGGCTGCTTATTTCAATAATTAAATTGTTCATTTTTTCAAATGAAACCCCATTTTTTATTCACTAGTGAAAATGTTTTTCAATTTGTTACATTTTGATTATGTTCCTATACCTAAAATAAAACGTTATTTAAGATTTAGTTTTAAAGCGAATTTTTTTTTTGATTTTATCTATCTTCCTTTAACATTACATACATAGATACATACTGACATACATACTGATATCTGGTTTGACATACTGATGGTTTGACATTAAGTGTCAAACCATCAGACAGTTTATTTCCTTCTGTCAAAAAAATAATTATTTGAATTTCATATATTATAAATACTGCTGCTAAAACTTTATAAAGTGAATTTATAAAAATATATCTCATATTTTAGTGATGGCAAGTCATGGCAATATGACATGGCCAGATATAGGTTGTTTTACATCTCTTGACGTTTACTCGCAACCAGAAAAATATACGCTTTAAACCTAAATCTTAAATACCTTCATTCAAACAATTTAATTTTTTAAATTTAAGTGTTAACGAACTTTTTTCAATAATCAGCGGCAACCAGGTATTTTTCTGTTTATATCTGGTTTATACAGGGTGTCCCAGAAATAAGAGCAAGTATTTTAACTGGTAGTATAATTCAACCCCAGAAATACGCCTATGAGTTTTTTTCACGAAAAAAAAATTGAAAATTTGGAGTTTTTTGGAATTTTTTTTAGTTTTTCGTTAAAAAACATAATTTCTTGATAATATGGCAACATAATTAGAAATTTATAAGGAAGAAAATCCAGAAAAGATCCAGCGGTTCTCAAAATTTTAGCAAAAAAATATTTTTTTTGGAAATTTTCAAAGTAAAATAACTCCGTTACTTTGGACTTAAAACGATAAAGAGAAAATATGTTTCTTTTATCGAGAGAAATATCTACCACCCCTTAAAATCATCATCATCATCATCAGCCAGCCCTTTGCGTCCACTGCTGGACATAGGCCTCCCCCATTTGCGCCCACTGTTGCCTATTTTGTGCGCTCTGGATCCAGTTATTGGTGATCCTTTTTATGTCGTCAGTCCATCGTGTTGGTGGTCTTCCCTGGTTTCTTTTGTCAGCTCTCGGTCTCCATTCGAGCAGTGTTTTGGTCCACCTACCATCGGTCACTCGAGCCACATGTCCAGCCCACTTCCACTTGAGTGTAGCGATTCGTGACACAACGTCGATGACGCCTGTTCTCGCACGTATATCCTCGTTGCTTATATGATCCCGCAAAGACACTCCAAGCATTGATCTTTCCATTCGTCGCTGTGCCACTCTGAGCCTCTTAGCAGATGCGATGGTCAGTGTCAAGGTCTCAGCTCCATACGTCATAACCGGTAGTACACATTGGTTGAAAACCTTTCGTTTTAGGCAGATTGGCTGGTCGCCCTTAAACACATCTTTTAACTTTCCATAGGCGGCCCAAGACAGGGTTATACGTCTCTTCAGTTCGCATGTCTGATTGTCTCTTGTGATCTGTATCTCGTGTCCCAGGTAGTTATACCTATCCACAAGCTCCACCTCACTGTCACCCACAACAATATTTCCACTGGGAACCAGGTTGGTCATGAATTTGGTTTTTGAGAAGTTGATCTTCAGACCAACCCCGATACACACCTCCCGCAATTCTCGGAGCATCACTTCAGTATCCCTTAGGTTGTCGGATAATAAAACAATGTCATCAGCAAAACGCAAATTTGTGAGGTTCTTGCCATCAATCATCAGTCCCTTCCCCTCCCAGTCGAGTTTTTTAAAGGCACTCTCCAAAACGGCGGTAAATAATTTCGGTGATATAGTATCTCCTTGACGAACGCCCCTGCCTATCGGTATGGTTTTAGTGTTCTCGTGTAGTTTTACCGTCATCGAGGCGTTTTTATAGATATTGTAAATAAGCCTTGTGTATCTATAGTCCACCCGACATTCTTGCAAGGACCTTATCACTGCATCCATTTCTACTGTATCGAAAGCTTTCTGGAAATCGACAAAAGCAAGTACAAGCGGCCTGTTGTATTCAATGGATTTTTCTATTATAATTTTAATACTCTGGAGATGGTCATTGGTTCCGAACCCTGCACGGAAACCCGCTTGCTCTATCGGTTGGTAAAAATCCAATTTCTTCTCGAGTCGTGTTGTTATTATCCTCGTAAACAGTTTATAAAGGTGGCTAAGCAGACTTATCGGTCTATAGTTTTCTAGATCTGCTATGTCCCCCTTTTTGTGAAGTAGTATTACTACAGCATTGTACCACTTCCCAGGCAGAGTACCATCAAAAAGGCAAAGGTTGAAAAGATCCACAATCTTCTGAAGCAAACATTCACCACCAATCTTAATTGCATCTGCGACCACACAATCCTCGCCGGGAGATTTATTATTCTTGGTGTTCCTTAAGGCTAGTTCCATTTCTTCAAGTGTGATATCTGGTAGTGTTTCTGACCCTTGATTTACGATGCCCTTTGTCCATGTCAATATCTCTGGTTCGACTTCTGAATCCTGTGTCCCTTCCCCCCGACTTCGGTACTGCAGTCTATAAAAGTCCTCAACTATCTTTAAGATCTCCTCCCTGTTGGTCGTGATATATCCCTGATGGTCTCTGATTTTTGTTATTCCAGCTGTTCCGCTTTGAAGACTCTTTCGTAGCACTTTCATGCTTTTGTTATTTTCTATTGTCCGTCGAATCTCGTTTTGATTAAATTAATTAACCCCTTAAAATACTTGCACTTATTTCTGGGACATCCTGTATATCTTGGGTACCTTCAATTTGTATTTGTGCAGTAAGTAGTAGTCTATTTATTTGTTTGAATTCGTATGAATTAATTAAAGGTTCTGATTAATAATAATAATAAGATTCTATAATGTTATATTTCCTTGAAATAATATTTTTTTATCGCTGGGTATTTACCACCATTAAGTTATTGATTGATTTTATTTAAAAAGGATCGACAGCTATTATAAATATTCTATGATTGCTGATTATTATTGCTAATTAGCATTCCGTTGCAGTGTAACAAGAATTCCGTTAGCACCTAACAGCGAATCCTTTTACGATTCGTTAGATCGTAATTTTTCATTTTCAGTTCGTACCTGTTAAGTTTTCTTCATTCACGAAACAATTTCATACCCAGAGAAATAAGTAAATTTAGAGAGGTTCAAATATATTTGTTGAAACGTCACGTTTTGTTTAGGTCTCGTAATGTCGTCACTGGAATGGCAGTTACACAATAACGCAGATAAATAAATAAACTAAATCGTACTTCTTCAATATCTGGTTTACAATAATTGCAATGGCGCAATTGACACACCTTGTGGTATATTTTATAGTATATTTAATAGCTCAATAAGATGTCCAGTAATACCACAGATTAGGTATACTGTATGTATACAGATAAAAATTTTATCCCTAATTCGTGGTACGAAAATTGTTTTTATGACGATATGCAAACGAGTAAAATTTCCTGTGCGCAAAAATAAACTCGCATAAAATAACAATAAACAGCGTAATAGAGAGATATCGCTAAACCGAATAGCGGTGGAACCGAATACCGGCGTGCATGGACGTTAATAAGGCCAGGTGTTATTTCCTTTACGTGAGGTGGTATTAACTCTCTTCATTTATAGTTATCGGACCGGAAAGAATTCTGTTCGCGTCGCGTCCGCTATTTAAACTTAACCTAACTTTGAAATTGTTTTGTTTACTACGTATTTTAAAACTAAAGAGCTAAAGTGCTTATTTCCAGTGCTTTATTGTTCAACGTCTGCCAGTGGGTTTAGGGCAACAAGCAATAAATTCTCATAGAAGGGCTTTGGTCGTCATCTGCTGTAAACCAAACCTCTTTAAAGGTTCTTTAATATTGGAAGAGGTGGAATCCATATTTTGGGCCATATTTATTTAATTAAAACTAATCCCAGCTACTTACAGCTACTTACTACTTATAAATATCAAATTACCTAATAAAACTAAAGTAATAATTCAAAACAATTCAAACATAACCTAAAATAAAAGATCAAAAATAAAACGTGCGCCACTGACTTTTGATATGAAAATTGTGTAGACCGTTAATGCCAATTAAAAGTTATCTCTTGATATTTTGTCGAATTCGGCTTTCTTGATGAGATAAACGCAATTTTATTAATCACAATTAATAAAATTAAAATAAAATTGATAATTTATATATTTTACCTATTTTATTATTAAATATTATTACTATCAGTCCAACCTAAAGCAATTTGAAATAAAACAATAATGATATTTAAGATAATTACACAGTACTGATTTCTTTCGAAAATCGACAACTATGAAACTATGAACCCTTCCTGGACACAAACGGTACATTGTGAGACAGGAAATTGTAGAGAGAAACAAGCCCTATAACATAGGATACAACATTTTAATGAACAGTGCTTTCCATAAAATCAATAAAATGAAAAATATAGGAAATAATATACAGGTACTGATTTCTTTCGAAAATCGACAACTATGAAACTATGAACCCTTCCTGGACACAAACGGAACACTGTGAGACAGGAAATTGTAGAGAGAAACAAGCCCTATAACATAGGATACAACATTTTAAGTGCTTTGCATAAAATCAATAAAATAAAAAATATAGGAAATAATATACAGGTACTGATTTCTTTCGAAAATCGACAACTATGAAACTATGAACCCTTCCTGGACACAAACGGTACATTGTGAGACAGGAAATTGTAGAGAGAAACAAGCCCTATAACAGGATACAACATTTTAATGAACAGTGCTTTCCATAAAATCAATAAAATGAAAAATATAGGAAATAATATACAGGTACTGATTTCTTTCGAAAATCGACAACTATGAAAGTATGAACCCTTCCTGGACACAAACGGTACATTGTGAGACAGGAAATTGTAGAGAGAAACAAGCCCTATAACATAGGATACAACATTTTAATGAACAGTGCTTTCCATAAAATCAATAAAATGAAAAATATAGGAAATAATATACAAGTACTGATTTCTTTCGAAAATCGACAACTATGAAACTATGAACCCTTCCTGGACACAAACGGTACATTGTGAGACAGGAAATTGTAGAGAGAAACAAGCCCTATAACATAGGATACAACATTTTAATGAACAGTGCTTTCCATAAAATCAAAAAAAAAGATCAAAAAAATTAACATCATGTAACTCTGTAACATCCTGTAAAACTATCCATATTCATGTTTATAGGAACTTTTCACATTTTTTGATGGAGAACAATGAGTATTGTCAAGGAATATAATAATAATATTCTTTAGTATTATTTAAAACTTTCGCAAGTTAAAGATTTAATTTTTTTTAAAGGTTGCTATTAGACATGGATAAAGGCAAATTAATAAAATTGCGTTTATCTCGTCAAGGAGGCCAAAATCGACAAAATAGCAAGAGACCACTTTTAATCGGCATTAAATTGCTTACACTACTTCGCTAACGAGAGAGAAAAAAAAGTCAGTGGTGTACTTGCTTTTTATAGAAAAATATTCCAGTGATAACCCATGCATATGCACGTCCATGGTGAATATTCGTCATTTATAGTAACTTTTACCTTCAACATTTCATTTGAATCACTAAAAGTACTTGGAAGAAAATTATAATAAATCGAAAGATTATTAAGACTTTAACACTCTGTAGCTACGAAACAAAGCAGAATCGGACATATGAAAAAGACACACAAGAGATGGCACGTGTTTTTTGAAACACCCTGTATACTCTAATATTAGTTAGTACTCGAATATTTCGTGTTTTTGGTTTAGGCTAAGATTGTTTATTTAGTTATACTGAAAAGTTTTAATACTGCTGTCTTTAAAGCCTCCTTATAATAATTCTGGTTTGTATGAAAAACTAGCAATATTACTATTGAGTCTAATTTTTGGAAATTTGACTCTTTTTCATTTATTATTTAATAATTAGAGATATCCATTGATGGTTATTTTTCACCATATATCGATATTGCAACTGACTACACAACAATATTATTTGTCTTGGCTGTTAGGGCATCTCTATGTTTATTTATATCTCTAAAATTCGAGCGTAAATCACGAGGAATTTTGAAATTATCGTCTAATTACACACTTTGAAGTTGTATAATTAGCCAATTTCTAATTAATTATTATTTAATAATACAGGTTTCATCCTGTCTACGTTTTTAATCTATAAGTATTTACGTCACTATTATAATACAGGATGAAAAAAAAACTTTCAGCTACTGTTTTATTCATAATTTTGAAATTGCTTTTATATGCGTCCTAAAAACGCAAACCTTTGAAGTTCAGAAGATATCCATATTACTGGTTAATTTTCATATGTCCATATTTGGCTTTCATTAATATGCATATACGACTTATATAATCGACCTTAGTAAACCTTATGATATATTTATTATGATATTCATGCATCCCTGATCTTGAATATACATTTAATACTAAATTAAATAATCCCATATATTTATGTTATTAGCATAATTTTTAACACTAGCGCCTTTCTATAATTATTATAATATGCCATCAAGGTTGTCAACCCATTAATTAAAACAATTAAAAGACATCGATACCTGCAGGTTACAGGTACTTCCAAAGTCCATTAAAATTAACAATTTTTTTCTAGCTTTTTGCGGTTAAGCAGTTATGCCAGTTCAAGAGTTACTTGTTTTTCTTAAAAGAATGTAAAATGTCTGGGAAGGGAGTGAACCATCGCGACCTTACAGATCTATTGTGTGCCCCTTTCTCGAGTTTTAACTCATAATACAGTAACTCAGCTTAAAATAGGAAACAGGAAAATTGAAAATTGAGTGAGACATTTAAAATGATAAAAAATGTCTATACCTATGTGGCGGATTCATCTCTCCAAAAATCCTATATGGGTATTTCACCACTGCAAGAAAATCTACAAAATAAAATAGTTTTTTTTGTAAACACTTCTGCGTTAACCCAAACGGCAAATACTTGTCAGAAGTTAGGTTTACATATATACAAATTTGCCTACAAATTTACAAACAAAAAAAATGCTTAATGTTTCGGAAAGTTTATCTCTTTCCATCATCGGAAGCAAAAAAAAATACAAAGAATAAAGAAAAAAACTATATAAAATATTTAAATTGAACTATTCGAAAACACTTTAGTTTTTTAAAACAGATACGTCTACAAAAAACCGTTGACGTTCTGTTAAAATGACATTATATCAAGTTGAACTTACAAAATTAACAATTACTACCTGATGACAATTACTTAATAAGGTAAAACCAAAAAGCCCCAAACTTTCTGTATGATTATTTTTAATTTTTACGTATGTTATGTTTATTTATGTAATGTTCTTTAAAATCAAAGAAGCGATTGCCATACATTACTAACATCTAGTAGATGTCGTCTACAGATACATGAGCAATACATTTATTTTTATTAGATTTTATTAAAAAAGCCTCTTGTATTTTTCTTTTAGAGGCTATCGCTTCTTTCATTATAATTTTGTTTCAAAATCTTCCATAAAAATATTACTTAACAAAGGAGAGAGATGTGATCCCATTGCCATACCAAAATCTTGTTGAAAAAATTCATTATTTAATTGAAAATAAGTACTTTGTGTTAGTGTCAACAAGTCCAAAATACTATCTATGTTTAATTTTGTTTTTTTAAATTAATTTTACTTAAAATGATTCTGGAACATTTCATTTTTAAATGCACTGTATATCGAAAACGGTAAGCGCAAAGAGTACTAAACCATATATTTGTGAAATTAGCTAAAATATGTCTACCGGAAGATGCCAAAATATGTGGAGGTTTCCATTTAAAAAAAATCAAGATAACGTCGTGCCTGTCAAAATGACGTTTTGTAGAATGTAGAATGTTTAGGAGGGGAGTTAATCACCTCGACCTTTTAGATCTATTGTGTGTTCCCCTTTCTTTCATACAGTCTCAGGGCTTTAACAATAGCCAGTATCTGAGACGGCTCCACAGAGGCCAGCTCTCCATCCTCGACATCAGACGTACCAAGATTCATGGCACGAATGGTCGTCGTCTCGGCGCACTCTGTGATAAGGTGTTCTGGTGTTTCCCTATTTTCCCCACAAAATCTGCATTCGCTGTTGTTTTTCAGTTTCAGCCTACTGAGATGTTCGTTGAGGAGACAGTGTCCTGTTAGAAACCCCGTGACAATCCGAAGATTATTTTTACTTAAATCAAGGAAAACCTTTGATTTTTCTCGGTCGTAAGTCCTGAGGAACTTTTTGGAGTGTCTTAGACCGTTGGAGGACACCCATTCCAAGTTACGGATGGAGTCTTCCAGATTCTTCAGTTCCGGTTTCAGATGGTTCCCGTTTGGAAAACAGAACGGTTCAGGTCCAGTTAGTGGAGTGTTCGCTCCTTTTCTAGCTAGATCATTTGCTTTTTCATTGCCTTCTATCCCTTGGTGAGCAGGCACCCAGAGTAGGAGGACTTTATTTTCTTTGCCTAATTTGTTGAGCTTCTCTAGGCATTCTTTGACCAACTTCGAATTGATGGTTACTGAGTTGATCGCGTTAAATTGACGTTTAAAAAAAATTTAAGGAAGAAAATCGGCATCATCGTAAAAAAATACATTAGTAAATCTTTCTACTATCTTTAAATATGAAACAGAAAAATTATAAATTGAGTGGGACACTTTAAATGATGTCCCTGTACATACTTTGTATTCTGTATAGATATAACTTAATTTTTAATAACCACACAATGCGGGTCAGATACTAATGTAACGTAGCCAATTAACCTAAAATAATAGAAAAAGTTATAATTTAGATAAAAAAAAAACTTCTTTTCAATCTGGTTTGGTGTTTCGAAAAATTGATGTCAAATGATTCCTATATTTATAATCAATAAATTAATACCGTATGATCGAAAAAAACGGCGTCCAGTTGGCTTGGAAATGATGATCGATGACATTTCCCATATAATTTTACATATACAATGCGACAGCGATCTTCATTTCATAGCCATCGCTGACGTGTCGTTTTTATTCGATCATACGGTATATCTCTAGAAACAATAGGTACAAAAGGTATATATTAATATTAAGAAATATACACCTTTGCACCTTTGGCAAGGTACTTACAATATAATAAAATTAAAAAGAAGCTCCATAGCTGGTTATTAAAAGTGGCTCAACCCCTATAACTTTTTTATTTTTTCAGATAAAACAACGAGATTTGGTATGTTAGTATATGACATAAATTAGGATTGATTGACATATTCAATTGTTTTCGATCATTTACGGTTTCACCGGGAATTACTACAACTTTTGATTTTTAAATGGCACCCTCGGTATTTTTTTACCGTATATGATAGAAAATGACACTCTGAATAGAATGACATATCATATGTCAACTTTTGACATTTTCACATATGATGATTTATTTGAAATTGTAACATGCGATTCATAACGACAATTTGACTCGAAATATCAAGTGTGTGGTGTCAAATTATTCGTAAAAAATGCTTTTTCCAAATATATTATGCTAATGAGCCACCCTCGTTCCATTTGAAAAAATTGAGATATGATTAAAAATACGATTTGGGCATCTTATAACCGGCCAGGACAAGACACTAAAAACATTAGACGATTAAATTTTTATTATCAAATTATTTTTCCAAGGCTCCTTGGTTAAAAATTAGTGTTTTTAACACAGCCATGGCACTCTAGATTTAAATTTAAAATACAATTTGTTTTTGAGCGAATATGTCAAAAGTTGATTCGATTCAGAGTGTCATTTTCTATCGAATAAAGTAAAAAAATATCGAGGGTGCCATTTAAAAATCAGAAGTTGTAGTCATTTCCGGTGAAACAGGAAGTGACCGAAACCAATTGAATACGTCAATCAATCCTAATTTATGTCATATACTAACATACCAAATCTCGGTTTTTTTTATCTGAAAAAATAAAAAAGTTATAGGGGGTGAGCCACTTTTGAGACTCACCCGGTATAAGTGCATAGAGCAATGCAATATGCAAAAAGAAAGTTTATAACATTCAATTAATCAAGTAAGTCAAAGTGTACGAGAGAAGAATAAATTGACACTCATTTTGTTCCTAGTTCTATTCTAAACTTAATTTATTGTCTACACGTGATATTGTCAGTATTATACAATTTTTTTCAATTACCGCATATTGAGTATTCAAAAATATGGATATTTTTAACATTGTATTAATATTTTTTGTTTATTGACCTTTCAGTATTGTTTAATGTTTATTAATCAATACACTAACCTAATATATGATACCGTATTTATTAAAATGAATTATTTACGTGTAGTACTCACTCACGAACTCAACTCAGAAACCGTTCGATGTACAGGGTGGGTCAAATTCGACGCTTTTAAATGGAAACACCCTTTTCTATAGGAGATAGACAAAAACTAATATCGGTGTCTGGAGCTCAATTTTTGTCAAAAACATGATGGTGAAAACCGCATATCGATATCTGTTACTGTTTCGGAGTTACGGGGTGTTTTCAAAAATATGAATTTTTAACAAATCGCTGTAACTTTTTTGTTATGAAAAATTTTGTATTTTTATAAAAACATTTCCAAAGCACCTTTTTACGTAGAATTTAATGGTTTAAGTATAATTTTTTTTAAATTAATAATTTAAGAATTATCAACAGAAAATTTGATTTTTTATATGGGATACCCTCTATATTTTAAATTTATTGAAAATAATTTAAAATTACCTTTCCAAAAATATAACACACTTGATATTTTGCTCGATTCCTCTTCGAGATATAGAGTATATAAACATTCGCCCGCTTTAAATTAGTAGGCTTTGAACGGCACCGGCTGTAATGAAAAAAAATTCTAGCTGTGAGCATCAATTAAAATGAAAATAATATTTGTTATGAGAGATGCAGAATTTTATAACAATTTAAAATATATACCCCCAACATCAACACATTTAAACTATATCTAATAACAATAAAAATAAATAGCAAACAAAGACATGAGATTTTGCTACAGGTGTTCGACATATCGACCGTCTTCTGTTATGGACAGACGGGGCAGTTTTTGAAAATTTCTCGCGGAATTCATAAACTCATTGGGGTAAAGATACCCTCTTATAACTGCTAAGTATTTTTAATTCTTGTCTAGATTATACGGAAGAATAAGGAACCTTTATTCTTCCGCAAATATATCCATAGGATTAGATCCATGGGCACTAAGTCAGGCGGCCTCGACGGCCAACGGCTGGGATCTTTGTTAGCTATCCAATTATTCTTGAGATTGGCTGCAAAAATTTGCTGATAACTTCAGCGTTCAGAGGCGGTGCGCCGTTTTGCTGGAAAAATATTTTCGAGTTCCATTAAGGGCATATCATCAATAAGGGGTCCAAAGCCTACTAGTTAAAAGTGGCGAACTTTTAAAAATTCAGTATTTCGAAGGGGATTATAACAAAATATCAAGTGTGCTATATTTTTGAAAAGGTAATTTTAAATTCTTTTCAGTTAATTAAAAATATAGAAGGTGTCCCAAATAAAAAATCATTTTTTCTGTTGATAACTCTTAAATTATTACTTTTAAAAAAATTATACTTAAACCATTAAATTCTACGTAAAAAAGTGCTTTGGAAATGTTTTCATAGAAATACAAAATTTTCCATATCAAAAAAGTTACAGCGATTTGTTAAAAATGCACATTTTTGAAAAACACCCCGTAACTCCGAAAGGGTAACAGACATTGATGTGCGGTTTTCACCATCATGTTTTTGATGAAAATTGAACTCCAGACACTGATATTAGTTTTTGTCTATCTCCTATAGAAAAGGGTGTTTCCATTTAAAAGCGTCGAATTTGACCCACCCTGTACAAGAAAATCACAAGAGATCAATCAGGCAATATTGACAATCAGGAAAAAAATATATTTCTTGAAAAAAGCAGTGGCGCGCCATAATATATTTTATGGGGTGTGGGCGTACGGAAAATGGAGTGTTGGAAAATAATGGAAATGCCTTTTTACCTGGACAACATATACCAAAATTAAAGAAAGTATCTAAAGTACTTTCCGACATATTGCGAGAAATTCGATTATATTTTATATAATACACCCTCTAGATCAGAAACGAAGTATTTTAGACCCCATGTTCATAAAAATGTAGTTTGATATAAATTTCAAGAATATAGTAGGTATATTTTTTAATTAGGGAGTAAAAATGACACTTTTTGTGGCGAGGCTGTACGTTTGACATACAGGCGAGCCATACAAAGTCAGTTTTACTCCGAATAGAACATGCTGTTTTCTTCAAACGCCACAAATATTTTTTAAACAATTTCAAAAGTTCCAAATAATATAAAAAGATTTAAAAGTAATACCTTGTATGTAATTATATATCGAGATACTATGGTTACGCTCGTTGAATTTGACACTTTATGTCAGTTTAATAATATATTTTCGTACTTTTGTGCTTAGGCGTAAAAGTGCTTTACTTTTGTGACGTTTAAAAAAATATTATTTTGTTGTTTTATAACTAGTATTTTACGTGAAAAAGTCATTAAACCTAATGAAATGTAATTAGACTTAAGTGAATAATACAACAAGAATATACAATGTAACAAAAACTATCTACTTAAAATGTTTAGAAAATCTTTATTAACAAGTCATTAGGTAATTGTTATTAGCATATATAAATAGAAAACATAAATCAACATTGGTTTGTGCTTAGAGATTGTAAATATTTATCTATCAATAACTATAGTATCTAACAGTGAAACTGTTTAAATTTTTATATACAGGGTTTTTATTTCTTAAAACATTTTAAACACACAATTTTTTGTTAAAAGTGAAAAACAAATAGATTTGTGTTTATTTTTGTTTATTTTATTAAGCACTTACTAATGGATAATACTACCACTGCCCAAATGTTTTATAAAAAATCATAGTGAAGATCTCAAATCAGAAACGAAAAAAGAATTATATGACAATAGAGGTAGTAGAATCAATTTAGAGCAATAAAAATCAGAAAAATTCCAGTGGTTCTCAAAATATCACAACTTAGTCACAATATGTTTTGTATTTTTCGAAAATTTTTGGATTAACATTTTTAATTATGAGTTAAAAAATACAAAAACTCGATAATATGGCAACATAGGTAATAGACTAAATTTAGAGCAATAAAGAAACAGAAAAAAATACAGTGGTTCTCAAAATTTAAGAAAAAATCTTTTTTTAATCATTTTTTGGACTTACTTGAAAAACGGTAATGAGAATATGTTTCTTTTATGGAGATCAACCAGCCCTGAAAATATTTGTACTTATTCAAGACTTACCCTATACAGGGTGCTACAAATTCGGGGTACGAGCATTGGTATCTCGGAAACCGTAATAGTTACGAAGATAGTTAAATAGTGTTATCCTGAAAAATTCAGGCGACTTTGTATGCAACTAAGTAATTCTATTGACATGGAGGTACTGAGATACTCGGTATATTTCATATAAAATTTAAGGGTTCTTTAAGAGAAGTGTATTTAATATACATAAAATTCAACAACACTCACCTTAGCGGTTCCATTCGTAGCTATAATTTCCATGCCACTCATTTTATTATATTTTTTCTTATTGTTCAACCACCCACAAGAAAACTAACACACTATCACATTTAATAATAAATAGTTTTTCGCTTTTATATAAAAAATAAATCAATAAATCACTACCACTAAAACTGACAAAACATTTAAATACTATCTATTGATCTGTGTCGATCGATGGGACATCGAATGAGTGATTCTATTATCGACAGAGTACTCGCAACAACAGTACCACAATAGAGTGGGAAAGCTCGTAACTGATACCTGGTAGCAAGGTACCACTGCAGTAGACGGTGCGGCAATTTTCTAAGTGTTCTAGCCCCTCTTTGTTAAGAAACAAAAATTATGGTACCTATGTTTCATAAATTACAGCGCCTTTTTTGTTTGCTTTTGTAGTTAACATACTGTTTTATACAGGGTGGCCCAGTGTTCCTAAAAAGCTCCCATATTAGCATTTCAGAGTTTATATTATACATACTTCATTTTTTTTTGTAGATAAGAGGGCAATGGTTGTACAGGGTAAGTTAATGATAAAGTAAAGTACATATTCTCGATTGTTGTCCGCACTATACGAAAAAATGTTGAATAGAAAAGTTTTAAAGAGAATGTTGAGATACATCATTTAAAATTATTTTTGAGTATACAGGGTGCTCGCATACAAATGTGGCAGATATAACATTTTTTAAACGTGCCACCCTGTTTTTTAATGTTTTTTATTTTAGATTCAGCGTATATAACGTTATTTACTTATAACTACTAGTTTCAATTAACATTTCAATTTATAAAAATCTTAGATTTCAGTACAATTTTCGGACAAATTTCAGTACTCCAACCTGACGAACAATTTTTTGCCAGTTACTGTCATATACACATGGCCAAAATTATTGCATATTACGATATTTTTATTTTATTTTGGACCTAATATGATTATTTTTAAATTTTTGGACATATTGGCTTACTACACGACTAACTAATATAAAATTAAAAATCTAAGTGCAACTAGGCTGTTATTATAATTTTATTTCATAATGAGTGAAAATCAACAAAAACAAATTTCATTTTAACCCATTAGTGCATAATGTATCTTTTAATGGACACATGTATATTTGATTGTCAGCATAATACTATCGATACAAATACGGATATTTTGTGCTTGTTGGGTAGATGGAATCTATAAAAAGTCGTGATAAGCAGTATGCCATAAACATCCATATGATAAGTGCTGCTTTATTAAAAATGGATCCCGATTTATACACCACACGACACGGCGGGTATGTTTTATGTTTTTTTTAATAAATTATATTTCTTATGTTGTTATAAAGTCGAATATAGTATCTTATGTATATTTAGAATAGTTCTACGTTTTCACAGTTATTTATGTTTTTTATAAGTTTATCAAAATCTTATTTTTTTGTGTGATCCATTATAATGGACGCTATGCGTACTGGTACATGTAGCAAACAAAATAAAAAAATATGTACAAGACAGTTTCTGATAAATAATATTTTATAGACTTTCTCTGCATCAGTTATTAGAAATAATTGATGACGAGAGTATTGACAACCCACCGTCAGAATATATAGTGTATATATATATATATATATATATATATATATATATATATATATATATATATATATATATATATATATATATATATATATATATATATATATATATATATATATATATATACTATATATATATTGCCACCAGAGGAGAAGTCGGCTGATACAGAAGGGGATAGCGATGATTCTGACGAAGAAACTGCTAATCCAAATCATCTGTCCAGAGGAATATTACAACAGCCCTGTGAAGTTCGGTTTCATGACTCATATTTTGATGAAGAAGATGATAATATACCTTTATCAGTTATTAGAAATAATTTAGCATCTACATCTAAAGAATATGTTTTACCAATGACTCCGACTGTCAACACATCAAATCCTAAAAGGCGTAGACAATACAATTGTTCTGAAAATATACCACTGTATAACATAAACCAAATTTGTACTCCCAGAGCGCCCTCTGAAGCGGCGTCTTCTGCCAAAACGCCTCTGGAATTTTTTAGAGTGAAACTCTAAAAATCATCAGAAAATTTTGGAGTGAAACTATTATTGAACATATAGTGACTCAATCAAATAAATATGCTCAGCAGAAGAATGCCCCTTTCAATATTACCAGAGAAGAATTTTACGTAGTTCTTGGAGCTATGTTGCTATCGGGATACACCAAATGTCCGAACAAGCTCATGTATTGGTCAAGTACTGAAGATGTCCCAAAAATTCTTTATAATAGTATCCGACTCAACAGATTTGAAATTATAATACAATATCTCCATTTCAATGATAATTTTTTAAATACACATACAGATAAATTGTACAAACTACGCCCTATCATAATACACCTGAATGAAAATTTCAGGCAGCATGGTGGCTTGGAAGAACACATTTCGATTGACGAGAGCATGATACCATATTACGGCAAGCATTATGCGAAACAATATATCAAAACCAATTAGATTTGGGTATAAAAAATGGGGTCTTTGTACCAGGACAGGATATTGTGTGACATTTGATATATATACCGGCAAATCTGATGCACGTGAAAATAAATTTGGGCTTGGTGGAGATGTCGTTCTAACATTGTTAGAAAATACAAAAATATGTCCTAATTCAGGGTATAAAATATATTTTGACAATTACTTTACAAGTATTGGATTACTTGATTATCTTGCCAATCGAAATATTTGTGCAATGGGAACAGTTCGGGAAAATAGATTGGAACGCTGCCCCTTTCCCGACAAGAAAGAGTGGAATAAAAAACCAAGAGGGGCTTATAAATTTATGGCTAGCGAATCAGTTCTAATGGTTAAATGTAAAGACAATAAAGTCGTTACAGCAGCATCTAACTTTTCCTCCAACAGTATTGTTAAAACTTCACGATGGTGCAGAATCACCAAAACTAAAAAACAAATTGATCAACCAGAAATAATTATAATATGGGAATGGGAGGAGTTGATAAAATGGACAGTCTAGTGGCTGTCTATAGAACAAGAATTAGGCAACGCAAATGGTACTGGCCAATTTTCGCATATTTAGTTGACGTTTCAGTGTCTAATGCTTGGCTACTCATGAAGAAACACTTACCAAAAGATAAAAACTGTTCAAGTTTACTGGTTTTTCGTAGGTACATTGCAAATTCGTTATTACAAACTTATGGGACACCTTCATCAAGAGGTAGAGTATCTACTACCACGAATGATGTGAAGTTTGACAACACTAGCCATATCGTAGTGTACAGTGAAACTCACAGAAGACGTAAACAATGCACAAAAAAAGCCAATTTCATCTGTGGGAAATGTAATGTCGGTCTACATCCCAAAGGTTGTTTCAAAACGTATCATATTAAATAAGCCTTGAAATTTATTTTACTATAAACAGTTTAAATAAAAACATAAAATAAAAAAGATTTTTTACAAAATATGAAGTTTTTTTATGACATTTTTACCCAGTTGATAAGAAATGCATGAAGTCAATTTTCAGAAAAATACATACAATGTTTAGTTTCTCTATTTATTTTCACTGTTATATTACATAAACTAATAGATATAATTAATTTTCCAAACTAATTTCAGAAAAAAATAACTTTATGCACTAATGGGTTAAACAGAAAATATTGAAAACAATTTTAATTATTTCGCACAACTAATAGTCTGTATTACCTTCTCGAGCCTCAATGCAGGCTGTTAGACGACGTGGCATGCTCTCAATTAACTACAGGGGGGATCATTCCCTTTGGCAATATGGCGTTTTAGCATGTTCCAAGCATGCTCGATCACATTCATATCTGGAGACATCGGTGGCCACCACAATTTTCTTATACCCATTTCCTCACAAAATTCGCGAACCACTAAAGTGCGATGGAGAGGAGCATTATCGTTCATGTAGGTTAACAAATTCATCCACCACTGCCCCTCGAAATGGACGCACAATAGACTCTAAAACGTCTCTAGCCCTGTCTCTAGACCTGTCATTGTGCCATCAAAAACAAGAGGAGTTCGAGCTCCGTGCATTATACCTGCCCATACCATAATGCTTCCCACTTGACACGGGGTTAAACTGCATTCAAGCGTGCTCGTCTTCCAGATGCCCTCCAGACCAAGGTTCGTCGCGAGCAATGCTTCGGAACACGTAGAGGCCTCCTTAAATGTAATCCTCTGTCATGGAGTCTTCTTGCTATGGTCTTTCTTGAAACATTTACTCCTTCAAGGCGAGCTAACTCATTTTTAATAGCAGTACTAGAAAGTAGGGGATTGTGTCGTGCAATTAGGGATATTTGACGGTCTTGCACAGCAGTAGTAACTCTCTTTCTACCTCTTCCAGGCCAGTCTGTATACTAGTTTGTCTCCTTGATTTTTTTTAATATTCGCGAAACATCGCTTTGTAGCCCTGTTCAGACAGTGTTACTATTCTGACTCTATTAAACTGTGAAATAATGTTTCTAGGCATTTTAAGGCCAAAACAATGGTCAAATTTCTTCTGAAACCCAAGAGACCACAAATCGAAATGTGCAAGAATTTGTAATACTATGGGGCTGAACGATAAACATTGTTTACCATATCCATTTTAACAAAAAAATGTTTATTACAGATTATCAAAGCTATGTATAAAAAAAGATTCTTTAAATTCCTTTCCGTATATTTTTAAACGATATATATGCAATAATTTTGACCATGTGTGTATTCTGTTGCTGAATTGACTATACATTTTCAACAAACACCACATGATCGAAAAAAAAAAAACGGCGTCAAAGATGTATAACGATGCCGGATGGGACTACTCTGTCCTTCATACCAGGCATCCTCTACTGTCATGTATCATGTATCACGGTCGGAGAAGTGTGTGGCGGGACCAGGTCAAAAGGATGCGTGGCTAGATAGAAGACTTGCCTCTCCTGGTTTCAACCTTGGAACACCAGAGGGCAACCTATTATATTCTCGTCTCCCTTAATTCTACATGCGGGGCTCTGTAAAAGTGGACCGACTAAACCGTGCGGTGTACCACCAGCTTTGCCAGAACTTCAGTGTAAGGACATCGAGTTTGCGAGTCATCAAATCGAGGGAGGAGGGCCACAGTTCTGTCCTCACAATAGAAATTGACCTCAAATCCAAGGAGGTATATAGAGAAAGAGAGATATATACTCTATTATAGATCCAGGATAACACCGATATCAGGTCTAAGGATAGACGAAATTAAAGAGCTGGAAAAGCAGCCGGAGAAAAGCTTCTCGTCTGTGAAGGGCACGGAGAGCTTAATCCCAAACGTGGAAGGGTGTATACCAATGGTGTATACCTTTGTTGGAGGTTGATCAGTTGTTGTTAGAGGAGGATGGGAAATATCCTGTGCCTCCTACAACAGAAAAATCTCCATGTATGATGGGTTATAACTCAAGAAAGACACAATAGATCTTTAGGGTCGCGGTGATTAACCTCTTTCCACTCATTCTACATTCTAGCCATCTTGAGCTTCTCTGCTATTGAAAATTAATATTATTGCATGATCCATCTACATCAATTAATAATTATGAGTAGATAATTATTATCTAAAAACAAACTACAATTTACGAAATGTGTCCGATATAACACAAAAACACACATTAAATTTCACTTTATTTGCTCCATATGTGTGCAAAAACTTAAGATTACACACATCAATTAAAATCTAATAATAATAATAATTAATTTGCGTAAGATACCGCTTCTTGTACGCAACGTCTCGCATACAGACGCTTTTTGTTAGTCTGACGCTTTTTTATGGACATAAAATTAATTTTGTCTATCGAAAATGTAAATTAATCACATAGATCTCGTTAGTTTTAGTCGATTCGGGGTCAGGTTAAAGTAATAAGTGATATTCAATGGTTTTAGTTTATAAATTGTTTTTTGGGGAGGTCGATACATACTGTGGAATTTTTTATATAAAAAATACACACAAAAGTGCTATTACGTACTTTTCTTTTGAGTTGGCAACATCGTAATGTTTTGAAATGAATTTAGATTGGCGCGAAGCCGGTATATTTTGTAAGAGCAGGTACAGATTATCAAAAATATACCATCATCCACTCTCACAACGATCTAACCCACCATTGAACGAAATATTTTCTTTGCGTGTCAAGGTAACGAAGTTTTTTTTTTTGCTTTTTTCATAATATCAAAACAAGTTGGCTCTTTGACGTAAATGGTGTAAAAAACGAACGTTTTAATATTTGGGAATTATATTTAACATTAAACTGGTAGATGGAACTGTAAACAAAGCATTTTTTGAAAATGCCTGTTTTAATGGGTACAATAATTAACATAAGTCAATAAATTAAATTTAATGTTTTTATCCAATTATAACGAAGTGTTTAAAGTGATATTTTACTAGTGGAATACTTTTAGGCCCAGCTATTTTGAGATCAACGTTGCAAACTAATTTACTCTACAATCAGTTTCCAACTAAAATGAAACTACTGAACGCACACGGATGCAACTCATTCTGAATCAATTTCAGTCAGTTGGTGTAGCAGTTCAATTAAAAAAAATTACAATGTCAAATTCCGAATATGAAATGAGAATCAGATGATGAAGACCTCATTGATTTTTATCCATTATTTTATTATTCCACTCGCTTGTTTCTACCCTTAAAATTGAGTTTTTGAAGGTGCTGACTCCATTATTTGGGGACTGGAACCTTGGACCACGAAGTTCATTCTTAATTCTTGGAAAAGTACAAAGAGTCGTTAGGACTTAGGTCGGGACTGTATGGAGGATGGTCCAACAATTCGATGTTTTCTTGCTTTAAAAACTCAATTGTTGTTTAAGTTGGGTGGGGACTTGCATTATTGTCTTGATGGATGATAATGCGTCGTTGAGGGTTGGTTTTTCGAAGCTCAGCAATTACAATTACTTCCGGCAAACAAATACAAATAGATATGTACCAATCAGCAGTAACAGTTCTTTGATCTTGCAGAGGAATTGTTGCTACCCGGTCTTGAGACGTTGAGACAAATGTCGCCACCATCTTTTTGGAAACACTTCGAGAATGGATAACTTTTGTCGGTTCTGGTTCATTTCGGAACACCTAAACAGCCGATTGACGTTTATTTTCGGGTTTACAAGAGCAAATCCAGGATTCATCATCACTGACAATACTGTATATATTTTTTGTGTTTTCTGCGTTAAACCGGTGTAGAGTTTTTTGACACAAATTGACTCTATTTGCTTTCTGTTCTTTCATCAACATAGATGCGGTATTCAACGAGAAACTATTTTTTTTAGACAATTCTTTATGTAAAATTTTTTGAATTGAGGTCTTTCAAATGTCCAATGATGCTTCTATTTCACGATACATGTGACATCGAAAATTGTAAAAAGTTATTGCGTGAACATTTTCTCGGCTTAATTCCATTGTTCAACTGACTCTTCAACTTCAAAAATTCAACTTTAAAAATGCATAATTCTAAGCGATCTAAAACTTTGGCGTTAAGTTAACTAACTAAAGAACAGATGACAGTTAATTTTGATATGTCACAATGTTGACAGGCGCCTACTATGTTTTTATAAGCAAAATATAAAAGACAACCCTCGTGTTTTAGTTCTTTGCTTGCATTCTGTATCTCATTAATGTAATATTAATAAATACTAATTTAATAGCTTGAAATGTTCACCGGTGTCCCAAATAATCACTGCAATGCAAATCGATTTATTGAATATAAAATGATCGCGTTTATTAAGCAATCTCGATAAATGAATACGAAATATTGTTAGAAACCGTCATTAGCAACAGGATGCGCAATTAGAGTTACAAAAACGTATAGGTATATGAAAGTAAGCAGCCGGTGTGGCCGGTGGAACGGTAAAGATTTTACTCATCGTGCATGACCTAGGTGCAACAGTTTTACCTACTTATCAAATGTAGAAAGCATAACGCAGTCTCCATATTGCCCGTAATCCATTTTATAAACATGTACACTGCATTTATTATAACCATTGTTTGGCTTTAGTTATGTAATTCGATTCAAAAGTTAATATTCGTTTATTGGTAGATTAATTTTTGGGAAAGATATGCAATAGTTATTTATGTATCAAGGGAATTAAAGGGGTGTTAATTGCCGAGGGCAAAGCTTCTGTCTGACATTTACTGCCCGATGTTATTAACACTTTATATATAATTACCGTGGTACATAGACAATTTTATTTCTAACTGAATTTAGTACATTTTGTCCCATTTTAAAACGACACAAATGTTGTATTTATTAATCTTCCGGTATATTTATATTAAGGCTGCTAGTAGAGGTGGGAATTGGTGAGTTCCTTGGGAGGAACTAGTTCCTTATTAGTTCTAGTTCCTCCAGAGGAATAGTTCCTTGAACTAGGTCTTTAGTTCACAATAGTTCCCGATTAACCCGTTTCTTTGCTAATGAGTTTCGTTATCAGTCACAACTATTCACAGTATGATCAGTATAATCTTTATAATGTACGAAATATAACGAGACTTGTAATTGCGTATGTTAAAAACATATAGGTAAGTTTTATTGCAGATAAAATCCATCGTCGTCGTCTTGTATTATATCTCGGATCTACAGACTAAATAGATTTCCGTGAAACTAGTCTTGTAATTAGTTCCTCTCAGTCCTTTCGGTCCGGGACAGGTAACATACGGCTGGCACTCTCCACTCCCGCCTAGCATCGGGCTACGATCGCGCTGGCCCATCCGTACGTAAGCTAGTCTTTAATTAGTTCCCACACTTAGTTCCTCTAGGTCCGGATCCGATAACATACGGCTAGCACTACACACTCCTGCCTAGCATCGGGCTACGATCGCGCTGGCCGCATATTATTATTTATCGGTCACAGTCTCGATCCCGGAATAGGTCCTGAGGAACTAGTTCTTTGAGAAACCGGGAACTAGTTCCTTTCATTCCGGGGTCGGAGGAGTTCATTGGAACTAGTTCGTTCACGAAATGCACTTTGTTCGTTGCCATTATGATGCCTAGTGATGAGCAAATGCAAGACCAAGGCATTCTTCCTTGGTCTTAAAGTCTTGCTTAAGGTCTTCCTTGGTCTTAAAGTCTTGCTCTTGCAGAGTCCAGTCTTGGTCTTTGCCTTGCGGTAAGACCATACTCTTGCAAGTCTTATACACCCTCTACACTATTCGCAAAACACTTCGAAACAGGTCAAGTTCGCGTTTCGTCACTTAATTTTGTCGCATCTCGGCTTATCTTCGGTTGTCTAGGCCTATTTCCGTTTGTCTTGAGTTTTATTTCTTAAAAACGCCTCGAAAGGGCGTGGGGGATTTTTTTTGGCGTTTCCTGTTGTCTCGTTCAATTTTGTTTTGTCTCGAGCTACTTCCACGTCGCGACGTGTCGGTATCTATACCCGAGACAAAGGACTTTTTTTTCATAAGTCTCAGTGAAATAAGCCACTACAAAGTTTCACCTTGATTGTTTCGCGAAATAGTACGAAGAATATAAACGCGTGTTATAAAAATTTTGTGGAAGCTGATCGAAACGTTTCTCGAGACAATTCCAAACAATAAAAAACGTATAATAACAATAAAAAAAGCTTGTCTCGGTCGATTTCGATCTGTTTCGGAGTTTGCAGCCGAGACAAGCCGCAACATAATTTTACACTTTTGTAATATATTTTTACTAATGGCACTCTCTATTTAAAACATTTTTGTTTTCACAAAGAAGTTGTCTTGCTATATATTTTTATAGAAAATAAATAGTAATAAATGTCATTTTGTTTTTAAGCTCATCACAAATAAAAAAATATGCTATGATTTTAAAAACAAAATAATTTTGTTTTTAGAATATAATATATGTTTCTTATGTTATAGATGTTTGTCTGGACATTCTAATTTAGTTAAAGATGGATATAGATAAACCAATTAAATTAATTACTTAAGTAAGTTCTGTTGTTGTCAAATAATTACTTATAAACATATAAAATAGGTAATTAAGTAAAATGTTAAAAAAACTTGAAATGTGTCTAAAAAAGTATTAGGATTGAAAGTCCACGGATATCAATGCTTTTGTTTGATTAAAGGATATATACAGGGTGGATAATGTTATAATAGAACGACTCGATGTTCGTGACGAGCGAACATTCGCGTGTTTATACAGGGTGAGTCTTAAATAAGTGGTATAAGACTGGTAGATATCGATAAAAAAAATATTTTTCCCGTTATTCAAATAAGTCCAAAATAATCGAGTTATTCCAGTTTGAAAATTAAAAAATAATAAAATTTATTTATTTTTAAAAAAAATTGAGAGCCACCGGACTTTTTCTGTATTTGCATCCCTTTTTGGTGCCGTAACTATGGTAATATTAATATCAAGAATTAACAAATTATACCTTAGTAATTTGCGGTGCACAGGCAGTTCTAAAAAGTTTTCTAAAATATACGAGATAATTTAAAAGAAAATGTACGGCTTTGGTATGGGTTGGAAACCTTCATAGACGTGTTCCTGACCACACCTGAAAATATTTGCACTTATTTAAGACTCATCCTGTATACAGGGCGGCGCACCTAATTCGCCTCGGTTGATTATACGAAACCGGAAAGATGTAGAAACAAAATATTTTATGGGTATATGTGGGAATGCAATGTGCATAATTCAACATTATTTTGAAATATACAGGGTGTGTTAGAACTAATATCCATACCAAAGTTATATTTTTTCTTATGGAACACACCCGGTATTTAATTTCATTTTTGGATTCTTGGACATAAAATAAGGCATTTATTATCTTTAAGGGTTTAATATGTTTAAAAGCTTTGGTTTTTGAGATATTTAAAGATACTTAAATATGCATACGGAACTGGACGGAGGTGGAGAGGCTGTTTCATGCAGCAGAAGATAGGGAACTCTTCAACGAAATAGTCATGGAGATCGCCAACGCCTGAAGACAGGCACGGCACCGCAAGAAGAAGAAGAAATATGCATGCTATAATAAAAAAGTTTGTCAACGCCTTGTA
Source organism: Sitophilus oryzae (assembly GCF_002938485.1). Taxonomy (NCBI): domain Eukaryota; kingdom Metazoa; phylum Arthropoda; class Insecta; order Coleoptera; family Curculionidae; genus Sitophilus; species Sitophilus oryzae. The sequence goes on along the minus strand of NW_022146262.1, from coordinate 950,657 downwards.
TAGTACTTTTCAGAATTAATTCTTGTACTGACTTTTATACCAGTGAAATAAACTTTGCTAAAAAATTTTATTGTTTCCTTAACTGTATACAGGGGTATCAAAAATTGCTGGTCTATTTTAAATATTTATGTTACATAAAAATTTCGTTATTTCAAATGCAACACTTTGTATTTTTTAAATAAGTCGAAGTAGTCGTGCAATCGTGATTTTACTTTACTTGATAGGGAAAGGTGTACCGGAGAAATGTGGCAACGCCGTAACAGCACATCATCGCATTTCTCTCACTCCGACTTAATAAGATCCCTATGCGATTTACTTTCACACATGTAAATACCGACCCAAAAGTAAAAGTTGCCAGCACGGTATGAGACACCCTGTATACTACTTTTATATTTTTGAATTTGCAAAAATTAATATACAAATGCTGTTATTACAGGAGCTGGTCAATTAAATTCAAAATACTGAATTTCTTCAGAATAACAAACATTAAGAACCAGTTCATATTGACGTCATCGAATTTTCGAAGAATAATTTAGAGCTGGGACAAGTATGATTACGTCACAAACCCAAATGTGAAAATGTGTTTTTATGCAAATTTAAAAATTCGAGTCTATATAAAGAAAATATAAAGTTTATTTTTAAAACTAACGTGATAGATATTTTTGTTTTGAACTCATAGAGGTTCAAGGGAAACTATGATTATAAATTATATAGTGGCGTAGTATTATAAGATGACTACTTATTGAATCAATAATTTTATGAGACACGTGGGAATACTAAAATGAGTTGTTTAATATGAAAAATAAATACTAGAGAGCAGTAGTTTGGTCGTCAGGGTAGGAAGGTAGGCGGTACCCTAAAATTTTGGCAGAATTTAAGCGAACGCATTACATTATTTACTATTAATGTTGCCAATACATAAAAATACACGGAAGAGTGTTGTAATAATCAATATATTATTTTAATATTTGTGGTCTTGTATATTAAAATATTCACTACCGCTTGTGTTCGCTGACTGTACCGCTGCGTTAGAAAACAAAATAATTTTGACCGTTGGAGTACTGCCAACGCCTTTGTTCGGCGATTTCTACATCGCCTACTATCAGAGTCGATGCTCGACGTACGGCAGTCTTCTGTTTCTGTCTGACTCATCGTACCGTAGCAACGCGACGTAAGTCGGAGTTATCGAGAGTATCGTATTAAGGCGGGGCTTAGGCGAAATCTCCGGTCGCCTTCGCATGAAGTCGTGGAGGCTCGGTAGGCTTCAAAATTAAGAGGATATTCCCGATATTTCATAAGGGGATATATCACATTTCGTTAAGGGGATATTTCATATCATTCATTATACGTAGCATTTAAAACTTTTATATGAAAATTCAAAGTGTTTAACACAAATGTATTTTGTATTTCAGAACACGCCACAGAAATAAAAGAATCCGAAATAAAATAGCGCGTTATTTTATTCGGTGCAAGAAGAACGATACAACAGATATTACAGAAAAGTCTAAATGTTTTTAACCTAGAGACAACATATATTTACGAACTGGGTTAGGGTATTATGTAAATTTAGGAGGGGGGGGGGGCAAATAGACGCAACTAAAATTTTGTCGCCTACCCAGTCACACGGGCAAGGTTCGGAAAACTACATGTTACTTTTAAAAACTACATAAACTACATTACATGTAGTTAATGTAGTTTATGTAGAGGGTGTAGTTTATGTAACCTATGTATGTAACTTTCAAATATCAAAGGTTTGAGGTGAGGTTATAATAAGTTGAAGCTTTAAAAACACATAATGTATTTAAGAAAACAGAAGAAATATGGCTTTAAATATATTTAAAGTATAATATTTACATCATATTATCTCTATTACACCTCATACAAAGGAAAATTATTCATAATATCAATACATAGTTTATTAACGTAGTTTTCATGTAGTTAATGAACGGGAAAAGACGTAGTTTTTGAAGAAAAACTACACGTAGTTAATCAGGTAAATTACGTCTTTATTAACTACTTCCGAACCCTGCACACGGGTCACGACTGTCACGAGCCGCCAATGCTAGAGAGAAATTAGTAAAACTTGAAAATGACAAATATCTGATTTGGAAAGAAAAACTTCATGACAATGAATGCAAATTGGATGATATATTTTAGAAATTACGTTTTTTTCTTTTCATCTAACAATTTTAATAAGAAAATTAATTATGAAGCAATTATGAAAATTTTCGAAAAATAAAGAAGAAAGGTTTTAACTAAAAATAAAACAACAAACATGATATTAAATAACTTTATTATATATTTTTGATTGATTTTATTCGAATAAGTGACAGACGTAAAAATTAATAACAAATACTATAATACGTTGTTCTAAGACAACATTTTTAATATCCCCTACTCAGTCTTCTGTGACAAAAGCCAAGTGACAATTGAATTAAGTGTATACCATTTAATGCATAGTATAGTACGTAGGTATAAAAAATGTTAAACATTACTTTAGAAAATACTGTCTGATGAATATATTACATAAATCCAGTAATTCCAGTGCTAACAGCTAAGTTTAATAATTATTTTTAAAGAGGTGTATTCATTTTACATTTGATTATTAAAGATATAAAGTTGAAAAAGTATTTTTTAAGTGGTTCAAAAGCCTTTCGTTACACATTATTTTTAGTACCCTAGACAAAGTTTCAGAATTTTTATTTTTTTTTCTGTAAAACTTTCATTTGTGAACCAGAATAATTCAAAGAAGTACAGAGTGGTGCATAATATTTTAAAATTAGATTGTAATAATTATAATAATTTTTTTAATTTCAATATCCATTCTAGGTAACTGTCATTAAAATTGCATTTATCCATTTGTTACAAAATTTTAAATTAAAAATAATTTTTAATAAAAAATGATTACTATCACATACTTACTATCAAAAAAGGTGCCATAGTGGCCTTTGGAATGAAAATCAATGAGAATTTTCTCGGGTCGATCCCCTATAGGTCATTTATTAAAATTGACAAAACACTTGTCGATAATTAGTATTTGAGAAAAGTAAAAAGGTTCCAGACAAAAATATTTTTTGAAAATAAATTTGTCTTCAAAACTTTCTACTTTTTTCTATATTAAATATTAATTTTTGACAAGTTTTTAAGTAAATTTCGAATAAATAACATAATATAGAGTTTGGCCCGATAAAATTATCATCGTTTGTCATTTCAAAGGTTACTGTGGCGACGGTTTTTTTCGTATTTCAAAATTTGCTGAACTTTGATTTTTTAAATCAATAACCTTTTTCTAACTTATAAATTGAAAACAATACAACATTCTGCTTATGATACACTTATCAACAACAAATAATTCAAACTAATTTGTTAAGGTAGCTGTCGCCTAGTGACGTATACTCAGTTAATTCCAGACCAAACCTAAATAAAATAAAAATATTAATGTAGTAAACAATTTAGGGCATGTTATCACAGGGTGTTTTATATCTAGGCGGATATATTATTCAGATTATCTTATACAGGGTGTCCAAAATTCGAGGATTGGAATCTGGGAATCTATATGCCATACAAAGGAGGTGAAATAACGGCAAAGATTTCACAAGTTAATGGTCACCCTCGAATTCCAGACACCCTGTGTAGGGTGTCCCATTTTCGTGTGTCTTATAGAATTTCTCCTTTATGAGTAGAGATGGTGCTATTTTTTATGAAATTACATTTCTACACACAGATTTGTCCTAGCCCTCTTACGCTTCGTCCTACGTGGGACACAAAAACGCGCGATTCGGGCGGTGCGAGTGACGGCGTATTTATCAAACAATGTTTTCTTACGAAGCTGTCCTAGGTAGGAAGCGGCATCGGAGGCAATTGAAATATGTCGCGCGTGTCGAGCTCATCGCCCTTTGTTGTCGCACGCGTCGCACGCTTGTTTTTGTCGTCCACGTAGGACGAAGCGTTAGTTTCTGAAATACAGGGCGTTGTATAATTTTAAAATAATGTGAAAACCGCATTTTTGTATTTCTACTTATAAACGAGAAACCCTGTAAAACACACGAAAATGGCACACCCTGTACACAAACTCAATTTTGTTTTAATTTTCCGTGAACTTTTTGACAGGTATTGTATAAACTTGGTATAAACATTTTTCTTAAAATGATCACAAGATATTGCTCACTCAATTGCGTTGCCATAATTAACAAATACTATGAAGGAAACTGCAGGTCGCACGACGCTCAAAATGGAACGAAATATGCTGGGAATTAGTGATGTGTCGGTATTTGAGTAACGCGATTTTGGAGCGGTATTCTTTTGTAACGCCGTGTCGCGCTCCACAACGAATGGGGAACCTGTTACTGAAGAACGACGATCACAATGACGACAAAATTATAAATTATTTATAATTTGCAAATAAATTATTTATAATCGTTCTTGAGGTTAGCTTGAACCGTAGTAACCTATAGCGACGTGTTTAGCTCCAGCTGTCGCGATTTCGTCGGTCGCCTACAATAGTTACTGGAACTATACGTAGCATCGAGCGATTTCGATGGCGACAGCGACGTGTTCGCTTCAGCCGTCGCGCTCCTAGAGTTGTAGTTCCCTGACGCGTAACTGCTGTAACTGGGCATTGACGTTCGACTTCGGCGGCGCGGCGGCCTACTTCGCTCCAGCCAGCCGTCGCGCTCCTAGAGTTTCAGTTCCCTGTCGCGAACAGAAGTAACTGCTGTAACTGGCTATCGACGCTCGACCTCGGAGGTGGCTTACTTCGTTCCTGCAGTCGCTGGAGCGCTTATAGGGTTTCGTTTTCGCCTGTAGCGATTGGGTCGGTTACTATTGGCGTTGGTGCTCCCGTTGCCGTCGCTACGTTACTTTTGAAATAGCGATTTCTGGTATGTACTAAGCATGGTATAAAATAACGTTGTTTGAAAGATGAAACGTAAAAGCAAATAAAATAAAATGAAAATTTTATTTGCTTTTATACATTTATATAAGTTTTATTGTTTATATCTATTTTTAAGGTCTGATGATGGCTGAAATTGCCGAAACCGATCACCAATAAAGAATTTTTTTGACAGTGGTTTGTGGGAGTAGGTAGGTAGTATAAAATAAAAGTTGGTACCAATGCCAGAAATACTACATAAGCGAGGACGCGACACTTAGGAAGTTGGAACCTCGATTACAAAATCGCGGTATTTTGTCGCGGTATTTTTCTGGAATGGTCGCTATTGTAACGCGACTCATGTGGAACCGGTATTCCCATCACTACTGGGAATAACCAAGAAGGACCGTAAAAGAATAGAGTAGATACGGCCAAAGATCCAGGTAATAGATGTCATCCAGAGAATCAAAGGACTCAAATGGGAATGGGCGGAATACCTGACAAGAAGGCAGGACAACAAATGGACCACAAAAATTACAGCATGGTACTTAAGAGGAATTAAACGACCTAGAAGCAGGCCAAACCTGAGATGGGACCATGATATTAGTAAATTAGGAGGGATAACTTGAAGCCGCATAGACAACAATGGGTCTAACTACAAAGAGAGTATCTAAACATGTGAGGCTGGGAGTTAAAACATCGTTTTGAGAAACTCTTGAAAAAGGCCTAACAAACCAAAAGATATCATCGCTTTCCACACAAAGTGACATAACTGACGTTTTTTTCGCTCTACTGCAAACTTTTCAAAATGTTACGACACTTTGTGTGGAAGACGAGGATATAATATGTAGAGATAAAAATAATCTCATTAAATATGAAACATCAAAAAGCGTGTTTCATTAAAACATCGATATTTTACTTACTTTTTGAAGCCTGCAGCTGTATCAGGTATTTTGCTAGGGTCGGTAACTAAAGCAGTTTTAACTTTCGAAGGATCGAAAAGTGAGGTTATGTAGAGATCACCGACTCTGTTCAAGTCTTCAGTTGTAACATATTCCAAAGCTTCCAAAAGTTTCCTGAAAAGTATAATAATATACATTTGTTCAATACAATGATCCATATTTTTATCAAATTTATCAACGTAGCAAAAATCTGCGATAGGCTTGGTGCATAACTAGCATAAATTTTTTATGAACATCTTTTAAAATTATAATTATGTTATGTATAACTAGTAAATAGTACCTTTAAAAAACTTCGTTACAGCCGAAATAACACAAGTTATATCTCCAATAGCAAAACCGGTGCGTAAAACTATGCTCGCTACCGTAGTTGAACTCATCTAAAAAGTTTTATTAGCTTCAATAATAAATTATAATACAAGTTAGACCTTCTAAAGATATCAACGTATTTACATTTTTATTTTTTTTAGAATTTTCACAAATTATACTTCCTAAAACACTTTTAGAATAATTATATAACCTTTTTTTTTGTATACTCGCTATTTAAAACCGTGTATTTGTATATACCAGTTGTTTCGATATTCTACGACGGTGGCAGCAATGGCGGAGAATGCACCAAGCCTATATTATATTTCTAGAAAGTTCATAACAAAGCAAAAGAAATATATACAGGTTGTCCCATTTAAAAAATCATAAGTCTTCCAGCGAAAAACTAGTTACGCCACTGGATTCTATGTGAAAAACTCTACAGGACTGTTTCAAGTTATAAAAACCGAGATACGACACGCGACGGGAGTTGAAAAACAGGAATTAAGAGGGCTAGGATAAACATCTTTAGTTTAATAAAAAAAAATATATCTTTATATCTCTACTCGTAAACGTGAAACACCATAAAACATACGAAAATGGGACAACCTGTACATATTAAACAATTTTTCATACCTATTGTAAGAATAATCGACACCATCAAAATACGATCGAAGCGACAAGCCGACCACACTGCCGATCGTTTTTTCCTCTTCAATTATATCAAAAATTAAGGAACTTTTAGCCGACTCTAGTAGAGTACTGTCCCACTCTTTGGTGCTTACGTGTTTGTTGACAATCTCTTTTGCTTCTTGGTAGGCACTAAGGACGTTGGTGGCCTTGGCAAAGATCAGATAGAGCAGGCCTTCGCTAACCTTGACTGCTATTCTGTAACCGTACGAGTAGCCTTTGCCACGAATTTGTTTCCACATTGGACCCTAAAAATGTTATAAAAAAAACTAAAAAAACAGTGTGTGCACTATGTGCGCATATTTGAAGTGAAACTTCTTACTAACAGCTATTAAATTGAATGATTTGAAGGGTATACCGTGCTGGCAACTGCTACTTTTGGGTCGGCATTTACATGTGTGGAAGTAAATCGTATAGGGATCTTACTAAGTCGGGGTGAGAGAAATGCGACAGACCGACGCGACGCGCGACGGTGTGCTGTTGCGGCGTTGCCGATACGATAATAAGATTTTCCCTATCAAGTAAAGTAAAATCAAGAGGTGAAAGTAAAAGTAAAATTAAAAGACTTTTTTTCAAGAGATAACTAGATAAAATCATTAGACATGTTTCTGAGCATCTGAAATGGAATTATAAGGATATTGTGAGGGTGTCATTTTTTTATAACGAGAAAACGTCAGTAATCGCGATAATTTAAAAACTCAACTTTTTAAAATATAACAGGCCATAACTCAAGAACCACTTTAGATATTGAAACTTTTTTTTATTTTCAAGATCGGATATTTTACAATATGTTTCAATAAGAAAAATTCGATAAGGTTGTTTTTTCCATTCAAAAATTGTAAACAATTCATACATGTACTGTTAGAGCATAGCAATTTTCAGCAATCGTGTAATTTTTTTATTGATAAAGATTTTCACATACTGTGTACAAAGAAAATACATGCTGGCTGCGGCGCGCCGCTGACTCAAGAAAAGGATCGATACGGCCACCGAGTGGGGGTTTAAGATTATTATTTGTAGACATTGTATTGTCAACTCTGACGCGTAGCGCATCTCTCGCGTAACTCTGACGCGTAACACGTGCCCGACGACATACAGCAGGAATATTAACAAAGTTCTTGAAAAAACTACAGTCTATTATTTCTAATAGATTTCGAGATATCGATTTTTGAATTCAGAGTTCGACCACTATCGAACACCCACTCAATTCCACTTATTTTTACCAAAAATGCAAGTCTTTCTAGCTTGCACTTAAAAAAATTCAAGCTATAGGGAAAATTACAACGACTCGTTAATAAATAAACAAATCAAGTGTCACGAGATGTAATTAAATCGTGAAGTTGAACGCATGACGTACACCTTTCCCTAGAACTTTAAGTATTGACAGAGATATTGATTGGGTCGACCAGTCAACTGCGACAAATCTGCTATATCCCCTTAGCGATGTGCACAGTTTCTCGGTTTATTTCGTACGTTTGGCAACATGTTTATTGTCCTCTCTTTGTTTAGTACATTATAAACGCATTGTACTCTTCTTACATACGGAAATCTCGATCCAAGACTAACCTTTGCCAGCCCTTAGTATATTTGTTTATGAACGTTTTTTATAAACTTCAAAAAAATGACAGTTAATATAAAACCGTATACTATTCTAGCTTTATAATAATTTTATAATGTTGTTTTTTTAATTTTTATTAAAAAACGATAATTCTATCACCCGGCCGGATAGCCCTGGCAGCTCTGGCCATTAAACCAAAACATTACCACATCTATCTATATCACTGACCACTACTAACCAACAACAATTGTTAACAACATCTAACAATTTGTTTTGTGTGAATTGCGGTTTGTTTTTGTATAAATGTTCTGTTTATTGTTATTATATTGTTTATTATTCAATATTTATAGTGATTTATAGTAATTTTATTAAATTATACGAATATTCTCGTTAATTATTGGTTTGAAATAAATATGCCTGTCCTCCAATGAAAATACGAGTTACTAACTCTAAATTCTAATTCTGATCTGGCAAATGAGCTAGATGTCTTATCTAGACCGATATTCAGAAGTTACAAACCAATCGATGAAAATATGCATGAAAATTCCACACCTGTAATTTTTAACCAATCAAAACGTGTTTTTTAACAAATCATCATGGCAACGGATACATTTTAGTGATAATTTTTTCCTTGTGGGCACCCAACAGCGAATTATACTGGAAATTTTTTGACGTTTATAATGACAGAATATTTTTTTGAGAGTCTGGTTTTTATTTGTTTACATGATAATTTTGATACATTTCAATTACAAAGCTGAGATGTTTTCTTTTTTCTTAATGGCGAAAATGTACGACTTGGAATGTACTGAATTAAATGTCTATGTGTAATAAAATATATATAATATTTAGACACTATTTTCTCAGTGGCGTAGCGTGGATTAGGTGCGCCCGGGGTGGAGAGCCACTAAGAGAGAGGTTTGCCGCCCCTACAGAATCAGTCCGCCCCCTTTATAACAATTTCTTGTCGCCCCACAGGTACTTGGAAGGTCGCCGCCCGTGGCGTCCCGCCCCCGCCTTGCTACGCCACTGTATTTTCTTCACCTTTTTTCCATTTAGTACTTTGAATTTTGAGTAGTTTAGATGCAAATATTCGTGATCAATTCGAAACAAATTTTCTTTCTTCAAGTAGGAGCCACAATCCTCCATTAATGCAAATAAAATAGGGTAAATAAGTCATCGTACGATGATTGATCATTACATCAGACAATTTCACGCATATTTTGCATGTAGTATGATTTTCAAACCAATTCATTTTTAAAACAAAGAATTTTGTTGTTTTTTAAATGCTGCACGATATTCTTTATTACAACAAAACGCGAGTTTTTCTGATATTTTGAACTGTCAAAATACGATGATCACAGCCTTTTATGATTGACGCTTGCTGACGCTGCGCGCTGGTTATGAATTCCATACCAATAAAGCGTTGCAATGCAAAAAAGCAATTTTCTACCACTTGTAGTTACTCAAAACTTATGCAAAATTGAAGAATATATTGTGTTGTGTCTTGAGATGATATTTTCGTGCAACTACAACGAGTAGAAGTCAACAATTTAAAGGTCTAGGTATATCCTCTCTGTCGAAATCATACGATTTTTCTGCGCAAAAGTTTGTAAACTGCTTCCATACGCTTGACTTCGATTTCCTAGTATTCGCGGGTGTCAACTGCTTAATCTCCTGGCGAATATTTTCTTTGCTTTCTTGACCGAAGCGAAACATTTTTTTAAGTCGTGCCGCTTGACAGCTTCAAAACTGAAATAGTTTTTAGGTTTGGGTGTCACTTAGTTACCATAGTAACTAAATAATCAAGTCGACCAAAAATCGAAAAATATGTTTTAATTATTTTTTTTTCAAACACAATTTGGTGTGGAATTTTCTTACCGAATACCACACGAGGTCAAATTAAATAAAAAATTTGAGCTCTAGTGGTATTACTAGTGAAAATTTACTTCCAGCACACAACCAGAGGATATTGGTACACATCAAGGTTGGTACAGTATCAAGTTTATTATAGCCGCTTATGGTACAATCGTTAACCAGTGTTGCCACAAGTTCATTTTTCATCGGTGTAGATTATCAAGAGATAGCGGGGTTAAATTATTTTATAAAGGGGTAGATCTACCCCGAATGGGATGACTGTGGCAACACTGCCGTTACCACTTTTCCTCTCGCTAGCTCGTGCGTCACGGCCGTCATTCAAGGCCGTGTATCATGATAAAGTAAAATGAAGTGCTGCTCAATATCTTAAATTATATGACAAACATTTATGCCAAAATTTCATTTAGTTAGGTTTATAGGCCTAAAGCCTATAATGCGATTAATTTTGCTAATTAGTTTACTTTTGTTCATAAAATCTTTGTACTCAGATCTACTATTATTTTGAAGAAAAAAAAAGAAAAAGAAATAATTAAATTAGAATTATTATCATGTACTTACCTCCGCTTGTACCAAATACTGAACGTACAGCATCAAGGCTGGAAGATCCTTATCTTCAAAAGAAGTAATACACTTGGTCGTCTGATAGAAGAAAGACGATTCAATACATCCTAAACCGATTATGCAACCAGGCTTAGGAGCATATTCCGGATCGCTTAAAAGATCGTAATCTGGAATACACTTTAACCTAAAAAAAATAGAGTTCACTTTTCATTTCCTCAAATTCAAAAATAAAGGAAAATAGTTACTTTTGAATTTGGGATAGATTTTCAGTAACATAAAACTGATTCAATGTTTTTGCTGGGTCAGTCAAGTTATCTAAATTTCCTGCTAGATAAAGTGTTAGATTAGATGAGCTAGTTATGTTGGATCTAAGCTTCTCAAGCTGATCTAGCACTTCTTGAGATTGGTCTCCGTTAAGTTTTTCGGTGAGTTCTGATAAGAATTTGCTTTGAAGAAGTATTCCATTTACATAAACGTTAGTTCCTAAAACGAGTTGTAAAGTAAATACAGTATCAGTAAGGCTAAAATTAAGGAAGTTAGTGTGATCAAATAAAAATGGGTACAGTATACAGGGTGTCCCAATATGCCGTGGACAGAGAACTACTACGTATTTTTGACGGTGCCGTTAAAAAAATCAAAAGTTGTAGTCAATTCCGGTACCGAAAATAATTGAATACATCAGTTAATTCAACCTGATCAAACAGAGATAGATAGAGCATTAGAAACTAGTTTGTAGAAGTTGATTTATTTATAATAACTACGATTAATATTATGCGTATTATTTGATCATACACTGAGATTTCAAACTCACAATAAAAAAAGTTAAAAATAATATTTTTCAATTGCTGGCCTGGATATTATTTATTTGAATCTTTCAATTGGCTCGATTTTCCATGTTCAATGTTAATTAACGCTGATCAATATTGTTGCGATGAGTACAATCAGATTAAATAATTTAAAAAAACATAGTCGGACTTGAAATTATTTCAAATAACAATTAAATAGTTTTGTTATTGTTAAGGTACTCAAAACAAAAAAAAACTATAAAGTGTGTCATATCATTGTACTCAAAAGACCGAGTTCTTTCAAAACCTGAAATAAAAAATGCAGGTCCGTATTTAAAAAAATTAAGTGGGCCTCTGTATGTCACAAATTATCAGCCAATTTGAAAATCTAAAAATACTATCAGATAGCCCTAATAAAGTGGCTATGAGAACATGCAATTAGTTTTTTTTTGATTTTGTAAAAAGTAACGACAGGAAAAAATAAAATTGATTTTCAAAAAAATCCGTTTTTTCCAAAAAACTCAACAATCTTTGAAATTTTTATGAACATCCTCAGGAGCAACTTTGCTCCAATTTAACCATCTTTGTATCTACTACGGTTTTCGAGATACCAATGCTCGTACCTTGAATTTGTAGCACCCTGTATAATAGTTCGTTTTTTTTTGGATATCTTCCGGAAGGATTCTGTTATTTTTAATTTGCACAACGGCATTTTATTAGTCATAAAATTGCCCAACTATTCTATAATTTAACCTTCTTATGTATTATGGTTTCCGAGATATCAATAATCGCCCTCGAATTTAGGACATCCCGTACATACCTTTTGTTTTAACAACATTTAATAAAAACTTCGGTTAACTCAGGAATAAACACAGTAAATTTCAAAGTAAAATGCCATTTATTCATAGATAAAGGAAACAAGTTTAGATTGGAAAGTGTCCATAAGGACAATGTAAAAATACTATTTGGCGCTATTCTTACAACGGTCGCTCTCCAAAGTTTTTGGTAATTTCGGAGCGGTTCGGCTTTTTCTGGAATTATGTCGCCAAATATTATTTATTCAAATTTATTACTTTCTTTTAATTTTTTAAATCAAATACTGTGTCTTGCATATGAGAAACTTTATTTTATATAAAGATTTGTATGAAATACCTATGATTTTTTCAGTTCACAGTTCACACAGCTTTTTAAGTTTTTAATGCCACTTTTCACAACTATTACGGGTTTGAGTAAATAAAATTTAAGTTAAACTCACAAGATAGCAATAATTACTTTGAAAATGGACGCTTTAAACACTTGAAAATGGACGCATACACTTCAATGAGGGCGGTTTAAATTTTAAAAGATTTTATAATTTTGAAGATACCGTCTTTGACAAGAGAAAAATTATTTCTGTTCTTGTTTGCGGATGTTCTTAGCAACCGCTATGGCAGCGCCCTACAGCGTATGCGCTCCAAAACAATTATAAGTTTTGGCGGCAAGCTGAGCAGTCCAATTTAAACTTGTTTCTTTTATCTATGCATTTATTTGACTATTCTAATATCGTTTTATACGATAAAACAAAAGTAGTTGAAATATACCGACTTCATTATTATAATAAAACACTTACCTTTAGAATACCACAAGTTTTCATGGCATAAGAAGCGACATTTCTACCGCTTCTTTTAGCCTGTGCAACTGTATTGTTCATTTTTAAAGCAATAACTTTAATTCTATCTAGAGTAAATTTGGTTTTATAGAGCAATTCTTGCAGCCATTGCATTCCTTTCTCGTGTTTGCTTGGCCTCTACCTGTATGGCTAATGTTGCTGTTTGAGAGTAGGACCCACAGGAGAACAAACTACCTCCACCTAAGCCTAAAAATAACAAAAAATACAATAAATACAGAGTATATGTATAAGCTAAGAAATCTAGTACCTATAGAAGTTCCTGTGGTAACTGTATCGATCATTCAACTGAGCTACTTACATCTTCATAAGGAATTAATTGACCATCTCTTTCAATTGGTAGTTCTAGCAAACTTTCCAAAAGTAAAGGTAAGTATACCCTCAAATCTTGAGGAACTTTTGAAGTATCTAGTAACCCATAAATCTAAAATCAATATTTTATTTTTAAGGTTGCCTCAACCTTTTTTAACCTAACATCTTTGACAAGGTAATAAATTGACTGGTCATTAGTCCAAGAAAATAGGCCTTCACATACGAAGTTTTGGTAAAAAGTTGAATTTTTGATATAAGTTACTTTAAAAGATCTACTTAGAATATACGGAATAATATACATGTATTGATTTCTTTCGAAAATCGACAACTATGATCCCTTCCCCGACACGAACGGTACATTGTGAGACAGGAAATTGTAGAGAGAAACAAGCCCTATAACATAGGATACAACATTTTAATGAACAGTGCTTTCCATACAATCAATAAAATGAAAAATATACGAAATAATATGCGCATGTACTGATTTCTTGCGAAAATCGACAACTATGAAACTATGTACTCTTCCTGGACATAAACGGTACATTGTGAGACAGAAAATTGTAGAGAGAAACAAGCCTTATAACATAGGATACAACATTTTAATGAACAGTGCTTTCCATAAAATCAATAAAATGAAAAATATACGAAATAATATGCATGTACTGATTTCTTTCGAAAATCGACAACTATGAAACTATGAACTCTTCCTGGACACAAACGGTACATTGTGAGACAGAAAATTGTAGAGAGAAACAAGCCCTATAACATAGGATACAACATTTTAATGAACAGTGCTTTCCATAAAATCAATAAAATGAAAAATATACGAACTAATATGCATGTACTAATTTCTTTCGAAAATCGACAACTATGAAACTATGAACTCTTCCTGGACACAAACGGTACATTGTGAGACAGGAAATTGTAGAGACAAACAATCCCTATAACATAGGATACAACATTTTAAAATCAACAATGATTTCCATAAAATCAATAAAATGAAAAATATACGAAATAATATGCATGTACTGATTTCTTTCGAAAATCGACAACTATGAAACTATGAACTCTTCCTGGACACAAACGGTACATTGTGAGACAGAAAATTGTAGAGAGAAACAAGCCCTATAACATAGGATACAACATTTTAATGAACAGTGCTTTCCATAAAATCAATAAAATGAAAAATATACGAAATAATATGCATGTACTAATTTCTTTCGAAAATCGACAACTATGAAACTATGAACTCTTCCTGGACACAAACGGTACATTGTGAGACAGGAAATTGTAGAGACAAACAATCCCTATAACATAGGATACATCATTTTAAAATCAACAGTGATTTCCATAAAATCAATAAAATGAAAAATATACGAAATAATATGCATGTACTGATTTCTTTCGATAATCATTAACTATGAAACTATGAACTCTTCCTGGACACAAACGGTACATTGTGAGACAGAAAATTATAGAGAGAAACAAGCCCTATAACATAGGATACAACATTTTAATGAACAGTGCTTTCCATAAAATCAATAAAATGAAAAATATACGAAATAATATGCATGTACTGATTTCTTTCGAAAATCGACGACAGTGTAATCTCTAGAGTAAAAATATGATAAAAAATGCTTATTGCGAATACCTTGATGGATTGGTAACGAGTTATAATGCAATGGTATGAAAAAAAGTTTATAATTTTGTCTGGGGTAGACAATGGCTTTTTTTCTATATTATTAGCACGCCACTGCTGTATATGGTAATTGTAAAACAATTTCCGATGCACGTGATCAACTTTGAGCGATAAGCGATGGCGACAGCGCTGCCAGATTGTGATATATTTATGAGATTAATTTAAAATTGACAAACATATTTATTATATCATATTTTAAAGAGTTTTACGTTTTATTTTTAATTTAATAACTAATATTTTAGTGATTAATTGTTTTATTTGTTTTATAGCCTATTTTACTTATTAGATATTAGCAAAAACTAGTCCTTTATGAAGATTATTATAAACGTTATTATGGGTTATTTATTTATTGATGTACAACTTACAACGCCATAAATGGTAATAACAAGTAAGAGGGTGCTATTAATCACAGAATTTCAAAATAGTTATAAAAACAGGGAAGCTACAAGCTTTTTGCTTCGACTGTTTAAATGCTTCGGCATATTTTCAACACACAATTTCAGGAACTGCAAAACAAAAAATCGAAAATTTAGTTCTTGAAAGAACTGTTTGAGCTTTAAAAAAAATTCAATTCAATTTAAAAAAAACTATGAAAATAGGCAAAAAAACGAGAATTACTCACGAAGATTCAACAACACGATATTATATAAAATAATGACTGACACTAGGATAATTATTGTCAAATAATAAAGGACAACATTTCTGAACACGGCGCAATGTGAGAGATAATAAAATTCGGTTTAAACTAATTTTTGCAGCTTTAATCTAAATAAAATATCTGTTAGAATCATTTGCTCTATAAAGTAAAATGAGGAACTGCTCGGTATCTTAAATTATACAACAAAGTTAAACATTTTTGCCAACATTTCATTTAGTCAGGTTTATAGACTTTAGTGTCAATGTCGATATGATTGATGACGTGCACCGGAAGTTGTTTTGTGATTACAATAGTTATAAGTTATAATGTAATGGTATGAAAAAAAAAAAAGATTTTATAATTTTGTCTGAGGTAGGCAACGTCTCTTTGCCTATATTATAAGCACGCCACTGCTGAATAGATATAGATCAGTCAAGTTATTAACCTGTCAATGATAGAAAACCCACAAACACAAATCCTGTTTTCAAATGATCAAAGTAAGTAAAGATGGGTGTCTGAGACAGATCCAGTCTACCATCCGGATTCGAGTCCGTTCTGTATCTGTCTAAATTATGAAACTTAATCGACTTCAAACTCGGGATGGGCACAGAGGTCAACATTTCTTTTGGCGGTTCTCTGTCGTTGAACTCGATGGCTTTTTGCAAAATGTCAGCTTTCTCTTTCAAGCCTTCGAGAGCCAAAGTCTCTCTTTGTTTCTCCACTCTTAGTTTTTCTTCTTTCGCCATTTCTTGCTGTTCTTCCTTGCTCGGATAGCATTGGATTGATATATACTTGTTATTAACGAAGTACTTGTCGAGAATTTGTAGCCAGAATGATTTGGATTCTTTGCTTAGTTTAGCCAGATCGTCTAGTGGATTAACTCTTTGTTGTAGCTAATAAAATAAAAAGATAATCATCAGAATAAAGCTTCATTCAAACAATCTGGAAATTAGTGGAATAAATTAGTGGTTTCAATTAGCGTAGAAATCTGTTCCTTTAATTTCAATGTAAGCATTCAGAACGTCAAAATTGGTGATAGTAATTTTTAGTTAGTGGACACACTATTATTTCAGTCAAATAACTATCTACTCAACGTGTTTATTTTTTGTTAATAATGACATGTATTGACTATATGCATTCTAAATATCTTGAGAACGTGAAAAGTCACGGAAATGTATATTTTTTTCACTCAGTAGTTTTATACAGGTACGGACGAAAAGTTATTACTCCTAAAAACGGTTAAAACACAATACATGTAGATGGCGTCTCCTACAAATAGGAGTCATATTGACACCAAAATCAAATTTCTCATGTCAAAAAACTCCCAGACACCAATTTTCATTCAAATATTGACGTTACTTCAGAAATTATTTGAAAAAAATCGAAATAAAAATGAAACTTCTACACCCTGTATGTCCGAAACTAAGCGTTTTAGAACATAATTAATAAGAACTTTTTTACTTATCTTTGTCTGCAGAATATGCTGCCGAAGTTAAAATATATCGATAGGTAAATTACGATAAGTTATCGATAGATAAAAAAAAAATTTTTTTTTTCTAAAATGTATTATCGTCCATCCCTAATCGGAATTATAAAATATGAAAAAAATTGACCAAAACAGTTTTTTTTCGCAAAGAATTATAAAAGATAATATCTTACATCTTCCTTGGTATTTCCATACAACATATGCCCAATTATCATAAAGGCGATTGAATGATGGGGATTGTTTTCGATGTTACTGATATTCTCCAACTTATATCTGTTAATAATACTTTCAAGTTTTTGCATGTCGATCTCTTCACTGTTTAGAATCCTTTGCAATTCCTCTTTTAACTTGCTTTTTAATTCACTCAATTTTGATACTGGCACATTCTCAAACATTATATAGAAACAAGTTTCCGAATTCTCATATAAGTTGTAACACACCTAAAAAAATAGATGTAAAATGTACAGGGTGTACATTAAATAAATGCCAGTATTGGTAGTATACAAAAAAATATCTTAGTAATTTTGTTTAAGTGCAAACGTAAAATATGTACTAGGATGTATTCCAGGAAAATATTTTAACTTCTACAGGGTGGCTCAAAAAAGTATGAGTGGATTGAGATCAGTGGATTGAGATTGGCATGATTTAAATCAAATGATTTAAATCATGATTTAAATCGTGATTTAAATCAAGTGATTTTTTAAATTTTAATCATGCGATTTAAATCAAAAAAATGTTTTATTGAAACTTTATTATAAATCAAAATATAAATGTAAAAGTTACAAAAATGTGTCCTAGACAACTATAAAACATATTTCTGTAACGGGTATAACAGAAAATAAATCGAAAAATAATTGTAAATGTTATAAAACTATAGAAAAATATCTATTCGTCAATTTAATTCTTTGACCGATTTTTGAAGTAATTTCGTGTGAATCCATTTTAGACCGCTAAACACATTTATTTTAAAATTTATGTATAAGTGACAAAAATTCGCTGTTTGAATACATATCATTCGCATATTCGCAGTCTAGTGCAGAACTAGGTTCTTCTAATATAGAGACTATATCTTTATTCCCGAGAATCTATAATCGTTGTCAGAAAATATGTTTTATATTTTTTTTTGAAACGGTTGTATGTCTACAAATTCCTAGCGACATTTTGATCTGCAGTAAGTACTTTACACTTTGACATTAGATTTATAATACATACTAATTTCTTCTCTACTTAAGAATATTTCGGAACAATAGTGTATTGTTTTATTAGGAGTATAAATAATATATAGTATGTATAATATATAATACATTTTTACTCGGAATAGAACATATACTATATTTTATAAACATTACAAATAATTTTTTAGTCAATTACAAACATTACAAATAAAAAAAAAACAGTAATCGAGCAACAATTTGTACACTCGTTGAATTTTACACTTAATATCAATTTAATAATATATTTTTGTAGTTTTATGCCTAGGCGTTAAAATGACAAAAATTAATACTTTTCAGACGTTTGAAAAAAAAATCCTTTTCATTTGAAGCGAACGACTTTTTTTGCGGAATATACTGGTTAGGTTACGACAGATGTGGAAAAATCACAAGGGCCCATAGAATTGTTAATGTTATCGGTATCGGGGTTTAGATATAGCCATTTACGATAGGACTTTAATTGGAAATAAGTCGTAGTCATTTGTAAATCCGATTTAAATATTGTTTTGAATTAAAATCAAAAAAATCTGATTTAAATCAAAAAAATCTGATTTAAATAAAAAAATCTGATTTTTTTGATTTTAAAAAAAAATCATGATTTTTTCCAACCCTGATTGGGATACATTTTTTCAAACAAAATACCCTGTATATTATTGCATTTTTGGCTTTCTTTCTGATCACTTTACATAATCCTAAGATATTATTAAATATGTTTTGATAATTTCAGAGATATTAATAAATAAATAAAAATATACAGCCTTTTTAAAAAAATATTAAAAATACAAAAATACCCTGGAATCAAAACTATATTAGATATTTACTATAATTATTGGTCTTTATTTAGTTTGCTATGAATATAGTAATATAAAATCATACAGGGTGTTCAAAATTCCACGTCAAACTTTCTACAATATAAAACGATTTTTCTTCGTTCTTTTAAATGAACACCCTGTATATTATTTTTTGATTGAGAGAGAATTAAAACATTTTAATAAACATTTTCTGTATTAAAAGTATTTCAAAATATTTAACGGTTTTGCAGATATTGGCGTTATTATTCCATATGGGCTTTTAGCACATTTCAAGCACATAAACATAATACTGTGTGGGAACACAGGGCGTCAAATAATTTACAACTGCTTTTAAAAATAGCAAATAGATTTTTTTTCTCCAAATACCCTCACTTTAAAACACCTTGTACAAAAAAATCAAAGAAAAATATTGTGTGTTTGCATGTTTACTTACATTACTGGCATACGGATCGTCAATTTCAACAAATGCCTTCGGCAATGGAGATACAGAATTCTCAGTAAAATACTTTAATAACAGCGAACATGCTGTCATTGTGTATAAATCAGTAACACACGACGGCCCTCTCCAAGCTATAGCATACAGACCATTATCTTCATCGTCAGACGGATATTTAATAACCAATTCCTTAGAAGAATCCAGTGGCGGTACAGGAGATTGCCATGGTCTTTGAAAAGGTCCTCTTTCACCCTGAAATTAATTTATTAATAATAAATATACAGGGTGGTCCGAATTGTAACTGGGAAACTTCTGCAAAATATACTGCACATAAAAATAAATAAAAAGTTTGCATAAATGTATGTCCTAAAATGCTTCGTTTTGGAGATACAGGGTGTAAAAGCTTCATTTTTATTTCGATTTTTTTTCAAATAATTTCTGAAGTAACGTCAATATTTAGATTAAAATTGGTGTCTGGTAGTTTTTTGACATGAGAAATTTGATTTTGAAACACCTACATCTGTTTTAACTGTTTTGAAGAGTAATCATTTTTCGTTTGTACCTGTATAAAACTACCGAGTAAAAAAAATATATGTATATTTACAACGTTTTTTACATTAAAAAGATCTCTTGGTAAAAATCGCTATGAGTAATGGTTCTCGAGATATTTGGAATCGAAATTATCAATACATCGTTGACATAAATTAAATATGTTGACTAAATAGTTATTAGACTGAAATCATAAATTTGAAATGTTTTTGTGCCAACAGAAAGCGTTTTATCATCATTTTTCCGCAGAAAAATTTATGATTAATTTTAAAAAAATAAAAATTTCCCAAATTTATTATTCCACTCAAATAACTATCTACTCAACGTGTTTAATTTTTGTCAAAAATGACAGGTATATTGACTATTTCCATTCGAAATATCATGAGAACGGTTGCTCGTAGCGATTTTTGCAAAATATCGATATATGCAAAAATCACGGAAATGTATATTTTTTCACTCAGTAGTTTTATACAAGTAGGGACGAAAAGTTATTCCTCTTCAAATATGTTAAAACCTTGTTAAAACACATGCTGATAACGCCCCCTACAAATAGGAGTCATATTGACGTCAAAATCAAATTTTCATGTCAAAAACCTCCCAGACACCAATTTTCATCCAAATATTGAAGACACTTCAGAAATTTTTGGAAAAAATCGAAATAAAAATGAAACTTGTACACCCCGTATCTCCGAAACTAAGCAATTTAGGACATACATTTATACGAACTTTTTTACACAGTTTTATCTACAGAATCTGCTATCACAAACTGTTCTAAATAATAATAAACAAGATCTGTAAAAACATACTTTAGAAAGTATTTGAAATTCTAGAGGTTCCAAAGCTTTGAAAACATCTTGCGGATTGATTTGCCCAGTAACTATAATTTTCAAGTTTTCGGGTCTATAAAGCTCTTTATGATACGATCGAACCTAAAAAAATATGTAGATAAAAATCGTCAAATCGTTTTCTTAATGATATACTTTTGTGTTATTAGTTGATTCCCTCAAATTCTTCATTATACCACCAGTTTCAGAAGAATATCCGCAACGGCCGGGGTAAATGTTTCGAGCTACAGCCAAATGCAATCGAGATTCAGCTGAGTTTTCCCTGCCTTGCATTTCACAATAAACAACGCCAGCGTCTTCACCCTCTCCTGTTATGTGATGAACTTCGGTAACAAAACTTTCCTCCTAAGTTAATTACAATAATTATATTAATATTATACAGAATTAATTTATCCAGTATTATTTAATAGGCGACAAAATTTTAGTGGCGTAAATTTAAGAATAAACAAATTTCAAGTTGCCTAAAGTATGTTTTTTGGATTTATTTTTTTGCAAATTGTATGGGTTACGCAGTAGCGAAATACCCCCAACCCCCCAGCCAGACTTAGATTCTGGGTTCACAAGTTATTAAAATTTATTTTTTTTGTTATTCTAACTTGCCTAAAATATGTTCTCTAAATATGTCGCCAGCTCTCCGGCTATGAAAAGATCTTTTTAGATGGAAAGTAAGGCAAGTGACGATAAACGTTTATTTTTCATGGAATCTCTACTATACATTTTAATGCATTTCAAACATGAAAAATGTCTCTCAACCCAGGTACTTGTAAATGGTGTAGTAACGAACAAAACAAACAAGTTGAAAGCCTCTGGAAATATATTTCCAGGATTATTCTCCTTAAATTATTTTATAATCGAAATTATCATATTTATTATTAATACCTGCAATTTATTCATTAAAGTACGTTGGTCAACAATAACATTTTTTGTTTGTTAAATCGCTATTAAATCAATATAACAAGTTTGTTAAATCAGATGTTAAATGCGTTGGAAATTTTTTATAGGATTCTTTAAATTTCGGATCCGCAAGAGATAAATAAAAATAATTGAGACATACCAGTACCTATCTGCAAACCTTATTTCTAAACGTATAACAATGTTATCTAATATTTCATAAAATAAAATTCGCAAAAATATTTGACTTAGCCGCTGTTATTAACATATCGAATTCTGTAATATCTGTTGTATCGTCTTCTTGCGCCGAGTAAAATAACGCGCTTTTTTATTTCGGATTCTTTTATTTCTGTGGCGTGTTCTGAAATACAACCGGTTATATCATTTTGAATAATCTCGGACAAGCCCGAAAAATGTTTCCAATTTGCTTTAAACGTTTTTTGAATTTTCATATAAAAGTTTTAAATGCTACGTATAATGTGAATCATATGAAATATCCCCTTAACGAAATGTGATATATCCCCTTATGAAATATCGGGAATATCCCCTTAACTTCTAAGCCTACCGAGCCTCCACGACTTCATGCGAAGGCGACCGGAGATTTCGCCTAAGTCCCGCCTTAATACGATGCAACTCCGCCTTACGTCGCGTCGCTACCGCACTTCTACCGCACGATGAGTTAGACAGAGACAGAAGACTGCCGTACGTCGTGTATCGACTCTGATAGTAAGCGATGAAGAAATCGCCGAACCAAGGCACTCCAACGGTCAAAACTATTTTGTTTTCTAACGCAGCGACACAGTCAGCGTACGCCAGCGATAATGAATATTTTAATATACAAGACCACAAATATTAAAATAATATTGATTATTAAAACACACTTCCATGTATTAACAGTATTTTTATGTATTGGCAACATTAATAGTAAATAATGTAATGTAATAAACCGCTTAAATTCAGCTAAAATTTTAGGTTAGGTTAGGTAGGTTTTTCTTTTCAATTTATTTTCTGAAAAATATCAATATAAACTCATGATATTAACTGAAACAAATAGCAAGTTAACTAGTTTGAAAACTAGCTATAGGAAACCAGCTCCTTTGCAAAAATAGACAAATTTTTACAAAATAACAGCGTTTTTAGTTAGTTTGTAAAATAGCTGGTTAGTTTAAAAACTAGCCAAAAGTATGCACTTTAGCAGTAACATGTATAAATAAAATCTTACATTCAAATTTGGATACAAAATATGTTCCAAAAATATGGGCATTAACGATAGAAATCCCTCAGACCCAGCAGTTTCCATAGTGTAACAAGTATGGTCAATATCGGTCCAGGCATTCGTACCAGAAGCCAGACAACGGTTTGCCAATAGATCTAAAACCCCTTTAAAAGGATAGTTTTCACTACCCAAAAAAATTAAATGCTCGAGAGTATGAGGTAGACCATCGTCATCAAATGCTTCGGTAACTAGAAACAAACAAAAAAACAAATAACAAGTTTAGAAGTTATAATTATGCTGTTATACTAACCTAAACAAAAGTATCCATTAACTATAGGACCTTCAACTTCAGCAATGCAGACTGTGAGGCCGGTCTTTTTCGAAACATACTCAGCAACCGGTATTTTATTAAAGGCCTTCAGGGAATAATACAACTCAAAATTCCCGGTTTCGTTGTTCGGGGTAGAATCAGTTGGAGGCATTTTGCGGCAATATGAAACTACTTCTAATCAACTCGTCCTGACTTTGGTTTCAGGTTTCAGACAGCCGAGTACACAATTTTTTAGAACAATTACGCTTTGGAATGCGGTAAGTAAGCTAAAAAAAGTAATGACAAAATCACAGACAAAATCTATACACAAAATGTCGTCAGAAGATGAAATGCAAATCATAGATAACCTAAAATCTTGTTATCTGTCAAAGTTCTGTGATTTTTATTGGCCGATTTTCCCTGAAACGTTTGTTGTGATTGGTCGTTGTGAAATACAAATGACATTTGTCAACATTTACCATGTGTTTTTGACAATTCATTAATTTCCAAAACTTCTGTCGGTATGTTGGCTCGTGCACATCCAAAATGATAGTTTTTGTGTTAAATATACTAAATATTACTTATTTATTTAAATATGGTTTGAATAATTTTTGATATTTTTACGATAACCCAAAGGAATTAGGTTTTATAGTCCTTAAAATCATTATAACCTAACATGGCTCTTTCTATACCAATTTTCGGTAAGTTTTGTTTGTTCCACATTATTTTGTATTTAATTAGTTATATATTATTGTGATTTATAGCTAGGGGATCTAGTGGAATCAGTGCTGTTTTGGGTCCTCCGAATTTCGAGCCATTGAAAGATGTACCACCAATTCAAAGTAAAGCATGTCGGACTCTGATATTTAGTCCAGATGGAACATATTTTGCTTATGTTATGGGATCTACGTAAGATATTCGTGTACATTTCTTGTATACACTTCAAAATTAATGTGGCATTGTATTTTAGGATTACTGTACTTAAAACTGGAAACTGGCAAACAGTTGCCACAATTCAAGATACAAAAACGTATCATTTGGCTTTTTCACCAAAAAGTACATTCTTAATGACTTGGGAACCGTTTACTGTGAGCAATGCAAATCCTCAGGGCAATCCAAATCTGAAAATTTATAGAACAGAAAATGGGGAACTAATAAAAAGTTTTGTTCAGAAGAAACAAACCAACTGGTATGGAAAGGATCTATTGAATACCTATATGATTATTTTTTTAAATTACGTTTTTGCTTGGTTAGGGAACCACAGTGGAGTAATGATGAAAAGTTATTTACTAGGCCAGTTAATACTGATGTTGTATTTTATGAAGACCTTAATTTTGAAAAAATTGTTTCAAGACTATCGGGCCATAAAATTGTATCTTACAGTTTGTCCCCTAATACTGGCTCTTATTTTGTCTTATGTCATACTCTGGGAAGCCCAGGCCAACCCTCTTTTGGAAGGTCAAAATAATTTATAATGTTCAAGAATTTTAAATAATTTTTTAACTATTTTAGGCTGTTCAAATATCCAAACTTTGATAATCAGCAGTCGATTGCGAATAAAAGTTTTTTCCAAGCCGATAATATGGATTATTTATGGAACTCGAAGGGAAATAATGCATTGCTGTTGACGTCAACTGAGGTGGATAAAACTGGGGGATCTTATTATGGCAAGCAAGGGCTTCATTTTCTTGGTTTAAATGGATATACTTCTCTTGTCACAATGAGTAAGTCTGATTTTATTTTTTAATTTGTGTAGAACAAACTAATAAAGCCCTGTATAGTCTGGTAAGTAGGAATGAACTGAATATGTTTATAAAGAAGCTAAAAGAATATCTGATATATATATTACAAATAGGGTGTCCGTTATTTCCCAAGTTGATTATTTTTTTGCTGCCGTCCTCTGAAATTTTAATTTTTTCCTAAAAAAATTATCCAATGTAAACAAGCTCTTCATTTTATTCATGTTATTCGCGGTCAAAGTTATGCACATAGTTTATAATCAAATTTTTCTATAATTCACTGCAAATTCTAATTGCGCCTTTTGATTTTGACTAAAAAAGGATCTAGAGCCATTCTTTTTTCAATAAAACAATGTTTCTTTACCAACTATATGGAAAATTAATATTGCGCCGTCTATGATAAATTGATCAAAACTATAATTTAAGGTTATTGTTTCATTGCCTTTCAGTGTTCCTAAATATGTGTGTCAATTGAAAACACAAAACATCCCCCTTTAGAACTCCGTCTGTCATGTTAAGAAATGAAAGTAAATAATAAAGCGCCTCTCGTGTTTGTTCGCACTCAAAACATTTCAATTAAAAATTAAAAATGAAGAGCTTGTTTACATTGGATAATTTTTTTCTCTAAAAAAATTATCCAATGTAAACAAGCTCTTCATTTTTAATTTAAACCGTGCCGGAATCATGATACTTTCCCCATTTAAATAACATGGGATTTTCTGACCTTTTGCGTATATTTTTTTTTAAAGCAAATGAACCTACAGTTTCGACAAAGACATATTCTGATACAAAATTTTACGCTCTACAAAAAAGGCCTCTTTGGTTTTTTCCATAAAAACATTCCTTTAAAAGTTATTCGCGGTCAAAGTTATGCACATAGTTTATAATCAAGTTTTTCTATCGTTTCCTGCAAATTCTTTAAATTTAATTTGATACAAGTAATATTTAAGATAAAAACCACTCGAAATTTGTTCATACTTTTCAATCACAAAACATCCCCCTTTAGAACCTTTTCTTTAATGGCCATAAGCGGGAGTAAAAGACCAACCGCCCGAACACCAGAGGCGCCACCGGTCATCAAATCTAATTTTGACACAAGGGGTCGCGCTTATCTTTTTCAATTTTAATTCAATATTTATTGTTTTCATACTATATTATTAGACTTTGTTGTATTTTGTGAATGTATAAATGTTTTCTTAGTATAAAGTTGCATTATAGTAATTTAAATTATATTACATACATATTTAAGATTCAAATATTATGACATATATGTCAGTTGCCGTCTAAAATGTCATCTTGATAACAAAAAGTTAGTTATTGTCAAAAGTAGTTAAAATCATGTTAAAATATCAAAATTTACAAGTTATAATTAGATATTTTATATTATTTCAACAACAAACACATAATAGTACAGCGTAATGTTGATATGCAGGTCCAAAACAAAAAGTGCCGTTATATTTTTAGTTTTCGTCGTCAGCCGCGGAAGTTTCAGTGATTTTAGTGTTGTCGGATATTTTTATTTGTGAAATAGAAATATTGCGTTTGGATTGCAAAACTAAAAGTGGAAGTTTTATTGCAATGTAAGTAAGCGTTTGTCCATTTTATATTTTACTTTTTTCATACCTACGACAAATATAGATATATTAAAATTTTATAATTCGTTTTATTTAAAAAATGTTAGAAAACAAGCTTGTAATCCTGTAATTGACATAATTGTTATGTAATATATTCCATTTAAATGTAATATATTACTTTACAATTTAAAAAATGTAAATTTAAAAAATATATTAAAAATATATACAGGCATTAATTGAAATTTTTTGAGTGCGAACAAACACGAGAGGCGCTTTATTATTTACTTTCATTTCTTAACATGACAGACGGAGTTCTAAAGGGGGATGTTTTGTGTTTTCAATTGACACACATATTTAGGAACACTGAAAGGCAATGAAACAGTAACCTTAAATTATAGTTTTGATCAATTTATCATAGATGGCGCAATATTAATTTTCCATATAGTTGGTAAAGAAACATTGTTTTATTGAAAAAAGAATGGCTCTAGATCCTTTTTTAGTCAAAATCAAAAGGCGCAATTAGAATTTGCAGTGAATTATAGAAAAATTTGATTATAAACTATGTGCATAACTTTGACCGCGAATAACTTTTAAAGGAGTATTTTTATGGAAAAAATTTTGTATTAGAATATGTCTTTGTCGTCTGTAGGTTCATTTGCTTTGGAGATAAAAAATTAAATGCAAAAGGTCAGAAAATCCCATGTTATTTAAATGGAAAAAATATCACGATTCCGGCACGGTTTAGATTAAAAATTAAGAGCTTGTTTACGTTGTATCATTTTTTTAGAGCAAAAACTAAAATTTCAGAGGGCGCAATGTGGTCAATTTTGTCAAATTAGCCGGAAAAAAATATTAGTGAAAATTACTTAACTTTGATTACTAGCTATATCCGATTTTATATGTTAGGTATCATAAAATTACATTAAAAATATAATTAATAAGAACAAGTCGTATACAGGGTGTATAATAATTAAAAACTTGGAAAAGTTTCGTTATTTTTTATTTTAAATAGATTTTGGTCGCGATCATTTGCATATGTTAGATATTTACAAATTATCATATTATAAGAATAATGCTATGGATCTTACAAATTTTGCTAACAGTTACTTTTAAAAAGTCAACAACCTCCAAGCATTTAATATGGGCAATACGTCCTAAAAATTGCCTGGACTTAATAGACGGACTGGGACGGTAAATTTGTAGGTTTGGTAAAGTTGTCTAATGGTTTAACTATCAACTTAACTTTATTTAAAACTGAAACCTCATAAGACTTTTTTCTGCTAGTTCATTAAAAAAATGTATATTCTAATAATTTAAAAAAAAATCTAACCATATCAAAATTATTTACTCATATTTAGTACTCAACAGAAGAACATTAATGTCAAAAAACTTACCAACAACAATTGCTCTTTCCATTTTAGATAGTATTAATGACATATAACTTTTTGCACGGAATACGCAAATTAAAAACTATATTCATGTGCAAATAACAAGATTATTTAGTTTAATTTGTCAACTATACTACACTTTCAATCAAAATAACAGCATAGATAAACGAAACAAGTTTAGATTGGAAAGTGCCCATAAGGACAATGTAAACCCTATTTGGCGCTATTCTTGCAACTGTCGCGACCCAAAGCTTTTGAAAATTTTGGAGCGGTTCGGCTTTTTCCGGAATTATATCGCCAAATATTGTTTATTCAAATTTATTATTATATTCGTTTAATTTTATAAATAAAAAACAGTGTGTTGCATACAAGAAACTTTATTTTATATAAGGACGCATGTATGAAATACCTATGAAACATTGGAAACCGACGTTATGCCACGATCCACGATGGTTTTTGCAGTTCACAGTTCACAGCACAGCTTTTTAAGTTTTTAATGCCACTTTGTCACAATTATCACCGGTTGGAGTAAATAAAACTTGAATTAAACTCACAAGATAGCAATTATTACTTTGAAAATGGACTCTATAAACACTTTTCGGAATTTCTTTAATGAGAGCGGTTTAGATTTTGAAAGATTATTATGATTTTTGAAGATTCTGATTTTGACAAGAGAAAATTATTTCTGTTTTTGTTTGGCCGTTGTTCTTAGCGACCGCTATAGCAGCGCCAGATCGCGTATAACGGTCGCGACCCAAAATAATTTCGCGACCTTAAATTTTTACGGGCTTTCCAATCTAAACTTGTTGCATTTATCTATGCTTTCCAATCTAAACATGTTTCATTTATCTATGAATAACAGTAAGTTCGCAACGACCTTTGACATATTTGTTAATGAAATGTTTTTAGCAACTATTTCAAAGCCTACTTATGGAGTTTTTGACGCCGCTTAGCCTCATCAGATTTTTTAATTTTCCTGTTAATTTTTAAAAATTGACCACAGTGGGGCGGCAGCAAAAATAAAAAGTCGAAAAAAAAAATTATAGTGATATATTTTTTTTCTAGATAAAGAAGGACCTATTTACAGTGTACAGTGGTCGCCGAAAAATCAAGAATTCTGCGTAGTGTATGGATTTATGCCGGCTAAGGCTACAATTTTCAATTTGAAATGCGAGCCGGTGTTTGAGTTGGGTACTGGGTCCAGGAATTCTGTTTATTACAATCCTCAGGGTAACATACTGTTGTTGGGTGGATTTGGCAATCTTAGAGGTCAGATTGAGACATGGGATGCTGTCAACAAGAAGAAAATAGGTAATATTTTAACTGTATTTCTTTAACTTTTTTACACTCTTAGTGTTTATGAATTTTGTACCTTTATCAATAATAATATGTAAGGAAATAAAGTCATTATGTTCAGAACTCAATACAATGCTACAAAAGAAACTGATGCTAAAAAAAGCATACAAAATTTGATACCCTCTAAAAGACAAAGAATTTTTGTATAGAGGTGAATTGTGTCCAATTAACGTATTTTAATGCCAAAAAATCGTAGTAGTTCTATGGCCACGGAATATTGGGACATCTTCTATACAGGATTGTTCATCAGATACAACGCAGAGTATTGTAGCTAAACGATTAGATTTTTACAAATTGTAAGTTGTGGGTTCGTTGGAGGACTATTAGAGCTACAATTTAAAAATATTTTTACAAGATAGAGTGTCCCAAATAAGTAAAAAATATTATAGTTGTATTTTTTTAAATGGAATATCCTATATATTATTCTATTTTTAGATTCTGCGATTGAAATATAGGTAAATTTGATCAAGGTGTATCACACTTAAACTTTACCCTTTTTTAAATATTTTCAGTTTTATGAAATTGCAGTAAAAATGTAAGGCTTCATTTTTCCAAGGGCATCAAAGTTTTTAATACTAAATATTTACTGAAGTTTATTTATGTGACAGATATTGTGTTGCAATAATAAACAAAAACTACCTTATACAGAGTGTCTAAAAATTTATATTAAATAATTACTAGCTGTGAACTGCGATAACTTGTTTAATTTAAATGGAACATCCTGTATATTTTACGAGAATCAGATGCAAAATATAATTGTCTATCATATTGTATTATACCATTTTTTACCTATCTCTTCAGGTTTGCGCAGAAAATGAATTTTCTTATAATTTAGACCTCATTTATCACTATACCCATGGAATATTGACATTTTAGATTCTTTTTAAAGATGTAAGAAATTTTCAAAGAGTACCATATACTGATATTATCGATATAGTTCGCTTATTTCATTAAAAAATGAAATAAAAAAACGTTTAAATATTTTTTGTGAAAGAGGACCAATTAATATGATCCTAGTAGTCAAACTACATTATTTGACTGTTTACGTTGATTAATAATTGCTTCAAATACTAAAAAACTGAATTTTGTATGTGTATTACAGTGTGGTAAAAAGTAACACCTTAATAATTATATTTCTTTTTTTGACAAATGTTTATTTATTACAACAGAGACGTTCATTTTCATAACTTATTATTATATTAATTTCTGATTCAAATCCATATTTATTAAGAATCATTTATTAACTAACACAATTAAGTATGTAATTAATTAGTATTTAACACCTTATAAATTTTTCCAAAAAATCCTTTATGGGTATTTCGCCACTGCACTGCAAGAAAATCCACAAAATAAAATAATTATTTTTTGTAAACACTTCTGCGTTAAACCTAAACGGACGCTGCTTGTCAGAAGTTATGTTTACAGTAATATAAATTTGCCTAACAAAGAAAAAAAAATGCTTAACGTTTCGGAAAGTTATCTCTTTCCGTCGTCGGAAGCAAAAAAAAACAAAAAATAAAGAAAAAAACTATTTAAAATATTTAAATTCTTCGAGAACACTTTACTTTTTTAAAACAGATACGTCTACAAGAAACCGTTGACGTTCTGTTAAAATGACATTTTTTTAACTTGATATTTAAACTTCAAAATTAACAATTACTACCTGATAACAATTACTTAATAAGGTAAAACCAAAAAGCCCCAAACTTTCTGTATGATTATTTTTAAATTTTACGTATGTTATGTTTATTTATCTTGTTGTATCTATTGTTCTTTAAAATCAAAGAAGCGATTGCCATACATTACTAACATCTACAGATGCATGAGCAATACATTTATTTTTTTATTAGATTGAATTAAAAAAACCTCTTTTATTTTTCTTTTAGAGGCTATCGCTTCATTCATTAAAATTTTGGCGTTATTAAAATTTATTCTGTGCCCTGTGTCCCAAGAATGCTGACAAATCTTAGATTTGTGAAAATCTCCCTTTCTTAAATAATCTTTATGTTCTTTAATTCTAACATTTAAGGGTCTAGATGTTTCACCAATGTAAAATTTATCGCATTCACAGGGTATTTGGTATATTACATTTTCTGTTTGTTGTTCTGTATTCATTGGTTTAGTATGTGATAAAATGAAAAAAAAAAATAAAGAAAAAATAAAAAAATGCAATAAAATCTTATAAATTTTATTTCATTTTTTGACGAATGTTTATAACAACAGAGACGTTCATTTTCATAACTTATTATTATATTGATTTCTGAGTCAAATCCACATTTATTTAGAATAATTTATTAATTAAAAAATAAATTAAGTATGTAATTCACTAATGTTTGGGCGGAAATAATGGTGGTATATTTAATTGTTACACTCTTTTACAAAGATTTAAATAGTTTTTTTTAAACATCATTTTTTATTTGTCCATTTTGTACATATTTTGCTTTAAAAAATCTAAAATGTCAATATTCCATGGGTATATATGAGGTCTAAATTATAAGAAAAAGCATTTTCTACGAAAAATTGAAGATATAGGTAAAAAAGGGTAAAAGACAATTAAATTGTGCATCTGATTCTTGTAAAACATACAGGATGTTCTATTTTAATTAAACAAGTTATTGCCGTTTAAAGCTAGTAATTATTTAATATAAATTTTTGGACAGTCGGTATGAGATAGTATAATTTTTATTATTGCAACACAATATCTGATCAATAAGTAACTTTCAGTAAATATTTTGTATTAAAAACTTTGATACTCTTGGAGAAATGAAGCCTTAATTTTTTTTTACTCCAATTTTACAA
The DNA here is from genome assembly GCF_002938485.1 of Sitophilus oryzae. Classification (NCBI taxonomy): domain Eukaryota; kingdom Metazoa; phylum Arthropoda; class Insecta; order Coleoptera; family Curculionidae; genus Sitophilus; species Sitophilus oryzae. The sequence continues at coordinate 918,127 of NW_022146262.1, read as the reverse complement.
AATTGAAAATATTTCAAAAACGGTAAGGTTTAAGTATAATAAACCTTAATCAAATTTACATTTATTTCAATAGTAGAATCTAAAAATAGAATAATATACAGGGTCTTCCATTTAAAAAATTACAATTTTAATATTTTTTACTTATTTGGGACACACACTGTATTTCGAAAATTAATTTTAAATTGTAGCTCTAATACAAGAACGGTAAACTAATAGGATTGCTCATCCTCATAAGATGTACGTTCGCCTCTTCCCGCGCTTCAGCTGACAGTTGTGACGTCATTGTAGTCCTTGTCATGATAGTGTGTATTATTAGTTGCCAATGGTAAACATATAAAAATGACAGCTGAGAAATTTTGAGTTAATTATTTTGTCAATGTTAAATGTGAAAAAGGTGTTTTTAAAGTTTTTAGAGCTATAGAGTGTATAAATACGTTTATTTTATGTTGTGGATTGTGACAGAGTGCTTACTAAGTGCTTACGATATTGTTTATTATTATTTTAAAGCAAAATATGGAAGTACTTTAAAAAGAATGCCTGCAAAAGGTGATGCTGGGAACTGCTGTTCTTAAAAATGCATTATCCGAGTATTTAATACGATTTATACAGTTAATTTTCTATACTGCATACATATAAGGTGTTTAAATAAATAAACTAAATAATGAACGTTTTGCATCCGGCAACCAATAATGCACGTGTGTGTAGTATTGGTTGCCGGATAAGGACTAATAACTTTTAAATAAAATATACGACGGCCTCCCCATAAGAGCAATGAGAGGATTTACGTCCCAGTATTGAAGGACAGAAAATCGAGTCTGAATGGTTTCAGGACATAAGTTCGTCCTTGTTTAGTCAAACCTCCTAGAACACAAGGATAGACTTATGTAGGAAATGCATTGAAATTCTATAATCATCCTTCATATGGGGACAGGAATTTAAGCGGTACCATCCATGTATTTTATTTAAAGGTATTTGAATAACCATGACAAGGACTACAATGACGTCACAAAGCGAGGAGTTTCGCATGCACCTGGCAGACACTTTTGGCTGAATGAGCAGTCCTATTAGGTTAACTGTTCTTGGCTCTAATAGTCCTTCAACCCAAAACTTACAATTTGTAAAAATCTAATCGTTTAGCTACAATACTTCGTGTCGTATGTGGTGAACACTCCTTACTAATTTCTCCGAAACTGAGACAATATTTTTCTTATACACAGGCAGTTGTGAAGCCCCAGATTCAACCAACCTCGAATGGGCTGCCGACGGGGAACATTTCCTAACCTCCACTACAGCCCCACGTTTGAGGACAGCAAACGGTTTTAAGGTGTGGCACTACTCCGGATCTCTGTTACACGAAGTGAGCTGGCCTCAAGGCGAGGAGCTCTACGAAGTCGTGTGGAAACCCTTTCCTAAACTGGCATTTAAAGACCCACAGATAACAAATAAAAAGGTCGAGGGCATAGTTCCCAGCCAGCCACAAGCTTCTAAACAGGCTTACAGGCCTCCATCAGCCAGGAATAAGCCGGTGGTGAATTTTAAGCTTCACGATGAGGACGAAGAAGCCCATAAAGTCGGTAAGTTGCTGTAGGAGATTTTGAATGATCGGTATGTATAGCCAAAGTCAGTTGCACTGGTTTGAGGTTCTTTTGTTATTTCGGCACTGCCTTTGTCTCTAAGTCTAACTCTAAGAAATACTTTTACTGCATGCTGAAATTCTGTGTTGCACAAAATATAACTTAACGTTTTTAGGTTAATTGAGCTAATATTTGTTGATTTTTTTGTATATTCAGGTTCAAATAATAACCCATCTAAGGCGGCGCTGAAGAACAAAAAGAAGAGAGAAGCGAAGAAAGCAAAGCAAGGTGAAGATGGGGAAGAGCAGCAATCAGCACCGTTGGTCAGTAGCGTGAAGGTAGAACTGACAGGGGATCCAGAAATTGACAAAAAGCTGAAAAATATCAAAAAGGTAAGAATTTTTCTACTAAACGTCTATCGGCAGGCCGTCTGGCTGCCGATAAACGTTGCGTTCACTACTGCGCATTGAAAATATTCCTATTTTGGGGGAACACCTAATGGGAACACCGATTTCCATTAGAACACCGAAGTTAAGCGACGTAAGGCGATACTGGGGGATGGACGGGTGACCGGTTCGAAACTCTGTATCGTGCTGTTGTTCAAGGGAAAAGTGTAAAATCTATTGATACACACTACTCATTCACGCCCGTTCGAGGCGGGATGAGATCGGATATCTTGTAAGAGTTAATTTAGACACTTCCTAAGTCGGTAGGCCACTGACCATGATATGGCCGAGGACCGCGGTTCGGATGCCGCGTAAACAAAGTAGGCCCCGTCCAGATTAGCCCTGGCAGCAAAAAGGAGACGTTAACTGAAATCTGTACTTTTTTTCCTCGAAAACGTTGCTTGCTCTTAGACTATTACGGAAAATTTCTATTTTGATATTTATTTTTTACACTTAATACTTTTTTTATAATTTATTTTTTTGAAAAATAAGTCTTAAAGTTAAGTATGTATTAAGTTCTCTAAAGTCTGCCAAACGAGTACTGGCAGATTTTGATAGATGAAATAAAAAAAAATGATGTAAATGTAATTTACCTCTGGATTAAAATGATAGACACAATTGTCTATTATGTATTTTCTCATTGGACAGACTTTGACCCAGTATGTCCCTCCTAAATAATTAATTTGCATTTTAACATGTATGATAATAAAAGCAATAAAACACAAAATCACCACAATAGACCAAAACACTTTTACTTTTACACTGGACGCGCGTTTCGCTAACCATGTTAGCATCATCAGCAGATGATTAAGACTGTTTTAAGTCTTAAACGTAACGCGTGGTGATTTAGTGTTTTATTTTGCTGTGTAACACTAAAGGGGTTCCAACCCCTAACTGTAATAGTAATGTATGATAATGATGAAAGAATCCTATAAAATTAAATAGGCAAGTAATAATAGGAAAAAATAAAAAGGTTAAAAAGACACAAAAAATTACTTTCAGTTCACGTAAGGGGGGTAACGAAATTCTCTGGTAGCGAGCAATTCTTGGACGTGCTATAAATATTTTAAATAACAAGAAAAAGAAGAAAAACAATAAAAAATAAATCACGCAACTATTTTACCCATAAGGACTGCACTGTTCTCCAAGCTCGATCTACTACCGCATGTATAGAGGTAGCGATCTATAAAATATATTGCTGTTTATTTACATATGTTTTCTAGAAAATTGATCGTACTCCAATATTGTGTCTGCATTCTTAAAATTCTTTTCGTAGATACAGCTCCAGTAAACATACATTACTTATAATTAGCCGCCGTGTCCTTTGTCGCATGACATGACCAAATGATTTTTGTTGTTCCAAATAAATGTTTAATAACTATATAATAAAAAATCCATTGTTTTGTTAAAGTCCATTGTCCAAGTTAAAAATATTCGTGTTTTTTTTTTCTTCAGAAACTGGATGCGATAGAAAAGTTGAAGAAAGACCAAGCTTCCGGGAAAACTCTGGAAATCAATCAGCTGGCGAAAATCAAAGGAGAGGCTGATTTGTTGAAAGAACTGGAGAATTTAAAAGTCTAAAAAAATATATATAAATGAAAAGGAGAAATATTTTATATATTTTTTAATGACATTGTCTTGTTGCGCTTTGATGGAAATAAATGATATGATTGAGTTTATAGGATTTGTTTTATTTGATTGATTCGATTATTTTAGACCATTTAATCTCAAACTTTTACGCTACTTTGAATTTTCGAAATGTCACGATGTAGCTCGAATTTTGGACATCCTGTACAGGGTGTCCCATTTTTATGTGTTTTAATGGGTTTTTTTGTTTATGAGTAGAGATAAAAAGATGCGGATTTCACATAATTTTGCTACTTTTTTTGTGAATTATATATTGATATTTGTTGTAGCCCTGTTAGTTCTTGAAATAATACAGGAATAATTGGAAATTGTTGCAATCATTTGTGAGAGGTGACCCAAACTTACGTTTTTTAAATGGCATACCCAGTATATTATTTTTTTTATTTACCTTGTTATGAGCTTTATAAAAATATAATATTCTTGCACTAAAAATATCAATAAGTGCAAGTATAATAAGTGCACTAAAAATATCAATAACTCTGATTAACAGGTGCATTGAAAAGCTGCACAAGTTTGTTTTCAGTACAGTATAACACGATGGAGAGAGAAAGCAGAATTACCTGGTTAAATAAAATATATTCTTTTAAATTAGGTTGATTTATTTTAAAAAGTTGAATAATGGATTTTTTACCTTATTAATGAAAATAAGTATAGATTATATTATATTTTTAGACAGCTCATAATAAGGCAAATAAAATAAAAAAATAATATACAGACTGTCCTATTTAAAAACAATAACAACTCCCAGCGGAAAACTATCTACGCCACACTGTGGTCAATTTTGTCAAATTAGCCGGAAAAAAATATTACTGAAAATTACTTAACTTTGATTAATAACTATATCCGATTTTATATGTTAGGTATCATAAAATTACATTAATAATATAATTAATAAGAACAGGTCGTATACAGGGTGTATAATAATTAAAAACTTGGAATAGTTTCGTTATCTTTTATTTTAAATAGATTTTGGTCGCGATCATTTGCATATATGTTAGATATTTAAAAATTATCATTTTATAAGAATACTACTATGGATCTTACAGATTTTGCTAACAGTTGCTTTTAAAAAGTCAACAACCTCCAAGCGTTTAATATGGGCAATATGTCCTAAAAAATGGCCTGGACTTAACAGACGGACTAGGACGGTAAAGTTGTAGGTTTGGTAAAGTTGTCTAATGGTTTAACTATCAACTTAACTTTATTTAAAACTGAAACCTCATAAGACTTTTTTCTGCTAGTTCGTTAAAAAATGTATATTCTAATAATTTAAAAAAAAATCTAACCATATCAAAATTATTTACTCATATTTAATACTCAACAGAAGAACATTAATGTCAAAAAACATACCAACAACAATTGCTCTTTCCATTTTAGATAGTATTAATAACATATAACTTTTTGCACGGAATACGCAAATTAAAAACTTTATTCATGTGCAAATAACAAGATTATTTAGTTTAATTTGTCAACTATACTACATTTTCAATCAAAATAACAGTAAATTCGCAACGACCTTTGACATATTTGTTAACGAAATGTTCTTAGCAACTATTTCAAAGCCTACTTATGGAGTTTTTGACGCCGCTTAGCTTCATCAGATTTATTAATATTTTCCTGTTAATTTTTAAAAATTGACCACAGTGCGCCACTGGATTCTACGTAAAGTAATTCAAATTTCTAATTCGCCCTGTATTTCAGGAACTAATAGGGCTAGGACAAATCTGTGTGGCTTCTCTGGTTTCATAAAAAGTAGCAATATGATGTGAAAACCGTATATTTGTACCTCTACTTTTCTACTAATAAAATAGAAATCCTGTAAAATATACGAAAATGGGACACCCTGTACATTTAATTTTTCTGACATTTATTGGATATAAAAGAAAATGATAACCAGTTAAAGAAATTTTCGAATTTTGCATACACCCACTCGTCATTTCTAGCCATTAGCCATTCATCCTATGGATGAACGCCGACATTTTTAAATCGTTTATATCATAGAAAAATGTCTCTACGAATCCTACGTGTGTCGGCCATGGCCGGCCGCGCCGCCACAGGCATTTAAATTGCATTAATACAAATTTCCGTCCGCGATAAATAATCACGTTACAAAACGGTTTCGACTATCGCAATCGTCTGTATACTCGCACTTTTTCAAAGAGGTACATACGTCCTAAATAGTTACATATTTAGATCTATAGTGCCTACCACGTAAGGAGGTACCTATATGCTTAGGGTCGATCTACATCCCCACTATTGAATTGAATCGTGTGATTCGATTCACTAAAAAGAATCGTAATGCGCATCACTACAGTGTGTACGCTAGTTTTTAATCCGTCCTACTAGACAGGTAAAACGTTATTTGTAGATGGGGCTAAGACTATCGCATGTCGTGAGAACTGTGGTCAGGTTTTTTGATGGTCTTCCGTTTTACATGACATGCAAAACTGACCGGTAAAACTTTATGTATAGATGAGGCTTTATTGTGTGAATATTCTATTTTATTATCCTGAAGCTCATCTAGCAGCATCTAAACGAAAAATTGAATTACAAATTATTGTTAAAATACTAAACAGTTTTTAATGGGATTTTTGTACGAATTGTTTACCCTCTTGAACAATTCACACTCTTATGTATATCCTTTTCAAAAAACCCTCACTTCACATGTTTAATATAAAATTAATAATTTGTCACAATAACAATAAGAATACTTAACAGATAAAATATTTAACGTTATACAGGGTGTCCCTGTTATCTAGAGCAAATTTTGAATTTTAGGTAGCTTTAAGTTTAAAATCAAAGAAAAAAATGAAAAATCTCGAAATATCATGACTTTTTGACATCATTTTTAAAGTTGAAATTTGAGTTATAACCAAAGTCGGAAACATTGGATCTTTTCTGGGTTTTCTTTCTTGTAAATTTAATCTAGTACCTATGTTGCCATATAAAAAGGAAATACCACTCCTGCAACTCCCAGTGGACGATATGCCAAGAACGTACAACTTTGAGAAACATCTCAATGTAGTATTGAGCAATAAAAAGGATTGGAAGAGCGAAACGCTTGCCCAGCAGTTAAAAGACCATACCATAACTTGGTATACTGATGCTTCCAAAACCAATACGGGAACAGGGATCATAGTATTTGGGTCGAGAGCTAAATACTCCGAACCAATGGGCACTTACCCTAGTATCCTACAGGCAGAAATCTACGCTATCGAAAGATGCGTACAACTTATCTTAGATAGGAACTATCGGAAACAAGAAATAGCTATCTTGTCTGATAGTCAAGCAGCGTTAAAAGCGATCAACTCAGTATCAATCAATTCGAAATTGGTCAAAGAATGCATAGAGAAGCTGAATAAATTAGGCAAAGAAAACTAAAGTCCTCCTACTCTGAGTGCCTGCTCACCAAGGGATAGAAGGCAATGAAAAAGCAAATAATCTAGCTAGAAAAGGAGCGAACACTCCACTAACTGGACCAGAACCGTTCTGCTTTCCAAGTGGTAACCAACTCAAGGCGGAACTCAAGAACTTGGAAGATTCCATCCGCAACCTGGAATGGGAATCTTGCAACGGTCTAAGACACTCGAAGAAGTTTCTAAGGGCTTATGATCAAGAAAAATCACAGATCTTCCTGGGTTTAAGTAAGAACAATATTCGGATTGTCACGGGGTTTTTAACAGGACACTGTCTCCTCAATGAACACCTCAGTAGATTGAAACTAAGAAGAAACAGCGAATGCAGATTCTGTGGGGAAGATGGGGAAACACCAGTACACCTCATCACTGAGTGCGCCGAGACGACAACCATTCGTGCCATGAATTTTGGTACGACTGATATTGGAGATGGAGAACTACCCTCTATAAAACCGTCCCAGATACGGGCTTTTGTCAAAGCCCTGGGACTGTATGATGAGTTATAACTCAAGAAAGGGGGACACAATAGACCTGTAAGGTCGCAGTGATTAACCCCCTCCCACTAATTCTAATTCTAAAAAAAATGTTGCCATATTATTAAGAATTATGTTTTTTAACTAAAAATTAAACAAATTTTCATTTTTTTTTCAAAAATTTTGTCGAAAAAAACCTCTTAATCGTGTTTTTGGAGTCTGAAGGTTGCTACTAAAATAATAATACTACTCCTAAGAATATTTGCACTTATATTGACTCACCCTATAAAATTTCAGACTATTTATAGAATACCAAAAGTCGTTGGCAATATTCGAAAAAATATGTTGCTTCGTCTGCATAGGCCTCTACTAACTATTTCTTGAGTGTCTGTCACGTTACGTGCTTTTAGATAGGAATGGTCCTTTAATCGTCATTTTTGAGATGGCAGTGTGGAAAGAGTTGTTTAAAAAATCAGTTTCATTTTTAAATCTGTTGATACTGCTAATCAGGGTTGGGTAACGACGCGTAGAAAATTAATTTTTTACGTGTATGTAGAAAAGTGCGTAGAAAATGTAGAATATTAAGTAGAAAATCTATAAAATCTGAGGACAGGTACAAAATTAATTTTGTATATTTAAAATAAAGTTACAGCGATTTTTACCATCATGTTTTTGATGAAAATTGAGCTCCAGACACCGATATTAGTTTTCGTCTATCTCCTATAGAAAAGGGTGTTTCCATTTAAAAGTGTCGAATTGACCCACCCTGTACAGAGTTACAGCGACTTATTAGGCAAACTGGTGTAATAAGTCCAAAAGCTTGCTTAGTAGCCTTCTGTAATTCTTCTCTCGTCCCAATGGTTTTTATATATTAGGTCTTTTAATTTTCTTCATAAAAAAGTCGAAAGAAGTTAAATCATAGGATCTAGCAGGCTAAGATACGAGGCTTTTTCCAATCCAAGTCTCTCTAAAATCTCCGTTTAATAGTTTAGTTGTAACCATGGCGTTCTAATTTTAATTGGTAATACCAGTATAGAATGTTGATTTACCTTTTCAAAAGTCTTTAATTATGCAGATAAATAATACTATAGAATATTAAATTGTGATAAAAAATAATTAGGCAACTAGGTCAACACAAAATCAAGGCCCTCTTCGATATCTTTATATCGTTGGAAAGAGTTCAACTCTGGCATTTTTTTAAGTTCATAGCCAACTATGATTTCCATTTAAAATATTATATTTTTTATTATTTCGGACAAAAAAAAACAACTCTAGAGAAAAACTGACTACTCCACTGGATTGTGCTTAAAAAAGTGCCTTGAGAACGTTTTTACAGAATTTTATTATACCGCGAAATAAAAAAGTTATGGGTAATTTTCAAAATGGTAAAAAATTCAAAAAGACCCCGTATCTCAGTTGGCAGTGAAAATATCAACAGGAGGTTTACGCCATTAAACATGTCTCAGAAATCGAGCTCATGACACCTATGTCGGTTTTGCTCTATCTAGTCAGGAAATAGGTTGTCTCTGTTAAAACAGACCAATTTCGACCACCCTGTACATATCAATTTAAAATAATATGGAAGTTAATAGTTGAGTTTTTTTGACATACTGTATACTGTCCATTTGTTAAATAATAAATAACAATTAGAGATATCGTTATTACAGTTCAGTTTTCTAATCATCTGCTGATGATGCTAACATGGTTAGCGGAACGCGCGTCCAGTGTAAAAGTAAAAGTGTTTTGGTGTATTGTGGTGATTTAGTGTTTTATTTTGATATCGTTATTAGTTTATTTCTTATACTAATCGTTGTCATTGAAGTATTTGAAATAAATATAAACTCAAAAAAAGGCTTACAATATACAAAACTAATTTTCTACGTCTGGACATGTAAAAAATGTAGAAAATTAATTGGTGTAGAAAATTAATTTTCTACGTGTAGAAAATACGGCAGAAAATATGACATTTTCTACATAACCAACCCTGCTGCTAGTACATTCAAGTAGCTTAAAAAAATTGCGCTTTACAGTCTGTATAGTGATGACGCAGGTATCTAATTGAAAGTAGCGAAGAATATATGCGAGTATAATTTTCTTTCGGCCGTACATTGTTGTGTGTGGGCCGTTCCTAAACCATCGAAACATAATAGCGGATGGACCTGCGGTAGTCGGTGGTTGTTGTCGTGCAGTTGCGAGGTGGTTGCTTGCCCATCAGTGCCGCCGAGACGACGTTTCGCACCTGAAGGTGGTGGCGGCCTCAGTGCTACAACCATGGAACCGCCCCCGCAGATACAGATCACCCCAGCCGCCCTAGAAACAGGTAACAGCCTTTAGACACCCAAAAATTGCTACATATGAGAAAAATATCATACGATCGAAAAAAAAACGATGACAGAATTGGCTTAGAAATTTCCAAGCCAACTTGACGCCGTTTTTTTTGGTCATACGGTATACTATTAAATAAAACATACATTTCATGAAATTCACAATTTTTTTAAATGTATACAGGGTGAGTCTTAAATAAGTACAAATATTTTTATGAGTAGTGTATTTCGACCCCAGAAACACGATTATGAGGTTTTTTTCGCGAAAATTAGGAATTTTTTTAAAAAAAATTAGTAAATTTTTTTAGTTTTTTGTTAAAAAACATAATTTCATGATAATATGACAGTATAGGTAGTGGTTACAAGAAAGAAAACCCAGAAAAGATTTAGTGGTTCTCAAAATTTAAGCAAAAAATATATTTTTTTTAATTTTCAAAGTAAAATATCTTCTTTTATCGAGATCTACTAGCAGTGAAAATATTTGCTCTTATTTAAGACTCACCCTGTATAGTCCCCGGATTGTCTTTACAAGAGGAAACACTTTTTAAATATTGTCATTTTGAGAAAAATGGATTCTCTCTTGAGGAAAATGTTTGCTTGTTTTAAAATGCTTAATCCCGTTTATACATTTCCAGATTTCCATACCGTTTTAGAGAAAATTAAGAAAAACATGAAATTATGGTTGATTTTTTTTAGGTCCTAAAAATCAAAAGACATTTGTATGGTAATATAATTTCGATTTTATTCTTTAATTGGTGGTTATTATTAATTTTGATTTACTTTACATTTTTCGCTGTTGTTAAAGTATTACATTTTCCGATAACTATAATTACGCTTGTCTTAGTATTGAACTAAATAAATTTTGTGCTTCTTTAATATTTTAAAACAGCAAAAATATGACGTTAATTAAAATTTTATCAATAACAATCTAACTATATTTTTTTATTTTCTCTAAAATGGTATGGAAATTTGTAACAATATAAACTTGATTAATCATTTTGAAAAAAGGAAAAACATTTTTATGAAGAATGCATTTTCCTCAAAATCTTAATAATAAAAAAGTGTGTCCTCTTGTAAAGACAATTAGGGGACATACTGTATATTACGTTTAGTCTTTATCTGGCTAGTTTCTAGACTAACTAGATCCAATCCGTATATTTCGATGTGAAACTATTTATATTGCAAAAAATATTTTTGACTTAAAAAAAAAGTGAAATTATATGGTGAATGTAATCGATGTTCATTTCCTAGCCAACTTGACGCCGCTTTTTGCCGATCATACGGTATAACTTTTATATCTCATGTTCACTAAAATATACAGAAAGTTCTATTTAAAATAAACAAGTTATTGTGTTTAAAGCCAGTAATTATTACTTATAAATTTTTAGCCACAAGAATATTAGATATGTCTAATTGTTCAAAATTCATAAAAGTGGGTGAAATGAACTGGGTTTAATATGAAAAAATGATTCATATTTGGAGTTCATAGCCACCTACTTTAAAAAATATTTAATTACTATCGATATACTCGAATGAAAACACATATTCAAATTTCACACTAACGTGCTATACAAATTCATTTTAAAGCATCGACTAAATAAAAATAATTTAATTAATAACAGTACACAAACAGTTATTCTTGTATCTATTATAGAAAAATAAAAATATTTTTTGTAATATCTAATACAAAATGTAAAAATATCCAAAGGAAATTTGCTTTAATTTTTTTTGAGAATCAATTTTTGTCAAAACCTTTTCAGAAATGAAGTACCGTATGATCGAAAAAAAACGGCGTCAGAGATGGCTATGAAATGAAAATCGCTGACATTTTATATGTAAAATATGGGAAATATCATCGATCGTCATTTCTCAGCCAACTGGACGCCATTTTTTTCCCATCATACGGTATTTCTAATTAAAATGGTATAAGAATATAATATACCGTAGGATTAAAAAAACGGCGTCAGGGCCGTCAGGTATGGCTTGGAAATTAAGATCGTTGTCAGTTTGTTGCAAAATTATATGGGGAATGTCATCGATCGTGATTTTTACACCAACTGAACGTTTTCTTTCGAACATACGGTATATCGCCGTACAAAACATTAATAATACTCATATACAGGGTGCTACAGATTGGGGGTACGAGCATTGGTATCCCGATAACCGTAATAGCGTTGATTGGTAATAGATACGAACATGGTTAAATTGGGGCAAAGTTGCGCTTTGGGATGTTCACCAAGATACTATCAAAAAAGTTTTAAAAAGTTATTTGGATAAAACGGGTTTTATTGAAAATATATTTTATTTTATCCTCTCGTTACTTTTTAGAAAATCAAAAGCTAATTGCACTTTCTCATGGCCACTTTATTAGGGCTATCTGATAGTATTTTTATATTGTCAAATTAGCTGATAATTTGTGAGACACAGACGAATACTAGGTATCTATTACGGTTATCGAGATACCAATGCTCGTACCCCGAATTTGTAGCACCCTGTATAATAACTGTTTATATATAATAATGCTCATAAAACAAACATTGTGTTCAACTTTATATAGGTTTAAAAATACATTAAAAATTGTGTCGCTATAAAATTTATTTTTAATTAATATTTTTAATAATTCATTATTAGATTAGAATTTTCTATTAGTGTCAGGTTTTTTATGTTTCTCATTTTAAACATTCTTATGCATTTTAGTGCAAATACCATAGAGTTACGACTACTGAATAAGTCATCAAGGTAACAGGCCATATTTAACGTTAAATCAAATACGGTTTTATAGTTTATCGATCATCATACAGAGAGTTACATCACAAAGTTACAGTGTAAATCGTTGAATTTAAAGACATGCATTTAAATTATTAAATTATTTATAGGCGATCAATTAATTTTATTTGAAGCTATATAGGAAAAAAGAAACTTATGTATGATTAATATATCGTCACGAAATTTAAAAATGGAATAGTTGTGCAAACACAGACATAAATTAATAAAACAAGCCAATATACAGGGTGTTTTTGGGTGTGCTTTTTTTGTTATCCTAAATCATTAGCAGCATATCAATCAATTCAAACTTATTTACATTTATTTTACGTATTATTATACACCCTGTATAATAATACTTCGATTATTAGTCTTTTAAGAAATATATAAAAATATTTATCATTTTATCGAGAAAAAGTAGTTCTTTGATTTATTTTACGATGACTTGTAGATATATGGATTTTCTATAAAGAAGCCAATTACGTGAAATTCATTTTCTTCACTTCCAACGACAGGTTTTTGCCTAATAATAGGTTTATTTTATAAACCACACTATCAGCTCTGGAACTATAAGTAGTTTTTCAAAGGAATGCTTATCAGGAAGATTTCTATTTGGGATGTATTTGAGCATAAGCCCTTGTGGCCAAGAAGCAATTTTCCTCACAAAATAAAATTACTAGTAACATATCAATTTGGTCCGCCAACAGATACTGCTTTATTTTTCTTGATAAAATAATGAATACTTACTTATTAAACTACTTTGGATAGATTTAGGTAAATTGCTATAAATCTAAATAATAAAGTCCATAAACTAATGTCGATTTTGAAAATAGTTACTCTCACTAGAAAATTGGCATGGCGACACCAGCCATCTTGTTTGCCGTTTCGTTGCTTTTTATTCAAAATCTGAGTTAGACAGGTATAGGAAACCCTAATATAATTTAAAAGAGCATTTGCATCTGCTTCGATTTATTAAAAAAAATAGAGGGTGTTGCATTTATAATAATAACGAAGTTTTTATGTAAAATAAATATTTAAAATAGATCAGCAATTTTTCGCACTCCTGTATAAATTTAAGAAAGCAATACAAATTTTGAGTAAAGTTTATTTCTCTACCTTTAAACTCAGCACAAGAATTAATTCTGAAAAAATAATATATAGGGTATTGATAATCCTCATTTTGTTAAAGAAACAACAAATAGCGAACAAAATTGTTGTTATTAGTCCTCGAGCTTGTGTGACAAAATTACACTTTATTCAATATAATCATTTTAGAACCAGCATTATCACACCAGAGGGTACTATTATCGCATTCACTAAGCTCCCGCTACTTATTTAGCAATTTTCTGATTTAGTAACAATTTTTTTCATACTAAACTCCAACAAATCTGAATAAATTAAAATAATTGGATTAAATGATTATCACTCTGTGTTGGAATTTATGCAGGCATTTTTCACTTAATTTTTCAAATTTATTTTGATTTGTTTTTGCGCTATATTCAAAACAAAATCATTTCTTTTTTGATATAGTAAAATAATGATATAGGTACTATCTAATTAGGTGCCAATATTCGTTTCCTTTTGGTCACAATTAGCAACAAATTGCACCAATGCAATGTTAATAAATCCGCATAAAAAACAAACTTGACACAACAATGTCATTTAGGAAACAAAAAAATTAATAAAATACCATACTAGCGAAAAAAAAACGGTGTCAAAGAAGGATGGGAATGGGAACTGACGATAATTTTGGCGAGGTCAAGCCCTAGACCCTTATTTTTAATGGCGCTTACTGCCCGTTGGTCTTAAGAAGTTTGTAATTTATTTTTGATGAGTAAAAAATTCGAGAAAACAATTTTTTGGAAATAGATTTGTTGTCTATCCTTTTTTAATCTTTCTGTAATTAATGCTAATTATTGACAAATTTTATGTCCACATTTTTAGTTAATGATTTCTAAATATTGACATTGTCATTTCTCAGCCGTCTTTGACTCAGTTTCTTTTCAATCAAACATTATCTTACAATTGTTTTCAATTTTGTTTGCTGATGATTCTGACAGCAATTTTATGTTTTAAAAGGACAACAGGACTTGATAATAATAGATAAAAAAATATATTGGGGCATTGGCTGTTACTTTTGTAATATTTTAAAATTGTTTATTATTTATATTATATGTTATTATAAAACGTTATATTTGTACTTCCTCAACAGTCTAGACCAATACCTTTGAAATAAATATAAACAATCTTTTTGGAAATTATTTATTGAAAACCAGTTGTTGCATACTCGTGTTACCATTTTAACTAGGTGTTACCATTTTAACTCTGTTACCAGTTTACTAGGAGAAAATTTGAAAACTGTTGTTAGAGTCCGAACAGTTTTTGTTTTTGTCCATACTTTAACTGTAATTATATTAGTTTCAGAAAAAGTATCGAGGAAAGTCAGCATTGCTGATGACGACGATAAAAACACTCACGCCGAAGTGTCAAAGCTACACAGCATTTTAAAAGAACGAACTAGTTCAGAAGATGGTAAATTAAAAGCTACTTTCTATTTAATTGACTTTGGTGATATAAATAATCACTTTTGATTAATCTAGACATTTGTATGTACACATACTATATAATAATACTAGAAAATAGCTTAAAATTCTTCAATATGTATGTTTAAAAAAATTACACACCAATAATATATGTACGATAAAATAAAATTGACTTTACACATAAATTACACATTTAGTTCCAGGATATTGCTTGTTAACTAAAGACTCGTTGTTTATAGAGCTCCTCAAAAACGATGAAATGTAGTTTTTAACGTTAAGGCTTCTCTAATATTGTTGGGTATGAACGTAGAATGAGTGAGGAGAGGGTTTAATCACTGTGACCTTAAGGATCTATTGTGTAACAACAATAACTCCTTCATTACAGTTGAGGGTTGGAACCCTTAGTGTTACACAGCAAAATAAAATACTAAATCACCACAATACACCAAAACACTTTTACTTTTACACTGGACGCGCGTTTCGCTAACAATGTTAGTATCATCAGCAGATGACTAAAAACCCAAACTACTGAAAAATGATATTTGAATTTTATTGTTGATAGAATCCTCGACGTATCCCTCGGCCACTGTCGAAGATTTCCACCCTCCGTGACGCTTCAAACTAAATATATCACCCCCTGCATTAGCAAGGAGTGTGGCTGAAGTTCTCCGGGAACAATGCACAGTGTAGCACAGTGTGGCAGCTTCAAGTGTTTTGCTATCATGCTAGGCATCTTAGTAATAAAATTTATGCCGACCACTTGGTTAACACATCTTTTATTTTGATATTTTAAAAACAATCTGCGACTGGTAGCATTTCATGGACGAAGAGCTGCGTATCTTCGGTAAATCTCAATATAATTAAAATTTGACACTGTAAAGTCTCTGTCTATGATTGTTTTTGTATCGGGTACTTTAACAATCAAAATTGAATCTTTATCATCTATGTTATCGACCGTCATTTTAGTGAGTTCCTCACGGCGGCAAGCACCAGAAATGCCAAGTATTAAAACGACCCAAAAGGAAATCGATGACGATGTTCAGTAATAAAAAAACATATTCCAAGCTCACGCTTTTTTTTCGAAGCAATAATATAATAATAATAATTTTTAGGGATATCACGATTTTAATGTTTGTAGAAAAAATGTTGTTTGCAACTCGTGCGCGAACTACTTTGGTGATCTCGACTAATTTGTCTACTCGGCTACGCCTCGTTAAAAAATTCAAGTAGCAATCGCCAAAGTAGCACTTTGCGCACTATATACAAAAATAACTATTAACGCTTCGTGTTGAAGGAATTCGCTCGAAAATTTCTGGCAACACTGCCACCAAGGCTCTCTTTTTCGAGGAGTGCTTTTGCTTCCTCTGGAGCAAGTTCTTCGTGGAGCAGACGGAGGTATCTCCGTACTTCTGCTCCACTAAGACCTACTCTCAACGGATTGTCTAGATGTCTAGCCTGCCTGGTTGACCCAGGCCTGGTAGACGAAACGGTAGCTTGAGAAAATATCTCAATGACCTGAATGTATTTATTTATTGTTATTATAAAAAATTGAGCCTAATTTTATTTTATCGTACAGAAAATATTTGTTTAATAACAAGCACAATCGAAATTAAATGTGTTAACTTATTATACATGTGTATTTCCAAAAATTGGTCTTAATTTTTATGAGTAAACACATTTGTATATTTTATTAACACCTCCATTCATACAAAAAGAAGGTATATATTGGTTTTGGCTGAGAAATCATGTGTGTTTATTGTTATAATTGTTATAACTACATTTAATTGAGGTCGCGTCCCGTGATCGGTTTGTGGTGCGACATTTAACACAAAAGCACGAAAAAGTGTGACCTTAATAACCTAAGACAAATTTTATTAAGTAACCCATTAAATTTAATTTGATAAATAAACCGTGTAATGCTAGTCGGTGTCGGTGTAATGGATTGTAAAGGACTAGTGGCCGTTTTATTTTCAAATACGCGATTATCCTCTCACATGACCTGTTTTTTTTATAAAAATTTGTTGAAATGGGTTACTATGACGGTTGAAAAAAATATCTAGTTTTAGATTTAAACAAAGCATATGTTTGAAAACTTGAATTTTTTTAGTTTTAATTTCTTGAAAAAAACCTGATCGCCATTGGAAGAAATTTCACAAAATAAAAAAATTGTGTGTGCACTAAGTGCATATATCTCGGCATATATGAAGTGAAACTTTTTCTTACTTCCATCTGTTTGTCTATCCGTCTACCCATCTGTTCGTCTGAGCATTTCATTCGAGTGCCTCCATCCACGTGCTTAGTTTGGTTCCAACCGACCCATAATTACGAAAAATCCTGATGACTTCGTCCATTTAGAAGCATATCGGTTCAAAACGTCGAGGGTCTTGTAGCCCGTCCCCAATTATGCCGAAATCGACCCACATTTTTCTTCAATATGAAATCCTTAGCCTCACCCTGTCATTTGTAAAATTTGGTTGCGATCGGACGACATCAACTTTTGACGTTTCTTACCATGGGGTTTGATGATGGGGTTTCGTAGTGTACGAAACGTCGTCAAAATATCATGAAAAGATGGAGCTCTTCGAGCTCTGAGATGGCGATTTTTAAATCACAGCGACTGCAACATGCGATTGCGATTTTAATATTTAAATATTGTACTAGGCAGTGGCGGATCTAGGGTAAAATACGTCGTGGGCAAAGACAAAATTTGGCGCCTCCACATTTCAAAAATTGTATAGACACCCCCCCCAAATAAAAAATATAATATGAAAAAATATTTCAAACGTTATATTACTTGAAACATAAATAAAAACAAAACAAAAGAACATATTTAGTACTTATGCAGTCATGCAACCCTGCGAAGATCACGAAAATACCTGCTTACTACAAAATATTGCACGAAATGGGCTCTTTCACAAAAAATAAAATACCCAATTCAGGGACAAAATCTGAAATAGAAGACTATTTTCAGTATATTTATCCAAAAAAAATAGTTCCATGACATTGAATAATTTTTTATAGGCCCTCAAAATTGCTTTAATTTGAAATAATTTTAAAGTGCCAATTGATGACGTATGAAAAATACGCCCAATCACATTGCAGAACCGTGCTCGTGCGCCAGCCAACAACCGGCAATATTGCAATTTGATTTGACCAGCACCACTTCAACTCAAGGCTAATCAACATGATATGGTCAAGGCAAATATGGCGGCGAAGGTAGCGCATTATTAAATTGTTTACCTTTAATCTGAAAAGCCGGTAGTGGTTTCTCGTTCCGATTGCATACCAGAAATAATTAATTATCTCTAGTTTGTTGTGCTTCTGCAACACGTTTGTTTAGTTCTTAGTGTTCAGTGCATGGTGTGATCAGAAAATTGTGATAAAATAACAGTGTAATAAAAATCCAAACCGGACATTCCACATAGGGAACTGCAAACTTTTGTGCTTGTCGTACTCCTCTATTATTAATTATTTTAAGGTAAGAACTAGAAGTATCTATCAAGATATTACACCTAAATGAGTAAAAAGCCTTCGCCGCCAGTCTGCATAGTACTTTATAATGGTTACTTACAATAATCAAAAGATAGGTATTAACCCAGATACTGCCAAAACTTTTTTTTTCGAAAAATTTATTCAGATTTTAAATTTTAGTCCTAAGGATAAACAAAAATTGATATTTTAAGTAAATTTTGGATTTTACCATTGTGTTTTTTCTAAAACCGGTGTTCTTTTAAAAGAACGGTGGCAAAATATTACTATTTGAAAGAAAAACAAACAAATTTTAAAGATAGGGTTTATTATGTTACCTATATATTTTTAAACGAAAAAATTACAATGTATGACAGCTAAGAAAGCAATTTTTAGGGTGCAAAGTAATGGAACATTTTTGACAAAAAAAATTACAATTTTTATGACATACATTACATCGGGTCTGTTTTTCCTGATACACAACCAAATGATCTAGTCTATCATATCTAGATGTTTCATGAAGATTTGCGGACTGACGGCTGGGACCTCTTTTTGTTGTTTTTTTATATGTCTCCAAAATTGAAGTTGCCACTGATTGTCTAAATCTTAGATGATCTTTTTTTCCGCCTCCAATTCGATATATCTGCCAAGCATTTTGTTCGGCCATGTCTAGACAGTGAGATATTAGTGGAAAATACCACTTTTTACCTCTTATTTGAGTTCGATAGAGGCTAATATTTTGATCCGCCCTGTCAACCCCACCCATGTTCTCATTATACTTTTTTATTACATGTGGTTGCGGTACGTAAATCGTTTTTATCTCTTTCTGGGAAAATCTTTTTACTGGGAGGGTGGGCATTATTTTGGTGTGATTTGAAGCAATCGTTACTACGCTATTATCGCACCACTTGCATAAAATTATAGAATTCGTATCAGAAGATACAAATTCTAATGCACCGCGTTCCTTTTTCTTCAACACTGAGGAGTGAGATAAAGGAGAGTCTTTACCGACGCGATTTTCTCTTATTGTGCCCGTACCTTTCAGACCCATATTTTTGAGCTCTTCGAGTAAATGAAGGGATGTAAAAAAGTTATCGAAAAATAAATGAAAAGGGACAGCCTTAGTGTACTTTTTTTGAAGTACTTCTGCAAATTCTAGCACCACTGTTGCACCTAGGCCAAGATCTTTATACCTACCCGAAAGGACGGTGGTTGAACCCTGATAGGGTTCAAACCATTCAATATACCCTGCAACAGTTGTTTCCACCCACAATTTATAGCCCCATCTAATTGGCTTTCCTTTTATAAATTGTTTCGAACCATGATGCCCAAAATATGGTACCATCGATTCATCGACGCTGTGCGACTCTTCACATGGTGACATATCTATAAATTTTTTACTGAGGACATCAAAAAGAGGTCGTAGTTTGGCAAATTTATCATTAGCGGATAAGTCAGCATTTTTACAACAATGAATATTTTGCATTATAAAATTAAACCTATTTCTAGATATCGCTTCACAAACCAAGATACTATTAGTGTCTCGAGAATTTTCCCAATACATCGACCTTCTTGGGTGGGAAGAATAGCCACTGAGTAGCAAAACACCCAAAAAACAGCGAATCTCGTCGTCAGTAATATCTCCAGTACGGTTATGTGAATTAGCATACATATTTGAGTACTTTACCAGCATCCCGATGACTTCATTATCAAAAAATAGGAAAAATGCATCAAGAGGAGTGTAGAGCTGTCTTGGTCCGTATGTTGGAAGGAAAGAAGGCATATCGGAGTCGATATCCTTATTATCCCATTTATAAGTTCGTGTTTTCTTTAGGACTCTGCTTCCAATAATCCTTGACCCAAAAGTGGACAATGGCAAGTCATCCTCACTATCAGAAGTGTCTGTTATTACAGAGACACTAGCGTCTCCGGTATCGTCCTGCGAAACTTCAGCTTCGGCACGTAACTGACGCCCTGGAAGATTACACATTTGCACGTTCTCTTCGTCCCCAGAGTCCTCATCAGTGTTATCGTCATTTGCGTTCTCTGGAGGAAATATGATGATATTATTGTGTGGGTCTTTATCCAAAGCCTCAACTTCCTCCAGTAATTCATGTAACGTCAGAGGCTTATTCCAATACCTAATAGAAAAAATAGTTGAATATAGTTGATTTTGCCATTGTTCTTTAAAAAAAACAGGCGAGTTATTAGGCGTACAATTTGTTTGGCGTCATTTATTATAACCCCACTCCTATTTCTACATTTAATTTATACCTATTTTTGTCAACTTTGATAACATATTTTGCATATAGAAGTAAAACAGGACAAATTGTTCATACCTTCTAGTATCCATGTCATATCACAATTTATTATAGCAAATATAAAATCAATTTTTCAATAAAGTTGATCGAAATCACGAAAACGGCCGGTTAAAACACGAACTGATTATTACTGCTTAAAACATACTGGTGGCGTCATCTATGATTAAATAGTGGTGTTTCAGTAAATAGGAAACCTGTAATGTGTCTTTTAAAAGAACGGTGGCAATATCTGGGTTAAAGGGTAGGTATTAACATTTTATTGTAGCATGCCTTTTACATGCTCTGTTCCAAATTGTCACGGGAATTATAGAGGGGGTCCCAAGGTTTCTGCTTTTATATTCTTCAAAAACGACGAGCTTCGTAAAAAATGGTTGACGGCTATTAAAAGAGATAATTTCACTCCTACTAGTAGTTCTCGGGTAAGAAGTGCTTTAAATATGCCTCAAAAAGGCCAAAGGCCAAATCCTCTGTTACCCTAATGAGGATGTAGTTATGGCTACTGCTTACACTTACCTCACTATATGTAAAATATTGGAAGAAGAATCAAGCTTTTTAGATCAAAAAGATCACAGAAAGATATTGACAACATTGACATTTGAAAATATAAATGGCCTGGATGTAAGTCTTTTTTTAGGTCACAATTGCCCCTCACATATGTCAGAATTTATTATTAAATCCATATTGTTTGGAATATCCAATAATGTATTGAAGAACTATGCAAAAAAAGGAATGACGTCTTTACCACAAAGACAATGCCCTATGTAAAGAGAAAGAGTAAAGAAAACTAAGCTAAGCGTAAGTTTTACTTACGAACCCCCAAAAAGGTATTTAGTTTTTTTTTTCTATATAAAATCTTGAAACACATATTTTATATATTTTATTTTTTTATAATCCTCACCTATTATAGTTTAAATTTATTCCTATTTGTGTAATGCTGCAAAACATAGAAAAACTATTCCATATTTTTTGACCCAAGCCAGTGTAGTTTATAATTCCAAGAGCATTTACCAAGGCTTTTACTAAGACAAGTAACTTGCTATAGTGTTCATAATAGTATATATTTATTAAACGTTCAGTAAATTCTAAACTATGGTAGGTAACTACTTATGTGGAGAACTTTAGATTCCCTGTATATTAAAAAAAATAGTGAAATATTACGTAACCTAACCCGACATTTGTGTGAAAAATGTCTATTTGGAAATAACACAGGTTTTAAAATACGCGCCAAATAAAGCACTTCTATCTCCGTCATATTGGAAAAGGTTGAATGGCCTTCTGTGGAGGTGGTGGTGGGTCAGCATGGTGGCCCGGCCGCGGCCGTGTTGCCGCTTTTCAACATGCCAGGTGTGACGCATTAAAAATAAAGTGCGGATTTTTATTCTGGGCTTTTTTGTTTTTATTTATTTTCTTAAGAACGACTTCAAATTTTTCGAAAGCGAGATAGCAGAAAATTCTAGAATTAATTGCTTTATTCAATTATGCTAATTCCAAAATATAGTCAAAGAGCCCATTGCGCTTAAAATTTGACTTTTCTAGCCTTTACAGAAGCCATTTCATCTTTCACTTTATTAAAGTGAATTTTTTCGGCTATTTCATACTCTATACTTAATATTCCCAAGTCAGTCAGTCTCTCCTGTGTCATAGTTGAACGCCTAAAATCTTTAATTAATTTAAGTTTACTAAACGACCGCTCACATGACACAGAAGTGACTGGCATGGTCAGAAATATTCGCAGCGCGGTCTGCAACTTCGGATAATTCAGAATTAAGCAATATTTTTCTAGCATATTAAGAATATCTAAACAGCTAGCTGCTTCCAGGTTTGGAAGCAACAAGTTGCGTGATTCTTGAAATTTTCAAGTCGTTAGATTTAATTGCTAAATCTGCAGCATGTTTTTTTATTTCTTCTAGTGGTAATGATGCCAGTGACTTTCCAGAAAGGAAATAAAAATCTTCGACAACACCTTCCATAGCATTAAACCTCCAGGAAAATTGCTCATTTATTTATTTTATCCAATGATTCAAAAATTTGAATTTTGAGTTGTTGTTCTTGGGTTAATGTACCAATTTCGTCATCAGCGTTTTCATCGAAAAATCTTTTTACTTTACTTGTCCGTTTTTTGGGAGAACAGGCTCAATATTGCTTGCCTCTGCAAGGATCTTTGTGACAAATCTTTTCGGATTAATCACTTGTCTATGGGTAGCGTGACTATTTTATAATTATGAAAAATTAATTAAGTTGAACGGAAGGCAAACTTGGATAAAAAGTACACCGACTCTTTGGAGCGTATGTTTTAATGCTTTGTCTTAGTGCCTGTTAGTCTCTCAAATCTATTATATAACTTACCTTAATTACGGCCCGACCTCTGTCTGTAAATATGTAGCTCATTTCTCGAGACTTTTCGGGACTGCTCTGGAGATATTCTGCCCGTTCATAAGGATCTTATTTGTATACTTTTAAAACACTCTTGGTTATTTTTTACTATAGAAATAAAACGGCCGAGTTTTTAGAAAACATTTAAATTTAATATTAGAAAGAAAATAAAGAACAAATAAAAAAAAAATATATATATGATCGAAATTACTTATTACTAAAAATGGAAAATAGATGGAAAGATACAAGAAAATTGTCTGGTGTCTGCTTTGTTGAAAAATCTGATAATTACATAATCAATGGAACCTTCATTACTAAAACTTACTACAACACATTAAAATAATTTTAGAGAAGAAAATTAAAAACAGAAATTAAAAACATTTGACGATAAAAAAAATACTATTAGCAGACACCAGACTTAAAACCTACAGGGGGTCACATCGTGAACCTTACCGAATTTCGCGAACCCGAGGGAGAACCGTCTCTTTTAGAAACTTAAACCGAACTAACTTTTCTGCCTAAAAACAGCCCCGAGGTTCCAACATTACAGGGTTGAAGGGTGGTGCATTCGGTACTTCGCCAATAGGATCATCCCTAAAGGTACTGTTCTTTGCTTGATTGGTCAGCTTGACACCGCCCTTCACACCAAATTGGTTCGACCTCCCGTTGTTAGATGGCAGTACTATGACCATTTTACGTATTTAATTCTCGTTTATGTCTAGATACGTGCTTTCCTAAAGTTCCCAGATCCTTTACAAACATCCGGCGATAGTTACATGTTATCAAGGGTGGTTATTGGTTTTACAATGTCCCAGCGTTTTTATCTACGGTCTATCTTTACAATTTTCTGTTTACTTCTAAGTTCTACAGTTTATTTGCTTTGCCCTTCTATAAGTTTGGGAATTTAAAAATAGTCACGTTTGAAAGATGTTTGTTTTATTACTTCCTGCTAAAAGACCCTCTCCCGAAACTAATAACCGAAAACATCGACTTGAACGTAAAGGACATAGGAAATAATCTGTTAATAATATAAATAATAATATAAAGGAAATAATCTGTTACATCTTTGCAAAATCGCAAATCACAACTATTGTAATATTTTGGTTGTCTAAATTGAAACTCGCAAATAGAAGAAATCGCAATCGTAGTTTCCTATGAGAGCCAATCGCAGGTTGCGATTGCGATATTAAAATCGCTGCGATTGAATTGCAGTTGTTACGATTTTTTGCTCATCTCTAATGGATATAAGCAATATGTGATGTAAGTCTATAAGTATCTTTTGCAGTTCGACATAATCAGGTCGATGGATTTTTCAGAGTTATTATGTTAAAGCAAATTTGCTCTCATTTTATTTAATTCAGAATTCAGTGATTAACTGTAAACCCATGAATCATCATAACACTATGATGATTGTTATCAATGATATACCGTTTACACGTCTTGGAAGTAGCAAGATACAACTTTCTATACTAGATCCAATGTGATCAGCACTTTGCTTCAACACAGATTTGTGAGTTCTCACTTTTAATTAAATTAAATATCTGGGTAGCATAACTGACATGCACGATGTTATGATGTAAAGCACTTAAGTATTAATTAATTGTTAATATTTTGATTATTTGTTGTATGTGACTGAACCAAACAATAACTCACTAACTTGTGTTTTAATTGTGCTGTGATTTGTTTTAAGGAAAGAAAGAAAATGGGAACGCTATGTCAAAAATATTTGATCCAGACACATTGCAGATACGAGTTAGGTATTCTGGAAGTCTTGAAAAGGAAAGCAAGTAAGTCTTTTACAATTTTTTTTATAAAAATCCGTACTGTATATGATTTTTTGTTAATTTGCTGTTAATAGATTATTTCCTATAATTTTGCAGAACTTGGTGGTACAGATTTTGTGTAAAATGCAGAGGAGAAGACGAAGAAAACATACCTTCTTGGGAACCGAATTCATGGCCAAGATTTTGTCCTTACCCCTTTTTTCCCACTTACAGACAGTTTTCTAGAGTTGCCTGTCTCATTCTAATAGGACTACTATTTTGGTGCGTCATATATTCCATTGTAGGTAAGAATAAGATTAACAAAAGAAATATTCTGGATATTTTAGAAGTAAATTTTAGGTGACACTGCAGCGCCACCACACGGTAAGCTCTTCCAGCTCATCCTTATCAGTATATGCGCTTACTTGGGCGGATGGGTGGTAAGTTTGACAACGCTGCCCGCTCTAATAGGCATGCTATTCACGGGTTTGTTCTTGCAAAATGCCGGCGTGGTCGATTTGGACGAGTCGTTTTCAGAAGTCGCCAACAAAATCAGGTATGTTGTGACTAAAAATCTAGAATACTCTGCTACATTTCTACCGTATGATAGGATAAAGAAAACGGGGCTCAGTTGGCTTGGAAATGACGATCGATGACATTCTCCACATAATTTTACATATAGAATGACAGCGATCTTCAGTTCATAGCCATCGCTTAGGCCGTTTTTTTTTTCATATTGTTACGTTTTTCGTCGGTTCCGTGTGGATAGAAAGTCACAATTTATTTAAACACTATTTATGTAACACTAATTAACAAAAACAATAACGATAAAAGACTTATAGAACTATTTACAAACGATTTATAACTAAGAATTTATTTTGAATTTTAGCGCGTCAACTACACTCGTCTATTTATAACTGCCCTCTCTAGGCCCCAGCCGCCTTATACCGACAGCTAAAGATCTCTAGAATAGTCCATAGATCGTTAGGTGCATAGAGAAGGTTTCGATTGTTCTCGTATGTACTACTCCATTCCAGTGGAACTCGATTCTTCTCGAATCTTCGAATGAATCATTACGGTGTCTATTCTTTAATGCGATGTTAAGGTCATCTGAGGGCGGGCCATATAGTTAGGTTAGGTCGAGTCCACACCGGTCCGCAACAATATTGTACCTTACTATACTCAGAGGCAAAAAAACGAAAAGGAGAAATTCTTGGTCAAATTTAAAGTGTATTTTTGTTATTTTTTGCCTTATTTTCATGATTTTTTTTAGCAAATTGTATATAATTATATCAACTTTAACTCGTAAACTAAGTTATTTTTGAACTTTGGTATTTGGCGTATTGTACAGGGTTAATCGAGGGGTTGTTTTTACTAACTTTAAAACACCCTGTGCAATTATTTCGTGTGTAAATTTTCCTGAAATATAATTTTACGGTCAGAATCATGGGTCCTGAGCATTTTGTTTTTTTATTTATGTCAATACATGCTTTGATTAATTTATAAGAGCAAAATGAACTGATCATGATCAATTTGCAATTTTTTCCAGTTATCGTTAATCTTTGATGTAATTTTTTAATATGACGAGATGGTTTTAGTGACTATTGTAACGTCATATTACGCTGCATCGGATATTCTATACTAAATTAAAAAAAAACGTTAAAAACTCACAATACGGTCTTAGTTTTAATAAACATTCATAACGATAACAGACCTAACGATATTAAAGAAAACATCTGTAATACTCAAGTATACAAACTGCTATAACTGCCTGTATACGTCCGTTCATATTGTCATTGAGGCTGCATATTACATATTGCGTTATGGCTTTCCCATTCTTCTTTAAGAACCAAGCGAAGGTCATTTAATGAAGTTGGTACAGCTTCGCGACCTCCTGCCAAGTATTTCCCAAACGTCGAACATGTTCAAAGTAGTATATTGTTCACAATAATCACTAAAGCCTTGGAATATTGAAAAATAACTTGTAACATAAGAAATGATAATTGCAAATTGTTGGTAGCAAGTTCATTTCGCTCTTAAAAATTAACCAAGGCATGTATCGACATGATTCAAAAAACAAAATGCCCAGGAGACATAATTCTGACCGTAAAATTATATTTTAGGAAAATTTACACACGAAATTATTGCACAGGGTATTTTAAAGTTATGGTAAAAAAAACATCCCCTTGATTAACCTTGTATAAAAGAGCAGTTCGTTGAGGAGACAGTGTCCTGTTAGAAACCCCGTGACAATCCGAAGATTGTTTTTGCTTAAATCAAGGAAAATATTTTATTTTTCTAGGTCGTGTACCAAGTCCTGAGGAACTTTTTAGAGTGCCTTAGACCGTCCCATTCCACGTTAAGGATGGAGTCTTCCAGGTTCTTCAGTTCCGCTTTTAGTTGGTTTCCCTTTGGAAAACAGAACGGTTCTGGTACAGTTAGTGGAGTGTTCGCTCCTTTTCTAGCTAGATCATTTGCTTTTCCATTGCCTTCTATCCCCTGGTGAGCGTACACCCAGAGTAGAAGGACTTTATTTTCTTTAACCAATATGGTACCTTAGTACTTAGCTACTTTTAATACACAGTCTCCATAGATGTTGCATTTTTAATGTCATTTAGTATTAATGGCATTTTCCATAAGAAGCCATGTCTTAAAGAGTGACAGAGAATAGATTTTTTGTAAGATCTTACCAGGAAATTTTTAATATGAAATCCAGAACCGTATTTAGAATTCTTCTTCTCATCACGCCCTCTCCTGCCGAAGGTTGGCGATCCAAATGGAAATTGTGGCTCTGGAAACTGCAGCCCGGAAGATTTCCGCAGACGAGCGTTCAAACCATCTCCTTAAATCTTTTAGCCATGAGTTCTGGCGTCTTCCTACTGATCTTTTCCCTTGCACTTTGCCCTCTATTATGAGGCGCAGTATTTCGTATCTACCACCTCTCATCACATGACCCAGGTACTGCATTTTTCTTTCCTTAATGGTGTTCAGTATCTCTTTTTGTTTCTGCATGCGCTGGAGTACTTCATCGTTGGTGATCCTTTGTACCCATGAGATTCGCAGCATCCGTCTATACACATACATTTCGAAGGCTTCTATTCTCTTTTCGGTCTGTGAATCCAGTGTCCAGCTCTCACATCTATAGAGTAACAAAGAGAAGATGTAGCATCTGGCCATTCGAGCTCTGAGTTCCGCACCGAGGTCTCGTCTTGTAAAAAATGATTTCATTGTCACGAAGATTTTTCTCGCTTGCTCAATTCTTGAAAATATTTCTCTTTTCGGGTAGCACTAAATACTTTATTGAGGTCACCTGTTCGATTATTTGTCCCTTGACATGCAGGTGTGCATTTATTGGAGTCTTAGAAAAGACCAATAGTTTGGTCTTGGAAACATTGAGATGCAGTCCAAACATCTCACTATAGTGGACTACGGAATCTATAATGCTTTGCAGTTCTTGTACATCGTTGGCTATTGTAATCTAAATATCGTTATAGCCAACGATATTTAGAATTAGAAAGTTATAAATGGCAGATCAAAGAAGAAACGTTTGTTTATAATTCGGATACACCGTCTTGTAGTCGATTTCTTGGGTCTCATTTTGAAATTGTCCAACCATACATACCTTTCGTTTATTGAATCATTCGCATCCAACCTTTTCTATCCTGCAATTACGCTGCCTTTAAAGGTTTAACATTATTGTTTAATTGTTGTATCCTGTGATGTTTGACTGATTCGCAAAACAATACGCAAACGAAAACATTCGGCGATAATGGGTTACGACACATATTCAATCCCATTGTTTTCGTTTTTCCGAATAGTTTACGAGTTTTGATTTTAATTGGTTATTAACAACAGTTAGATAATCTATCTATCTCAAAAGAATATTTGAATGAAAATAGTATGTGCATTAATGCATAATTCTAGGAAAATTCCGATTATATTATCAATTAAGCTCCGTCTACTCATATTGTGTCAAAAAGTGGAAATGTTAAAAGTTGGCATATAAAAAAATATATAAAATTTTAGTGTCTTCTTCAAAAGCGAATATCTTATAAAAAAGTTATTGAGATGCACCGAAAAACAAACTATTGAGAAAAGATGAATCCAGATGATAAAGTGAATTTTAAATTGCTTGTTTTGGTAACATATTCCACGGGGTGTTTCAAACTATCACCAAAATGTCAATATTTCGTTCTCCCTCGCATAATAGACAGATGAAAACTTTCATTTTTAATTTAGAAAGAGATACTACAAAGGTACAAAGTCAAATAATTTAGCTACAAATTGCTTAAAAATCATCGGTCCACTAGAACACAATATAACGGGTGCGTCTCAAAAGTGGCTCATCCCTTTTCAACTTTCTTATTTCAACTTCTTCTTCAACTTTTTTATTTTTTCAGATAAAAAAATGAGATTTGGTATGTTTGTATACGACATAAATTAGAATTGATTGACGTATTCAATTAATTGTTTTCGGTCACTTCCTGTTTCACCGGAAATGACTACAATTTTTGATTTTTAAATGGAATTCTCGGTATTTTTTACTTTATTCTATAGAAAATGACACTCTGAATAGAATGATGTATGATATGTCAACTTTTGACATTTTCGCATATGGTTTATTTGAAATTGTAACATACGGTTCATAATGACAATTTGATTCGAAATACCAAGTGTGTGGTATCAAATTGTTCGAAAAAATGCTTTTTTCCAAATATGCTAATGAGCCCCCACCCTCGTTCGATGTTCATCTCGAGATATGACTAAAAATACGATTTTGGCATCTCTTAACTGTCCAGAACAAGGCACGAAAAACATACGATCAAATCTATTTTTCCAAAGCCCCTTGATTTAAAATTAGTATTTTTAACATAGCTATGTCACTCTACATTGAAATTTAAACTACGATTTTTTTAAGCGAGAATGTCAAAAATTGACATATGATATGTCATTCTATTCAGAGTGGCATTTTCTTTTGAATAAAATAAACAAATACCGAGGGTGTCATTTAAAAACAAAAGTTCTTGAATACGTCCATCAATCCAGATTTATTTCATATACTAACGTACCAAATCTCGTTTTTTGTTTTGTGAAACTTTTGAGAAACCCAAGCGGCGCACAGTGGGGTATTTGACATCGATAGTTGATCGAATTTTTTTTATGTAGCCCTTATATAAATTATTGCTATTTTCAATTAAAGAGGAAATAATATGAACAAAATAAAGGATAATTCGTCGATTCAAAAAAAAAGAAAGAAAAATCACTGTTCCAGTGTTTCCACGGTCAGTGCCACTGATGCCAGTAGTAATATCGCAACTAATACTACTAATGCTACGACTGATCCGCGACCAATGCCCATACCACTAAAGCCGCTACTAATGCCAAATTGTGCTATACTGCTAATGGCAGTAATGCGATCGCTTTGTACACAAAAATGCCATCGCCGGTTTACTCCTCGCATTAGTATATGACTGATTTATTATTATTAAAGGAAACCAAGAATATTTTCTATTTTACTGTATGAAAGCTCAATGTTTACTAAGTAAAAACGTATATAGACAATATGCTGAATTCTTCGAAATGCGCAACTAAATCTCTAAGTATAATAAAAATGTCACAAATTTAATCAAATTTTCTGAACGCCTAACTTTTAGTTGCAAAAAAAATCGTTAGTATAGAGAATATCAAAATAAATAATATGTTTTTGTAGAATACATATCTGCAGCTTGCTGATCCATTTTCAATCAAAACAATAATATAAACTTAAAAGGAGCACAAGAACAACAACAATTTATAATTTTAAACATAAAATTTAGCCATTTACCTCATATCTGTGAGAAGTAACAGCTTTAACGGTTCGTTGAAACAAATGAATGCAACTAAACACACCCATAGCAACGCCATTGATGGCAGACATGATTTAACTTATTATTTATCTTTTTTTGGGAAATATTAAACGCATTTGCTTTTTCGAATTTCGATCACCTTTTTCATGCTAATACTCCACCGTGAGGCGCAGAGCTCTTGGCCAGGCTGACGGTAACGTCAGCTACATCTGGGACAGATTTTGTGCCACGAAATCGTTTTTCAATCAACGTTTAAGTCAAACACTTCTCATACTATATTTTTCTCATTTTAGACATGGAGCCCTTGTCATAATCCTGATCAGAGCAGGTTTGGATCTGGACCCAAAAGCCTTGTGGAAATGGAAGTGGGTAGTGGTACGCCTCAGCCTGATACCCTGGCTCACGGAGGGAGGAGTTTGCGCTATTTCGGCGAAGTTCCTGTTTGGCATGACGTGGAGCTACTCCATATTGCTGGGAAGTATTATTGCAGCAGTGGCACCCGCAGTTGTGGTACCATGTCTCTTTAGGTAAGCCATAGTAGGGTTTTAATTCAAGTTTTTGTAAATTCAAGGCAAATGTATTCTGAAATTCGGAGAAAATCCAGACTTCGTCAAAAAATAACTTGTGAATTTCATCTTGTAAAGTTGGTCTATAACGAGATAATACCTGAGAGTGAGAGCTGATGTCTGTCATTTTAATTCACAGCGAAATTGTATTTTCTGTCATTTTTTGGATGCAGTCTGATTATATTCTTTTATGATTTGTTGGTAAAAGTATGTATATATTTAGGGTGGTCCGAACTGTATTCCGGAAACTTCGGCAGCATATTCTGCAGATAAAAATAAGTAAAAAAGCTCGTGTAGATATTTTCATTTCGATTTTTTCCAAGTAATTTATGAAGTAACATCAATGTTTGGATGAAGATTTGTGTCTGGAAGTTTTTTGATATGAGAAATTTGATTTTGATGTCAATATGACTCCTACTTGTTGAGGGCGGCACCTACATATTTTTTAACTGGTTTGAAGAGTAATAACTTTTCGTCTGTACCGGTATAAAACTACTGAGTAAAAAAATATCCATTTACGACGTTTTTTACTTAAAAAAGGTCTCTTGGTAAACATTGCTACAAGTAATGGTTCTCGAAATATTTGGAATCGAAGTTGTCAATACCCTATCATCATTGACAATTAAACTAATTAACTAAAGAAATCAGAAGATGTATATTATTTCGTATATTTTTCATTTTATTGATTTTATGGAAAGCACTGTTCATTGAAATGTTGTATCCTATGTTATAGGGCTTGTTTCTCTCTACAATCTCCTGTCTCACAATGTACCGCTTGTGTTCAGGAAGGGTTCATAGTTTCATAGATGTCGATTTTCGAAAGAAATCAGAACATGTATATTATTTCGTATATTTTTCATTTTATTGATTTTATGGAAAGCACTGTTCATTAAAATGTTGTGTCCTATGTTATAGGGCTTGTTTCTCTCTACAATTTCCTGTCTCACAATGTACCGTTTGTGTCTAGGAAGGGTTCATAGTTTCATAGATGTCGATTTTCGAAAGAAATCAGAACATGTATATTATTTCGTATATTTTTCATTTTATTGATTTTATGGAAAGCACTGTTCATTAAAATGTTGTGTTCTATGTTATAGGGCTTGTTTCTCTCTAAAATTTCCTGTCTCACAACGTACCGTTTGTTTCTAGGAAGAGTTCATAGTTTCATAGATGTCGATTTTCGAAAGAAATCAGAACATGCATATTATTTCGTATATTTTTCATTTTATTGATTTTATGGAAAGCACTGTTCATTAAAATGTTGTATCCTATGTTATAGGGCTTGATTCTCTCTACAATTTCCTGTCTCACAATGTACCGTTTGTGTCCAGGAAGGGTTCCTATTTTCATAGATGTCGATTTTCGAAAGAAATCGGTACATTTATTTTATTTCGTATATTTTTCATTTTATTGATTTTATGGAAATGTTGACTAAATAATTATTAGAGTGAAATTATAAATTTGAAATGTTTTTTGTATCAAAAGTTTAAGAGAAACTTTTATCATCATTTTTTCGCAGAAAAATTTATAATTAATTTAAAAAAAATCCCAAATTTATTATTTCAGTCAAATAACTCTCTACTCAACGTGTTTATTTTTTGTCAATAATGACAAGTATTGACTATTTCCACTCTAAATATCTTGATACAGTTGCTAGCAGCGATTTTTACCAAAGACTTTTTTACATAAAAAGTCACGGAAATGTATTTCACTCAGTAGTTTTATACAGGTACCGACGAAAAGTTATTACTCTTTAAAACAGTTAAAACATATGTAGATGACGCCCCCTACAAATAGGAGTTATATTGACATCAAAATCGAATTTCTCATGTCAAAAACTCCCAGATAGCAATTTTTATCCAAATATTGACGTTATTTCAGAAGTTATTTGGAAAAAATTGAAATAAAAAAGTAACTTCTACACCCTGCATCTTTGAAACTAAGCATTTTAGGACATGCATTTATACGAAATTTTTTACTTATTTTTATCTGCAGAATATGCTGCCGAAGTTTCCGGAATACAATTTGGACCATCCTGTATAAAGCCTCCAGAACAACAAGTCAAGAGTGTCACATCATGGATCACTGAGTGATCCCTTTCTAACAAATTCCTAACAAATCCAGGAGTTAGGCAGGGATGTGTCTTAGCGCCCCTTCATTCAACATATTCATAGCAGCGCTCTCCATTATAGTGGACAGCAAACTGCAGGAAAGAGGAATGGACATTAGATACAGATATGGCGGCGGTCTGTTCAACATAAAAAGATTTAGGGCAAAAACACATACAAAATTCATCACAGGACTTCAATATGCTGATGACTGCGCTCTAGTTGCAAGAACGTTACAGAAATTACAAGAAATGTTGAACACATATACCTGGGCATACACGAGGCTTTGGGCCTAAAATTATGTGCACTCCCCTGGAAGATCACAGTAATGCTATAAAAATCGGAGAAGAACTGTTGAAATATGTAGCAGAATTCAATAATTATTTCGACAGTATGATTTTGGAAAAGGCCAATATCGAGTCTGAAATTCAACACAGGGTTAGCAGCGCCTCAAGTGCATTCTGAAAATTAAAAGACAGGGTTTTCTACAATCATGACTTGAGCACAAAAACGAAACTTGCTGTGTATCGAGCAATAATAATTCCCATCATATTATATGGAAGCGAAACCTGGGTGCCGTACCGCCCACAAACGAACGCATTAAACAAGTTGCAACAGAGACACCTAAGACAACTCTTAAGAATCAAGTGGTTCCACCATGTCTCAAAGCATCGGTTCTTAAAAAAGCTAGCTGCGAGAGCGTTGAAGTCATGATTACTAAATCCCGCTTAAGATGGGCTGGCCAAGTATGTAGGATGCAAGAAAACCATCTACCAAAATATCTACTTTACTGTGAGCTTGTAGACGGTAAGAGGAAACCGGGTGGACAACTCAAAAGGTGCAAGGATATTTTCCACTAAAACTTAAAAAGGATAAACATGCAGAATCAGTGGGAAGAAACAGCGCATAACAGAACGCAATGGAGAAGAATTGTAAACTCAGTTAACAGCAACAACCAAAAAGTAAAGAGGCAACAAAGCAATGCGACTTTTGAATGTCCGGAGTGCGAAAGAGAGATAACATCACGTATCGGGCTTTTCAGTCACAGAAAAGCTCATGAAAGAAAACGCCTTTCTTAACCATCTTTTGATGCGTGTCAAATACTCGTCAGCGAGTAATGCCAGTAGTAGTAGTAGTATTTTGTTGGACAGACGACTGCACTTTACTTTAAAGGTGAAATTAAAGGCAATTGAAAAGGTGTTAAGTATACTCTTTCTGTTTAGTGGGCTGTACTAATATTTGTACTGTTTAATATTGTAAAGCAGTATTAAAATTAAAATTAATCTTATTATTGTTTTTTTCCAGGTTACGAACTAAAGGATATGGTGTAGCTAAAGGTATCCCCACACTGATCATTGCTGTAGCAAGTATAGACGACGCCACGTCAATAGCTGTGTTCGGTATCATAAAGAGCATCATGTTTGTTCACAGTTCTTTGACCTCCTTAGTACTGCAAGGACCGGTATCCATAATTGGCGGATTTGGATTTGGGATTCTGTTTGGATTACTGCTAAAATATGCTCCAGAAAGGCATGACAAGTTTGTTGTAAGTATGAAATTAAAAGAAAATGATAAATCTATGCTTACACGCTGTTTTTAAAAGACACCATATTTCTTTTTAAAGAAGTTTATTCAAAAAACTGTGAAACTGATATAAAAATATGCGACTACCCTGTAAAAATTCTAATTTTCTTAGAATAGACTACTAAACATTCCTTCATGTCTGTAATATGTAAATGTAAGAATCCTTTGCCATAAATAATAATTGTTTCTAATGACATCAATAAATGTTACATAAATCAGTATTAAAGGAACAATTCCAAATTGGGAACTTAGCAGTACTAAAATAGAGTGCCGGAGTTAAACTAAATGATATTCAGCTATTCAGCCGAGGCATACAAGCAACCATTAATAGGAAATTATGTAATGAGGTGAGATGGGACCAGAATATTAGATACTTAGTAAAAAAA
The DNA here is from genome assembly GCF_002938485.1 of Sitophilus oryzae. NCBI lineage: Eukaryota > Metazoa > Arthropoda > Insecta > Coleoptera > Curculionidae > Sitophilus > Sitophilus oryzae. The sequence goes on along the minus strand of NW_022146262.1, from coordinate 882,526 downwards.
TATATTACATTGCTGTATATCCTGATGTGATAAATAAATTTAGCAAAAAGTAAAAGTGAAATAGTTATTGAAAAATACTTAATTGTCTGTTCAACGACAAGATCTTTGACAGTGTTAGATGTGTCTGTCATTTTAATTTTAAAGTAGTTTATTTTATTTTACAAAGAAATAAGTTGGTACAATTGGAACGTATAGCAGGAAATTAATATATTTAAAATTTGAGTGATAAGTAATTACTTCAAAATATTGTGAAAAAAAATTATAAAACTGAGAAAATCTAACCGAGTTATTTTATTTAAAAAAAACGGTATGTGTTAATACAAAACAAACAAGAACAAAACACCACATACCAAAAAAATATAAAAAAGAACTATTTCTTACTTTCAAGCTTGAAGAAACTTTCCGCATTTTATTATTATATTTATCAATTAACTTATGTACAAATACAAATTTGTAATATTCCACAGGAATAAATAAAACTACATAAATAAAACAAACTATTTTATTAAATAATAACATTTACCGAATTTTATACCTTAAAGGTTGATAACTTTAATCTTAATCGTTTTAAACCAGTACCTTTTGAGATTATTTTTTTGCAGTACTAAAATCCATTATTACCTATTTTGTGATGTCGTTATTTTACAGATACTCCAGTTTATAGTATACGTTTAGTACGATCCTTGCACCATATACGAGATGCACTTATCTATGACGAGATGGTATATAAACATTAATGATTGTAACTTTATTGGTGTATAAGACTTTCTTCCTGGTCACCGAGTATTAACTATAAACTGTGCTCTGGGTCTACAGTTAATTTTCCCTCGATTTTTCCTCCACTTGACTTCAAAAGACACAAAACATACGTAATAACACGAATCAAAATGCATCATCTTCCAAAACGCAGGGTATTTGACATAAGCTGACACAAAATTATAACCTGTAATTTGGCAAGACTTTGACAAGCCTCAAAAATCTAAAGGCGAATTAGTTCTGTCATTTTAGATCTGTCACTTTTGAAATAAACCAATAAAACTGGTTAAAAACAACAAGAGACGACGTATGACGGATTTATATTTAAACCCATCCATAGTTAACTTAAAAAATATTAGAAACTTTTTTAGTAAAATAAATAGATTGGTATGGACGTCATCTGCTTTTCTTCTGTCATCGTCTGTCGAAATCTTACCTGAGAAAAAAAACAGATAAATGTTTAATGGTTTTTATAATTTCTATAAAATTTTGAATTGGTACGTATGATTTTTATGTTTTGTTAACTATTTTTATGTAGTTATATGATGACATATATCTCTTATGTATTTTTTTCATTATTATAGAACAGCAAAATAAAACACTAAATCACCACAATACACCAAAACACTTTTACTTTTACACTGGACGCGCGTTTCGTTAACCATGTTAGCATCATCAGCAGATGATTATAAACTATGAGTTTATATTCCAAACACCAAAGGTTCCAACCCTCAACTGTAATTATAGAACAGGAAATTAGATTTTATTAAACAGTAGTTGGTTTTTTATATACTTACTAAATAGTAGTAGTATCACAGCCTATTTATAACCAGCCTGTCGACTTACAATCATTTGCGCAGAAATTTGCATATTTATCCAGATATTTGTGAATCTTATGTTATGTTCGGGGAACAAGGATAACAAGAGCAACAAAAACGCGGATGAATTAGTCAAATAAGGCTCAGTATTATTCTGAGGTGCTGCAAAAACAATTAAAAAAGGCCCCAAAACAATGGGTGACCGACAAAGCTCTGGTGAAAAAATTCACCAGTAGAGTAGAATCATAATAGAATTCTCGCCAAAATTTACAGCAGATCTGATGAGCAAAGATATGAAAACTGTCAACACTGTGAAGAGTTAAGTTAAGTTAGGTAAAATGACACTGCAAGTTCAATAGGCTTATAGAGCTGACGGAATTGACAGATTAAGCCATGTGCTTATTCTGTCATTTAGAACAAACTGGAACTAACGGCAAAACTCATTCTATGTCAGTGCGTTAGTCTGGAAAATATGCGGTTCTTTATTGTAGTAGTTGATGATAAGCTATTAACAAAGCTTTATAGAAGGTTCAGTCACCCAGATATTAGACTTTGTGAAACTGAAGAGACTGAAGAATATAATTTAGAGATAAGTAGAGGAACATAGTAGATCTGTAAAATTTTCAAGAGAAATAGGCACTTCATAAAATCTATCTAAAATCGATATCGAAAGAAGTAGAATTGTTAAATAGTAAAAATCAAATCATACGGTATTTTAGAGGTGTTACAAAATATTGACACAAAAAAAATAAAATATAAAGAGAAAAATAATATAATTACTTTTATGCTATATTACTAAGCCTCCATTAAAATTGCATAACTGAATTTCAACTGATTATAAATCTAAAGATTTATGCAATTCTTTGTTATAGGTTCCTTTCAGAATATTGATGCTGTTAGCGGCAGGTATGGCAGCGATTTACTTCAGCGAGCATCTTGGTTATGGTGGTGCAGGACCCCTTGGAGCTGTTGTAGCAGCCTTTGTATCGCTTATATTCTGGACGAAACAAGGATGGAGCATAGAGGAAAACCCTGCATCTACCGCCTTCCAAATTTTCTGGATGATTGTTGAACCGGTAAGCCGTCCTATAGCGTTTTTTTGAATGTGGTAGGCAGTGATTCAGTATTGGTACTAAAAGAATTTGGGGACTTGATTTGTCTTTATTTCTTTTAATACTATTATCAGTCAATATATTAATTTTATTTAAAACCACATATGTAATACTGACATTACTGACTTTTAAAAAATTTGAAAGTGTCAAATTATCTACATTTCTTCCCTCTTCCATTTACCTCACTCGGTTTTTCTTATTTCTCGCCTCATTTAATTAAGCAAAATATTCTTGTAATTTCTTTATTAAATACTTACCTAACATCAACAAAAATAAACAAGAAGATTAACAATAATAATTGAAGATTTTAATACATTTAGTTGTTGAAAGTAAAAACGCTAGACTTCTTTGGCTTAAAACCTACATTCTGGCGTTTTAAAAAAGCGACGAGTTTGTGATATTTTTTGATATGTCAGTCTTTTCCCTTAATTCTAGCATTGTCCGTATCATGCTGTACGTAGCCCAAAGAGGAGATGGCTTTTTCTGCCTTGCCATGTCGCTAAATATGCCACCAAGACTGTCTCCGAAGCAATATTCTTAGTATTTCTTTCGGCACACCATTTTTCGTATACTTTCAATGCTTTTTCATATCGCCCTCTACTTTTTTCTGGAAGTAAACTGGCTTCTGCTCTTTTTGCAGCTTCTGTAAGTTCTGGTGGAGTACCAATATTAAAGTAGTCTTCATTATTAGAACTTTCCGACACCATTCTGGCTTTCTATGTTATATAAATTAGAAAAAGCAAACGAGAAATTCATAACTGTCACTTAGTTGTTTGTTTTGCTGTTGAAGGTTTGCGCCATAACAACAACTGGTACCGGTAACTCTAGATATGGAAATGCCAAAACAGAAAACGACAAATTTTCGCATATTTATTTATTTTTTCAAAATAAAATACTGTCCCTATTTTTTAATGATGTGGTTGTAAATAAAATAATATACAAACCCCGGAGGAAAGTTTTCATTATTGCCTCGAGATTTAGTTAATCTCTCGACAGTAATGAAGCACTTCGCCCCTCGGTACTTAATATACTATTGTATGCATGTGAGATCTAATAATATATTTTTTTCTTAGGTACTTTTTGGAATTACTGGCGCTCAAGTGAGATTCGAGGAACTACATGGAACTGTAGTACTGATAGGCATAGGCATTCTAATAATGGGAATTATTATCAGGATACTGGTGACGATGGTTACTGGAATAGGATGTAATCTCAATGCGAGGGAGAAAATATTTTGCGCTATCGCTTGGATGCCCAAAGCAACAGTTCAGGTAATTTGTAACTAGATTAATTTCAAAAAATTAATACAAATAAACAAACCTTACTGTATAAAATGAAGGTACCTGAGATATATAAACCAGATGTAAACAGCAAATGCTAATAAATTGCTAGAATTTATCAAATAAGTTTACTAATGAAGATCTTATATGATTATTTTGCCACACATTTTTTTTTATTTTAAGATCAACAGATTTTTTATGTTGATGTACAGGGTGTTTCAGAAAGCATGTGCCATCTCACGTGGGGAGATTCCTCACGTAAAAATAAGATTCATTTTTAGGGTTCCGTACCCAAAGGGTAAAAAAGGGAACCCTATTACTAAGACTTCGCTGTCCGTCCGTCCGTCTGTCACAAAGGTCTATCTTATGAACCGTTGTAGCTAGACAGTTGAAATTTTCACAGATAATATATCTATGTTGCCGCTATAAGAACAAATACTAAAAACAGAATTAAATAAATGTTTATAAATAAAAAAGTACTTTCACTAAACATTATCTTTTAAGTAATAATTTTACATAGAATCTTTCAAGTCCTCGGTTGCCGCGTGGTTAAAGCGTTAGGACTTTACGCTGCTATGACGTTGGAGCCGTAGTAAGGCAGGTTCGAATCCTAGTCAAGGCCACTTTTTTTTAATCGTTTTTTTCTAATTTTTACATATTTATTTTTACGTTTTACATATTTTATTTTTACGTTTTACATATTATTATTGATTAATACAATTTTTAGTAATGTTATACTTCTAAAGTTGTATAGATAATTAGATAATGAATGGTACGGAACCCTTCGTGCGCGAGTCCGACTCGCACTTGACCAATTTTTTTTTATATCAACATAGGTCAAATTTTGTTTTATTTCGTAATTACAGAGGGATAGCCTTGATTTTTTTTTCGATTTATCATAATTTTCTTCCAAGTTTTTTAGCGATTCGAATGAAATTTTGAGGGTAAAAATTATTATACGTGTTATATATTTTAGTACTAAAAACGTGTCGATAGATTCACCAGGGACACACTTATGAGTCCACACTGGAATATTTTTCTAAAAAAAAACATGTGTGCGCTACTGACTTTTTTCTCTTGTTAGGAAAATTGTGTAGGCTGTTTAATGCCGATTAAAAGTTGTATCTTGAATTTTGTCGAATTTGGTCTTCTTGATGCGATAAACGCAGTTTTATTAATAACAATTAATAAAATTAAAATAAAAATAGTACAGTAAAATAAAAAATAAAAATAGTATTTGAGATAATTAAAAATTATATACCCATTCAATGAACAAAATCTAGACACATACCTACTTGATACTAAATTGTTTATATTTTATCCAGTTAAACCATTCAACCAATTAAGATTGTATAGGGATTAATAATTTTTCTAAAGTAATACGGAATTTTTTGATTTGCTTTATTGAAATAAACAATCCTGTATTACAACTTGTGCAATAATATTTTTAAATTTACGAAAAATAACTTAGCTTTAAATAGTAGGTAGGTATTAAAACATTTTTTAGATAATTTTTATTGAATATTAGCTGCCTTTCACAATCGGTTAAATTTATCTGAAAAATAGTTATTTTTTGTAAACACTGCTGCGTTAATCCAACGGAAACTACTTGTCAGCAAGGTTTACAGATAAACAAATTTGCCTAACGAACAAAAAATGCTTAACGTTTCGGAAAGTTTATCTCCTTCCGTTGTCGGAAGCAAAAAAATACAAAGAATAAAGAAAAAAACTATTTAAAAGATTCAACTTCGAGAACACTTTAGTTTTTTTTTAACAGATACTTACTCATACTTTTTTTTAATACAAATACCGTTGCCGTTCTGTTAAAATGACATTAATCAAGTTAAACCACAGGTTAAACTTCAAAATTAATAATTACTACCTGATAACAATTACTTAATAAGGTAAAACCAAAAAGCCTCAAACGTTCTGTATGATTATTTCTAATTTTTACATATGTTATGTTTATTTATGTAATAATAATAATAATAGCTCCCGTATATAGCGTTTAACGCCTTGGGAGTAGCAAGGTACAGCTTGCGATACTAGAGCCGTTCGGTATACAAGAAAGGTAATGTGGCTAGCACTACGCTTCAACCGCCTATTATTACCTCAGGATTGTGAATCCCAAGTACTCATTTAATGCCGTAACCGCACATGCGGCATTTAGCGAAATCCGAGCGCTCGTCAACTACCGAGCGCTCGTGATCGGACTTTGCCTTTCCATCCACACATGCGGGCTCTGATAGCAACAACACAGAGACGAGCGCACGTTTCCGTCGCCGATCGAGTTGCCGAACTCCGACTTCCCCATCCACACACATAGGAAATCGGCGAAGCCCCGTTCGGAGATCGCCAAATGCCGCATGTGCGGTTGCGGCATAAGGCTGAGTCGACCTAGGTACCCAAACTATTTTTATTTTAATAAAAATAGCCGGCTGATGAAATGCCGGGTGTAGGAATCGAACCCACACCTTGAGATTGGTAGACGAGAGCCTGTACCTCTACGCCACCGGGCACCTTAATTATGTTATGTTCTTTAAAATCAAACAAGCGATCGATTGCCATACATTACTAACATCTACGGATGCATGAGCAATACATTTATTTTTATTAGATTGTATTAAAGAAAAACTCTTTTATTTTTCATGGGACACAGGGCACAGAATAAATTTTAATAGCGACAAATTTATAATGAAAGAAGCGATAGCCTCTAAAGGAAAAGTATCATCCGACTTTTTCATCAAGACATTGACGTAACTTCAGAAATTATTTGGAAAAATTCTAAATAAAAATGAAACTTTTACACCCTGTATCTCCGAAACTAAGCATTTTAGGACGTACATTTATACGAACTTTTTTACTTCTTTTTATCCGCAGAATATGCTGCCGAAGTTTCCGGAATACAGTTCGGACCACCCTGTATAACTAACACATTTACAAGAAAAATAGGAAGAATTTTAAATAAAAATATAAATTGATAAATCTTACTACACAGTGTCTCAGATTTGAGTCTCATCAATGAGAACTAGAAGAGATAGGAAGTAAATAAGTGGAGGTAAATTTAGATTTTCGTCCATCATCAGCTCTCTTTTTAAAATTCGACTCTGGATTTTTTATTAACATTATTAACGATTTTAAAAGCTTTTAATGTCACAAAACCAATGATATATCGCACTTACACAAAAATGCTTTTTTACCATCATGTATTGATAAAGCAATATTTAATTATCTCTTCAATTATTGTATTTTATACTAAATGCAATAAAAACGTAAGAGAAGCTTAAAACAATAAATAAGTAATAGTGAAAAAACCTCATATAAAAATATTAACTTTATTAAATAAATGGAATATTATGACCTAGAGATTTTTAACATTTTTCGTGACAAAATCACTGAAAGTTAATCCAATAATAAATAACCTGATGTATTACGCCATGGTTCAAAAAGATTCCCAAATATTTCAAATTACGTTAACGATAAATCTATTATACACACACTATTAAATTTTGATAATATAATAAAATTACAACAATTTTAAAATAAAATATTTTCCTTTGTTGAATCTGTTACAATTTTTATTCAGCAATAATTAGAGCTACCCAAGTCCTAATTTTATCAACAATGTTATAAATGTACAAAATAAATACGGAATAATAAGTTTTGATTGCAATATTTCCAACAATACCTTGCTTATATGATTAGGGGATATAATGAAATTAGATACGAATAAATTTAATTTTTCTATTGTGTGCTTTTTTATATATTGTAAATTTCCGAAAAAAAGGTGTGGAATGTCCCAATAAATAAAATGATTTACAGAGATAATTATTCGGTGTAATATTTGTTGGAAATATAAAATATTGCAATAAAATATAAATAATTGGTTTTCAGTGTTATAAACATTTTTTGTTTTTTTATTTCTTAAAAAAAAACCGAAACTACTCGTGAATTTTTTTTGCGACTTTCGGTTGTCTCCTGTTGTCTCGTTCAATTTCGTTTTGTCTCGAGCTACTTCCGCGACGTGTCTATTTCTACTACATACAACATATTGTCATTACTCGATGACGAGTATTTGACACGCATCAGGAGATGTTTACGCAAGGCGTTTCCTTTCATGAGCTTTTCTGTGACTGAAAAGCACGATACGTGATGTTATCTCTCTTCCGCACTCCGAACATTCAAAAATCTCATTGCTTTGTTACCTCTTTACTTTTTGGTTGTCGCTGTTAACCGAGTTTACAATTCTTTTCCACTGCGTTCTATTGTGCACTGCTTCTTCCTACTCATTCTGTATGTTTATCCTCCTTAAGTTTTGATGGAAAATATCCTTGTACCTTTTGAGTTGTCCACCCGGTTTCCTCTTACCGTCTACAAGCTCACCGTAAAGCAGAGATTTTGGTAGGCGGTTTTAATCTTTGTCAAGATCTGATATGTTTGAAACATGGTGGAACCATTTGATTCTTAAGAGTTGTCAGGTCTCTGTGGCAACTTGTTTAAAGTGTTGATGTGTCGGCGGTATGGCACCCAGCTTTCGCTTCCATATAACATGGTGGGGATTATTATTGCTCGGTACACTGCAAGTTTCGTTTTTGTGCTCAAGCCATGATTGTAGAAAACTCTGTCTTTTAATTTCCAGAATTATTGAGGCGCTGCTAATCCTGTGCTGAATTTTAGAGACGATTTTGTCCTTTCCGAAATCAAACTGCCGAGGTAATTGAAGTCCGCTACACATTCCAATAGTTCTTCTCTGATTTTTGGGGGAGTGCACATGATTTTAGTTTTATCGATGTTCAGCTTTAAGGCTCAAAGCCTCGTATGCCCAGGTATATGTGTTTAACATTTGTTGTAATTGCTGTAAAGTTTTTGCTCTACTAACTAGAGCGCAGTCATTAGCCTATTGAAGTTCTGTGATGAATTTTGTACGTGTTTTTGCCCTTTTTGAGTCTTTTTAGGTTGAACAGTCCGCCGTCGTATCCCAAGTAGCAAAAAGAAATTCTAAAAGGATTGAATTATTTTATAACAGTCGAATAGCGTTGTCTTAAGGACTGCTTGATTTTATTAAGCGTTTGGTTTCGACCAATATGTTTTTTAATAAAAGTTGTCATATTAAACTATTTTCTAGTGGTTTTTACAACGTATCCTATAACGCATTAAACGATAATTTCTTTTAGTATGATATAACACTTAATAAGGCAATGCTATATGATAACAAACATATTATTTTATTAGACTCTTATACCCACCATGAAAGAGTTCTATAATATTCATATAACTAGTAGTCACAAGATCATATAATAGTTACTTAAACTTGTCTTATTAAAGTTGTATTACGTTGTATGATAGAATGTTTTATTGCGTTAAACTACGGTGCTGTATACAACACCAGTTATATAGCCTTATATGATAAAATTGTGAGTAACAAAATAAATTTGCTGTAATATCTGCATTATAAAACTGGTAATGTATAATATAACCTCATTTTAAATTAAATTGTATACCTAGTTATTTATTTTGTTATTGTTGTTGTTGCAAAAGTAATATCTACGACGAGTATAATCAATCACAGCTATTATGAATTCTGGACAAAGTTGGAAAAAAGTTAACAAACGCAGTGGTAGTTATAAAGAGCATGTAAGAAAAAACTCCTCGAAATTACGGCAAATAATCTCGAGAAATCCCTGGATTCTCAAAAGCCAAAATCTCTCGGGTTGTCTGGCTTCTTCAAAGCATTGTTGCCACGTTCAAGTAAAAGTTTTACTGTCGTAATGTTTGTATTGTTTTATTGTTGTTTTTCCAAGTCCTTAGGTTGACTCTCACTCGTCGGGCTCACATGAAATGCATTGCGTACATGAATCCATGAAAGTCTGATCATGTTGGTTAGTTTAAATACTAATCAAATGAGATTTGGCAACATCTATTTGTCACAAATCTCAATATGTCCAAAATAGTTCTATAGTGCCTCGAAATTCTGCGTAATGATAGATATTTATCCTATAGCGTTTTATTTTACAACAAAGACTTATTTAAGGGATTCATTTATAATAAAACGGTTGCATTATAATTCGCCATGTTTAAGGCAGAATTTTTGTATGGCCTATGGCCGCCATTATATGAAGCAAAATTAAAAACATTAAAATAAATTGTAAAATGTTATTTTTGAGAACTATTTTGTGAAAAGATTCCCACATACAGTAATAAAGTGTTTAATTAAATTAAAAACAAGAATTTATGAAAATTTTATTTTATTTTATTGTTTAAATTTATATGTAAACCTTAATCGAAATTAAAGCGCTTTAATTTTTTGCCAAATACATACCTATAATCTACCAGTAAAATTTTCGGCGCAACAAAAATTGTCCCTACTTTTCAAACCCTATTAATGCATTTTTATATTACATATTTGTTATACCTTCTGGCTCTACCCGCCATTTTCATTGTCGAGTAAAGTCTCCATTTTAACAATCCACATCCCCTAGATTGATTTTACGACACGCTTAAAATATAATTTGCTCCTAATATTCTTCGGTAAAAAATAAAATACTCTTGTACCTCGCTAAATGATCAAATGTTTTTATTGTTCTGTTTCTTAGATGTGACCACGTAATACACAATAAAACTAGTTTTATAATAGTCATATAACGCTGTGTAAAATAGTTGCATAAGAGTGGTATACCCTTTTTATAGAACTTCTATACTACTAAACGGTTGTATAAAAATGGGCCTTTTTTGGTTGTAAAGCTATCATATTACGGCCATTTAGCACGTTATATGAATTGAGGTATCCTATCAAAATTATTACATAGCTGTTTATACAGCCTTTATAAAATAAAATTTGCTACTTGGGATCTGTATCTAATGCCCAATCCTCTTTGCTGCAGTTAGCTGTCCACTATAATGAAGAGTGCTGCCATGAATAAATGCTGAATAGGAGAGCCGCTAAAACACATCCCTGCCTAACTCTTGTATTTGTTAGGAAGGCATCGCTCAGTGATACATGATGTGACATTTATGACTTGTTGTTATGGAGGCTTTTACACCCTGTAAGAAATTTGTTGGGTACTCCAAACTTTTTCATAATTGCCCAAAATGCATCTGTGTTCAGTTGGTGTGTGTTAGTGATGGGCATTACGATTCTTTTTAGTGAATCGAATCATACGATTCAATTTCTCATATTGAATCGACTTCTAAAAACAAGAATCGTAACTGGCACTACCGGTGATAATTTGGTCGGACAATTATTTAAGGGACCAGAAAAAGAAATATACAATTCTTTCATATGTTTTTTAACATTTTATGACACTGTCGAAATTGGATTGATTATTTTATCAATAATATTAAATTATCAATCCAATTCATATTATATACTACTTATTATAGACTTAATACAAATTTAATATTTTTAGAGCCACATTTTAATTCAAATTTAGTAATCATAATAAATAGTATATAATACCGCATGATCGAAGAAAAATGGCGTCTAATTGCCTTATAAATGAACATGATGATTCGATGACATTCTCCATATAATTTTACATATAAAATGACAGCGATCTTCATTTTATAACCATCGCTGACGCCGTTTTTTTATCATATTGGGCAGACGCCACCAATATTTATTTGGAGTTGCATAAAAACTCGAAAAAAAAAATTCGAGAAATGCTTTGCGAAATGTTTTACGAAATATTTCTCATTAGCTTGAGAATTATATAAAAAAGAAATTTTATGATTGTGTTTGAGATATTTGATTTCATTATATGCATGCCTCTGTTGGGTAGTTATAGTCTGTGAAACGAATAAAACTTTGAATTTGACAGTTCCCGCGGGCTTTTCTAGTGTTAATTTTATTAGGTTAGCAACTTGCGGGCCATGCTGATGCAATGCCGTCTCTAATAGAACAGCCTCGGAGCGAGATTTTTGACGTCACGCTAGTTAGATACTACGGATTAATTATGTTGTAATACATGGAAAACATTCCTCGTATATGTAATTTTTTGGATTATATTCGACACTATTTTTTTCATATGACACAACACTGATGAAGGCTATAAACGTTACCTATAACGTTTTTTTAACCAAAAAAAAAAAATAATGAAAAACCAAATGAAAACTTAATCAGCGTTTTTCCCGAACCTAAATCCCAAAAAATAAAAAATTTTAGAATAATTTTACATATAAAATAACAGCGATCATAGCGATATTTCATAGCCATCGCTGACGCCTTTTTTTCTGTGATATTGTATTATTTGCAAATATATTTTTTCGCACATTGATGCTTGCAAAATATACATATAAATTTTGTGAATGCAAATAATAATACATCACATATATATATATATATATATATATATATATATATATATATATATATATATATATATATATATATATATATATATATATATATATATATATATATATATATATATATATTGTAAAACATTTGATGCATTTGTATGGTTCATAGTTTATTTGCCAAAGTATTTATTACTATAAATAGGTATATATATTGTATTTATTAACTGTATATTATGTATAGTTCATGTAAACTATATCATTTTTAAAATACAAACTAAAAATACGAGGAATAATTATGTTTTCCGTGTATTCTACAACATATTTATTAATCTGTGGTATCTAACTAGCGTGAAGTCATAAATCTCGCTCCAATGCTGTCAAAGGCTGATGACATTTTACTTTTGTCAATTATGACATTTCGCGTTGATTTTCCTTTTCTATTTCACGAAAGTAAAAAGAGTTACCTATCTGATTCGTTCAGGCACTTATTTTAAAGAATATCAGTAACTTTTTGGATAGAGGGCTTTTATATTTGCTATGTTGGTAAAAAATAACGGTCAAAATTCAAAGTTATTCATTTTATAGACTATAGGTCTGTTCCCAGAAGAATTTTTGACTAGTCAGCACGTTTCTCATTGGTTAAAATGCGTAGAAACCTGATTGTTAGTCAAGTTTCTACGCATGTCAACCAATAAGAAACGCGCTGACTAGTCAGAGATTCTTCTGAGAACAGACCTTATACCTTCATTTTGTACAGTAAGGTTTGTGTATTTATAATCCCCCTGTCTAGGGACAGTTTCTATCATTCAGCTACTCCTAAGCTAGTTTACTATTAGAACTAAAATAAAAACAAATAATTTTAATAAATTCAACAAAAATTCTTAATTTTTTAATTTTTATCTGTCTTTTTTAGGCTGCCCTAGCTCCAATAGTGCTTTCTTTGGTCTCCGATCCCAACTCCAAAGAACACTCTTACGCCAAGAAGATCTTAACAGTCTGTATCCTATCCATAATGATAACTACCACCATAGGAGCCACCCTGGTCACCTTGCTAGGCAGCAAACTCCTAAGAAAAACCAAATTTGCCGTTGAACCAGAGCAATGGAGAAGATCCCATAGGCCTTCTGTAAGAGATATCAGCATAGTCGATGACGATGAAACCGAAGATAGTGATCAGAGTGAAGAAAGCCCTAAAGATAAAGATAGTGAATCTGTAAATGAAAATATCGAAGATATTAATAATGATAAAGATAGTGACGTAAAAGTAGATATAAGAAGAAGAATAAGTGCTGATGATGAAGTTAATCATTTAGATTTAGCGAAAGATGAAACATTAACTGGTAGTGATAAGGTTAATGAAGATGATAATAAGTTAAATGTAAAAAACGAAAATTTACTTAGAGTGAACGAAGATGTTAAAGATAGGGAAACAAAAACAGATGTGAAGGTTAGTGATAAAGACGAATAAGGATATTTTGTTGTTGTGTTTATTTTGTATAATAAAAATGGTAGTTTTTTTAAGACAAATATTTTGTTTTATTTTCGAACACTTAATATTCTTTCTATTAAAATATACAAAAATTGCATATAAAGTAATCGCAAAACACTTTCTGATGCACGTGATCAACTTTCAGTGACAAGCGATAGCGACAGCGCTGTCAGATTGTGATGGATTTATGTGATGAATCTTAATTTATTTTTAATTTAGTAATTAATATTTTAGTTATTAATTTATTTATTAACAGAATAGTCTGTTAATTTCACTGTTTTTGCTAAAAAGTACAATATTTAAAAAATTACTATGAAAATCAACAAAAAACGGGAATTACTCCGAAATATTCAACAACAACACGATATTAACCAAAATAATGGCTGACATTATGATCAATATTATTACAAATTCTCAAGTCTCTTGGGTTTCAGAAGAAATTTTACCATTGTTTTGGCCTAAAAATGCCTAGAAACATTATTTCACAGTTTAATGAGTCAGAATAGTAACACTGTCTCAACAAGGCTACCGGCAAGTTGCAATAACTGAAATTGTAGGAGTTAAACAAAGTGATGTTTTGCGAATATTAAAAAAAATCAGGGGGACAAACGAGGTTACAGACCGGTCTGGAAGAGGCATAAAGAGAGTTACTACTGCTGCGCAAGACCGTCAAATATCCCTAATTGCACGACGCAATCCCCTGCTATTAAAAATGAGTTAGCTCGCCTTGAAGGAGTAAATGTTTCAAGAAAGACCATTGCAAGAAGACTCCATGACAGAGGATTACATTTAAGGAGGGTTCTACGTGTTCCGAAGCTTTATTTACATCACAAAATTACTCGACTACAATGGGCTGAGGAGATGAGAGCAAATGCACCGAATTGGAATTTCGTCATGTTTAGTGAAAAGGAAAAAAGTTAGTGAAAAGGAAAAAAGAAAGAAACAAGAATAGGCCTAGTGTTAGACTCGCGACGAATTTTGGTCTGGAGAGCATCTGGAAGACGAGTACGCTTGAATGCAGCTCAACCCGGTGTTCCGTTTCAAGGCGGAAGCATTATGGTATGGACAGGTATAATGCACGGAGCTCGAACTCCTCTTGTTTTTATTGATGGCACAATGACAGGTGCCTCATGTCTTAGAGACGTTTTAGAGCCTATTGTGCGTCCATTTCGAGGGGCAGTGGGGGATTAATTTATTTACATGGACGATAATGCTCCTCCCCATTTTGTGAGGAAGAGGGTATAAGAAAACTGTGGTGGCCACCGATGTCTCCAGATATGAATGTTATCGAGCATGCTTGGAACGTGCTAAAGCGCTATATTGCCAAAATGAATGATTCCCCCATACCTTAAATGAATTAAAAATTCCTCAACATCTTCTGGACAACTTAATTGAGAGCATGCCACGTCGTCTCACAGCTTGCATTGAGGCTCGAGGAGGCAATAGGTTGAGGCAATTGGTTGATATTAGTTGTGAGAAATAATTAAAATTGTTTTCGATATTTTCTGTTTAAAATTAAATTTGTTTTTATTGATTTTCACTCATTATGAAATAAAATTATAATAACAGCCTAGTTGCAATTAGATTTTTAATTTTATATTAGTTAGTCGTGTAGTAAGCCAATATGTCCAAAAATATAAAAAGAATCATATTAGGTCCAAAATAAAACAAAAATATCGCTATATGCAATAATTTTGGCCATGTGTGTAAATCTCCCAAATCTTATTTTATTTAGGCCGAAGGTTATACGTTATATAGTAATTAAAAAAAATCAATATAATTTGCTAAAGATTATTAAAATTCTGATTTATTGTAGAGTTTATGTATTGCGATGAAACCCGGCTAAGTAGTTTACGATTATTTCGAAATGATTATTGATTTTTTTTAATCGATCAATAAATCAGACGAAAAATTTTTATTGGCGGCAAACCAGAATCCAGTTTAGCGATTTTTTACGATAAGAGTATCGCAAAAACATTTCTATATTTTTTATTGAATTGCTAAATAATTAGATTTTTCTGTACTCTATTATCTGTTGACTGTTTTTTTATTAATTCTTTGAATATTTTTTTGTGAAATTGAGAAGTAATGTTATGTTTAATCAATCCTCTTATACGGCTATGAATCTGATGGACGTTCAAAGTGAACAAACACCCTGAGACGGTTAGAAGCTTTTGGAGGAGAAATTGGATCTATAGAAGACTATTAAAAATACCCTGGACAGACAGATGATGTATACAATGAAGATGTTCTCGGGTAGGGATTTTCTTACAAATATAAAATAAATAAATACATACCTGGACCATATTATGCGAAATGGAATCGCGAACACTACGTTGTTACATATGGTCCACTCTTCTTTACGGATGCGAGACATGGACGCTAACAGTCGAGAATATAAATAAAATAGAAGCCTTTGAAATGTGATGGTGCTACCGGAGAATCCTTAAGATTTCTTGGACCGAACATACAAGCACCGAAGAAGTTCTTGAACAGCTAAAAAAGATGGAACTCTTAACCACCATTAAGTCCAGAACCAGAAAGGTTAGCTACTTCGGACACACAATGCGTGGCACCAAATATTATATTCTTTGTTTGATCATTCAAGGAAAAGTCGAAGGTAGAAGATGGGTAGGTCGAAAGAAACTGGACCGGTCTGGGGGTGGAGAGGCTGTTTCATGCAGCAGAAGATAGAGAAATCTTCAACGAAATACTCATGGAGATCGCCAACGCCTGAAGACAGGCAAGGCACTGCAAGAAGAAGAAGATTCACAAGCACTGTTGCGAGCTGCACAGAACAGACAATGTTTCAAGATTGTTGCAAACCTTCATTGAAGATGGCGCCATAAGAAGAAGAAGAGAAGTAATTAATAGTCTCTTTTTGTTAAACAGAAGTGATACGCAATTCTTTTTTAATAAAATGTGTTTAATGTGTAGTAATTGTATGATGATTTAATATCAGATTCATGTTAAGGCGATACTATTAACTATAGAACAAACACAAGAGCCGTGTATATATTAACACAATATCGTATTTGCGTCGGAAAATGGATCTAATTGCTGCTAATTTTAGTCTCGTGGTCAGTAATCATTATTTGTTTATTGTATCGGTCACCCTATATGTATGTTTGGCGTCATTGAACAACTTGTGTTTGTGTATAAATAAATATATATCATCCTCATTACAAAACCATGCAAACAAACAAAATTTAAATAAATTTAATAAAAAAAGTTGGAAAGTAGTATATAATACCATTTTCCACTTATAAGCGATACCAACTAAACTGTTAGTTACGTAATCGAGGGCGCGATTTTTAAATTCATCGTTGCCAACCATGGACATATTCGGCGCAGGGCTGACCAACTGGAATTTAAATTTCCCGCTGTGGATTCAGGTGGTAGCTCTGCTGTGAATAATGCCAACTTGCTACATTTATTTATTTATTTCCTGACATTGTCATTCGTTTTGACACTTTAGATTTGTATTACGAGTTTTTGGTTTAAATGAATTTTGTTGTGATATTTTAAGCTTAAAAATTTTTTAAAGCAGACTTTGCAGTCGAACATTGTTCTTTTTAGAACCTCTTTTAGTTCGAAGTGTACAAGATAGCTTAATAGCCGATGCAAAAAACTCATTGCAACTTTATTAGAATATTTTGAACGGGAAAGCGGTAGTAATGGCCTTTTATGTCCTTTAAGTGCTGTTAAGGTGCGTATTCACTTGCAACAAAACACTCCGAACAAACCAAACGCGCCGCGCACTCCAAACAATCTGCAACGACCTGCAACAAAACTTTTGCGCGGAGCGTTCCGCCTGTTTGCGGTGTTCGCTGCGTTCCCACCAGTAATCAGTGTCTGAATCAGTGTTAGTGTGTTTGTCGATAAGGATAAGGATGCATCTGATATTACCATAGCCGCTGGTGCTTTTTTAATTATAGAGGCATTAGCGGGTACCAAAAAAAAAACGTGGGCAACGCGCCTCTTTTTGCGCCGTCAATATAATATGGCCTTACTTAGTGACCTAGATTATATGCATAAGAAGAATTTAATTAATTTAATAATTAATTATTAATTTAACAAATAGGCCGCCTTTCAAACTCATCTATTAACTCTAAATACTTTTCTCTGTTCCACTCCATAGCTAGGTACAGTTTAAAAACACCCCAAACACAACGAACATTCAAAACTGCCGTATCTACTGAACACCGGCGAACGAACAAATTCTTTTGAGCAAATCCCGTTTACCGACAAGCTTCGGAAAATGTTTGGCGCGTTCGGTTCGGTTCGGCGCAACGTGTGGTACTGACTACACAAACTTGTTACAGCGCGCGCGGCGCGTTTGGTTCGTTCGGAGTGTTTTGTTGCAAGTGAATACTCACCTTTGAGGAGGTGAGTTTTGTTGATGTAAATAATAACTGTTTATGCATTTGTAATTAATTTATTTTTGTTTCCTAAAATATTTTGATTAAAAGAAAATATAAGCTGTGCCGGTCAAGCTAAATCACGTAATTAAAAGTTTATTTGGTATGATCTATAGTTCAAGTTCAGATATTAGGGAAGAATGTAGAATAAGTGGGGGGGGGGGGAGGAGTTACCTTAGTGCGTGTTCATATTGGCACAGCTCGAGCGTTGAGAGCTGCGCGATGCCACTTGTTTCAAATAAGAGTGTTCACATTGACGAGCATTACGCTGCGCGCTGAGCTGCGTGGTGTACCGCATCGCTCCCATGTCAGTGTCTGAGACGCTTTTACAGAGGGTAGTTCTTATCAGTCAATGCTGTCTCCTCATTTTCCCCACAGAATCTGCATTCGCCGTTTTTTGTCAGCTTCAATCTCCTGAGGTATTAGGGTAAAAACATAGTGAAGCAGTTCATCCGAAGGTCGAAACAAAAAATAGAGACAATCTACACTTATCACTTTGGATAATTCTTCCAAGATGATCAGTAAATCTAACAAACGTGAACGAGCCTTTAGTATTATGTTTAAACCTGAGATACATATGAAATAAATTTTTTAAAGTCACTGACCGCACATTTATTTGATATGAACTAATTTTCACTCTCATCAGATACTGGTAGCAATTAAAGAAATATGTGTTAGTATATCAGTCTGGTGCATTTGATAACATCTTTTATAAAATATTTCTATTGGATTTCAAGCGCTCTCAAGAAAGTCTCGCCTTTTTTATTGATCAAACGACCACTTGATTTTCCACTACACACGTAAGTTTATCGTCATACCATGTTTACATTAAACATTACACTTAAGATTATTATAATGAATCTTGTTTGACATTAATTAGTGTTTATAATATATCAGAAACTTATTGTTAAACCAGAGATTAGAATCTGAACCATCTGTTATTGTGAGATGCGTCATTTTTGTCACCAGACCCTGCACTTACCAAAGGCGGCACTTACCAAGCCTGACAAGAGATTCTGCGAAAGAAGCAGAGTCAGCAACTTGAAGCATCTGTAAAGCAAGCCAACATCATAGTACTATGAACCAATATAAAACAATAACTCACCACAATACGAATCAAAACCAGAAAATGTGATATTCAAAATACCCTGCAAATGGGAATGAATTAACGAACATAAAGATTATTTAAAAAAAGGGCAATTTTTTTGGCAAATCTAAAATTTTTCAACATCTATGGCAAAGTCCCTCCAGTCTTCACCATAAGTGCGTAGTTATGCGATGTTTGGTGAGGGAATCCGCAATCACATTCTGGGGAAGGTATTTTATCCTACTTATAAAAGGAATCCGCACATCTTCCATAGCCAGAGCGTATCCTATTCAAAGTTGACCAGGTTTTCCGGTTTAGATCGGTACCCGGTATCGGCAATAGTTATTTTCGAACCAGAAGTATAGGTGCGCATCGGCCATTTCTCTCCATAACTCAAGCCACTGTTCTCGAGAATTGTAGTTGCTGCTCTTTAGTTGTTCAGTTAATTCAGTTAGTTGTTGCTCTTTAGTTCGCAAAGGTGGATTTATCGACTTCAGTCTTCTTCTTCTTTACGTGCCGTCTCTTTCGTTGAGGTTAGCGATCACATTGGCAAAATCTTCACGATTCTCGGCTTACCTTATAAGTTCTTTAAAAGTTAGGTGAGTCCAGTTTCTGTTGTTTCTCAACCAAGATAGTTTCTTCCTGCCGAGACCTCTCTTTCCTTCAATCTTACCCTTAACTATCAATTGTAAGACGTGGTATTTTTTATTTCTCAATATATGCCCTAAGTATGACGTTTTTCTTATTTTTATTATATTGAGCAATTCTCTCTCTCTGCCTATTCTGTTGTAGACTTCGGTATTTGTGATATGGGCTGTCCATGGAATTTTAAGCATTCTTCGATATATCCATGTTTCGAACGATTCGAGGCGATTCATCTCTTGAACTTTCAGTGTCCATGTTTCGGCTCCGTATAATAGGATTGACCAAACATAAAACTTAACGAGCCTAGTTCTCAACTCTAGGTCCAATCTGGGGTTCTGGAAGACGTTCTTCATTTTTAAAAATGCATTTCTCGCTTGTTCTATTCTGGTTTTTATTTCCACGTCGTTGTTCAAGGTGTTAACTATCCAGGACCCCAAATATTTGAACTTGTAGACCTGTTCTAAGGCATTGCCCTCTATTTTAATAGGAATTGGTACATTTTGGTTCTTTCCAAATATCATGACTTTAGTTTTAAGAGAATTGATCTTCATCCCGTATCCGTCCGACTTCAGTCTATTCAACTGTAAAACAGGAAGTGTGTCATGAGCAGGGAGCGTTGGGGTAGCTGTTATTTTATCAAATTCTCTAAGAAGAGCCTTGTTTCTGCGTAGATTTGGAGGTAGAATGTTACTCAGAACTGGAAGCCAGTAACTAGGTGTGGATTTGATTGACCCTGTAATCAGCCGCATGGTGTTGTTCCGCTGTCTGTCTATGAGATTTGTATGGTGGCTGTTCAACCACACGGGTGCACAATACTCTGCCACACTGAATACCAGACCAAGGGTGGAGATCCGAAGTGTTGTTGCTTTTGCACCCTAAGAAGTACCACAAAGTTTTTGTATAAATGAAAAGCGAAGAAAACGAATAAACAAATAAATATAAATTCAACAAATTCTATGATAACTATACACATAGTAGTGTGCTACGTAATTTATTATTGCCTGATAGAATCGATATTTTAACAGCATTAAATTTTTCTTTTCAATAAAAACTAATCCCTTTAAATCGGTTTTTAATTATCAAAGTGCGGAAATCTTTTCGGGCTTGTGCTGCCACGTCAAAATAATAAACACCGTCCTGATATCCAGCGGATTACTGCCTGATGATGGGATTTAGTGCGCCCAAATCTATAACGGCGAAAAAGGTTTTTAGACAAACGCTTTTTTATGGATTAGGGCTTAAGCTGGCTTAAACCCGTCAAAGATAATACAGCAAAATAAACTATATCGTTTTTTCATTATAAAGTCCTATCCATTTGGTGCGATTACAGTTAGTCTTGATTCAGATTTTGGATAAATCAGTTTGGTAAGTTTGATTGATTTTGGTTTGATAATTAAATATTTGCGAAGTTTGATTTTAAAATATTTGACGATTAAATGATATACAGGGTGAGTTTCCTACGATGCGATTTTCTCTATGGTATCTCGGAAACTACTGGAGATAGAGAGTCGGTTAAATGGGGAAAGAATTGCAGTTTTCTGGGGCCATAAATATGCGCCTTTCGGTTTTTTGAAAAAGTTCATGGCTTACTAGATATTTCGACAAAAGCAAATTTTGGCTATTTTAAAAATTGTCCCTAATTCCATTATAATCTATTTTAGAGAAAAAGTTTTCAGATAAATGTTGTAGATAATCACATAACTGAGTTTGTGTTCTCCGATTTTTTCTAATGTCTGTCATTTTTGACATATGACACAAACATATGTTTTTTAAGTGGAAACCATAGTTGGCAATTGTTGGGTAAAATCTTATCCTTAAAAGAACTCCACAACACTATAAAAGTATGAAAACATCTGAAGTATGTTCCGTATTTTTAAAAAACAAGATATATATTATTTATAATCGTTTCTTCAACTGACTTTTATTCAGCTTAATCACTTTATATACTTATTAAGTAATTTACCTTTGATTTTTTTTCGTTAAATAGTTAATATACTAGTAAATATTATCCAATAAATAATTAATATCACGAATAACAATATTATTTTCTCAAATTTATATATTTACATTTTCTATTTTATGACATAAAAATGACATATACACAAAACAAAGACAGACTATTGGTCATTCAGTGTCAAAGATAAAGATAATCAGATAGTCGAATGTCGCTGATGTGTTTTCAACAAAAATTAAGCGAATTTCTTTGAATAAGAAGACTAAGGAAGAAGCATAATGCTATCCATGTATTCATGCATGGTGGGCGGAAAAGGCACCATAAAAGCTCTCTAGGGTGGGGATCCTTGACAGTTCTGTTTGACGATTCATTTGACACATTTGAATTTGATTTGAAATTTTGTGGATTTGTCAGTCTCTATGGAGCTTATTTTATGTTATTTATTATTTATTCTACTACTGATAGTTGTATAAAGGTAGTAAATCTAGATGGAAATTGTGGCAGAACTTAAATTAATAGTGACACTATCGCGATTTATCGAAAAAGACTCTAAAATAGTTGGTTGTGTAGTGTGCGGTAGATCTCGGCAAAAATTGAGTGAAATAATGGAACAACTTTTCGCTAGTAAGTGACTATATAATATACATACGTGTAGTAAACCGATCATTTATGAAATTCACTTAAATTAACTAAATTATATATTTTTCTTGCATTTTAGCTTTTATTTATTACTTGTCAAAGATTAGATGTCAAAGAATTTAGATACGTTAATTTGACTTACCTGCTTCAGTAGCGTATCGGATGTTTGTGTTAATAAATACTTATTATAACTTATCTATTTTTATTAGAATTATATATTTTTATAACAATTTTAATAACTACCAACATTTATTCACAACGTAAAATAAAACAACAAATTATTGAGTCTACCCCACGTCTACCCTACATCATAGTTTTACATTTTTTAAATAAAATTAGAACGACACTGATAATTTAAGTCGGCCATATTTGAGGCCCATCGCGGTGTACCTAAGATTTTTGATATGCTCCTTCCTTAGTCTTCTTATTCAAAGGCGAATTTACTTATCCACGAAGTTTATAAGATCTAAGGTTTTGACACTTTAGTTTTGTATTACGAGTTTTTGGTTTAAATAAATAGTGTTGTGATACTTTAAGCTTGAAAATGTTTATTAGCAGACTTTGCAGTCGAACATTGTTATTTTTAGAACCTCTTTTAGTGTGAAGTGTACAAGATAGTTTAATTGCCGTAAAAAAACTCGTAAAAAACTGATCACAACTTTATTAGAATATTTTCAACGGGAAAGCAGTAGTAATGGTCCTTTATGTCCCTTAATTGCTGTTAAGAAGGTGAGTTTTATTTATGTAAATAATAACTGTTTATATATTTATAATTAATTTATTTTTGTTTCCTAAAATGTTTGATTAACAGAAAATAGAAAATATATAAAAGTGGGCAACCCTACATATGTCTGGCAAGCATAATCACGTGACTAAAAGTTTATTTGGTATGAACAATGGGTATGAACTGTAGGTCTATTAGTTCAGTTTTAGTAGGTTATTATAGTAATAGATAAACGGGATTTTTTTATACTTTATTTTCTGTAATTGAAAATCGATTTTATCTCTGGGGATAATTACTGAAGTTTGTTTACATTAAATATCAGTTGTTTCAGAAAGATAATATGAAATTGTACTGTAAGTATGTAAAGTAAATTAGTTTAGTAGTACCTGAACGTCTATACAATTATTATAGTTACCTCGTGAATTATCGTCTTTCCGAAAAATAAATAAAATGAAGACTTCACGCTATGCCAAGGTAAGTTGTTGTAGGTAGTAGAAATAAATAAACATAAATTATTGCATATCACCCATTTCTTGAATGAAGCTTGACTATTTTGCTACTGTAACAAAAATCTATAAAATTATTTTAAAATCTATGTGCGCAAATTTGAAGTGAAACATCTTACTAATAGCTATTAAAATGAAGAATTTGAAGGACATGTTTGAAAAAGTGTAGTTTGAAATTTTAAAAAAGTAATAAATTAAAAATTAATGAATATTTTGATTCACTTTTACAAAATCTGTATTAAAATGACGGTCTGTCCGCCTCGCCTGTCCTTCTGTATTGAATAGTAATTATGTATAGTCTATAGGGTGAGAGTCGGTTAAATGGGGAAAGAATTACAGTTTTGTGGAGTCCTAAATATGCGCTTTTGAGATTTTTGAAAAAGTTCTGGCTTACTAGATATTTTGAAAAAAAAAACAAATTTAGGCTA
Source organism: Sitophilus oryzae (assembly GCF_002938485.1). Lineage (NCBI taxonomy): Eukaryota > Metazoa > Arthropoda > Insecta > Coleoptera > Curculionidae > Sitophilus > Sitophilus oryzae. The sequence continues at coordinate 858,369 of NW_022146262.1, read as the reverse complement.
TTTTAAAAATTGTCCCTAATCTACATATACTAATATATAAAATCCTTAAGTGACTGACATACTGATTAATCACGATCCTGCTCAAACCACTCAACGTAAGAAGCTCAACTTTGGCATACAGCATACAGGTTGTGATTCTAGGGTGTAGAGGTTCGATAAGAAGGGATTTTTCGAAATTCCAGTTCCAAGAGGGTGACACCACCCCTCAAATATTACAATATTTTTTATATAAAAAACGGGCGTTTCCGAAAAAACGCTTAAACACGTTTATTTTATTTTGTTTTTAAAAAATGTATACAGGGTGTTTCGAAAAATCTGGTCATTGATTAATCACGATCCTGCTTAAAGCGCTTGACGTAAAAAGCTGATTCTTGGAAAACATATTCACTTTAGGGTGTAGAGGTTCGATAAGAAAGAATTTTTCGAAACTCGAGTTCTAAGGGGGTGAAACTATCCCTCAAATATTAAAATATTTTTATTTAAAAACCGGTGAGTTTTTCGGAAAAACTCTTAAACACGTATATTTTATTTTGTTGTTTTACATATTTTAAGATTTTTTAAAAATGTATACAGGGTGTTTCATAAAATATGACCATTGAGTAATCACGATTCTGCTTAAACTGCTTGACGTTTAAAGCTGATTTTTGGCAAACGGATTGACTGTGGGGTGTAGAAGATTTGACTTGACTCTAATTCAAAGAGGGTGAAAAGGCCCCTCAAATATTACAATATTTGTTATTTAAAAAACGGTTAGTCTTTCTGGAAAACGCTTGGATAAGCATAATTTATTTGTTTTTTTTACATATTTTGAATTTTTTTAAAAAATCATACTGGGTGTTCCAAAAAGCTGGGTAATTTCTTAACCACGATTCTGCTTAAACTGCTTGACGTAAAAAGCTTATTTTTGCCAAACGGATTTTTCGAAAGTCAAATTCCAACGAGATGAAACTACCCCTCAAATATTACTAAGTTATATAATAATATAGCCATATTGTTTTTTCTCATGCTGACATAAATGTGAGAAAAATTTATCCAGTTTGTATGTTAATGGAAATTCTTGCTTTGCTTTATCATCACCATTACAAATGATTAATTCGACGTGAACGAAGTCGCTGGTACACGCTAGTTCCATTATAATCTATTTTAAACAAAAAGTTATATCATTTTTAAACAACTACACTTAGTTAGCCATGGAAACAAGTTCAATCGTCGATGCTTTCAGAAATGTGAAACTGTCGCATCCAAACTTTGTAAATTAAAATAAACAAAAATTGTAAATATGAATTTTTCACATGAAGAAAAGCGTGTAGGATTATTGGTTCAACTTTTCTTGGCCATACAGTTTCGAGGATACTTTGACCGGTGAACGTTACTTAACATTTTTTAGAGAACGGATTTCAAGATATATTAGAAAAGATAAATTTAGTTACATGCACATCAATAGTGTTCCAACATGACTTTCATTATGACACCCCCCCCCCATAATGAAAGAAATGTTAAAAATTATTTATATCATAATTATGCAATCTAAGGGATAGGAAAAGGTGGGCTAATTGCGTGGGCCTCGATCACCTGACCTATCAATTTTATTTTTTTATGCAGTATGGTAATAACAAGGTTTACAAAAGAACTTATCAATTAAGACAGGCACTCGAAGAGGAGGTACGACAGAAATTTATTTAAGTCAATGACGTTCTGTGAGAATAGCTAGTAATTCAGTTTTAAAAAGATGCATTTATGTACTCAAAACAATAGTAATTCAGTTTTAAAAAGATGCATTTATGTACTCAAAACAATGGCGGATTTTTTAAATATTTTCCAAAATAACTTAAAGTGTATGAAGTGATATTCTTTTTTTAAGTTTTAGTTTGTATAATGTAAATTGCAAAGAACCGTTTGATAATATATTCTGTTTTTTATAAGTTCTAAATCATAATAACTAATTGAAATTAGCCAAGAAAGATAAGAATTAATAATAACTCAGTGATTTTTCGAAAAAAAAAGACATATTATAGCTTATATCGCTGAAAAGCTTAAAAAATGGCGCTTTCTATGAAGTCATGGCCAACTATGGTTTCCATTTAAAAAAAAACATATGTTTGTGTCATATGTCAAAAATGATAGGCTTTAGAAAAAATCAGAGAACAACTCAACTCATTAGGGAACTATCTACAACGTTTATCTGAAAACTTTTTGTTAAAAATCGATTATAATGGAATAAGGGACCATTTTTAAAATACTTAGCCGAAATTAGTTTTTTTCGAAATATCTAGTAAGCCATGAGCTTTTTTCAAAAATCTGAAAGGCGCATATTTATGACCCCACAAAACTGCAATTCTTTCCCCATTTAACCGACTCTCTATCTCAAGTAGTTTACGAGATACCCATAGAGAACATCGTAGGAAACTCATCCTGTATAGTATCTAATTAATAAAAATTATTTGAATCACTTTTACAAAATTTGTATTAAAATATCAATATTTTTGATAAACACATGGACTGCTCATAAATACACGTCGCGTCACTACGTATTTCTAAGCCGTTAGGCTGTCCTTACCACTTTTCGTCCCGCGCTTGTGTGCTTTGAATTTTTACTCCCAGCACGAGTTAAGAAATTTCACTTAAAAAATTATTATTTTTTAAATAAACTGAATATAGAATTAATAAATATTAATTAATTTACATTAAATTACATATTATTTAATTAAAAAAAAATTAATTTTAATACCTACCTGTATCTAAAAACATTTCATGTCTAAAAAGTTCTGAGCCACTTCTATATTAATCAATAAAAAATAAATTCTTTATTAGTACCTACTAATTTTTACCTAATTATCAGAATTATTTATTTTCCACAATTGTGTCAATAATAGAGATGAGCAGAAAATCGCAAACTGCGATTTAATCGCAGCGATTGTAAATTCGCAATCACAACCTGTGATTCATTTCCATAACAAACTGCGACTTGCGATTGAAACATATATCTGCCGATTTTGGATTTTTAGGCAACCAGTATTACACCAGTTGCGATTTGCAATCGCAGTGGGCACGCGAACGAAGAGCTGCGAACGAAAATCACAGCATTGCGATTTTCGTTTGCACCGGCGGTGCATCGACACGGCACTGAGAAGCCGAACGATGAGCTGGGAACGAAAATCGCAATATTGCGATTCTCGTACGCACCGGCTGGCGGCGGCGCGTCATCAACACGGCAGTGGGCAGGCTGCGATTTTCGTTCAGCTCGAAAATCGCAGCTCATCCCAACATTGCGATTGCGATTTTCGTTGGCACCGGCGGCGCGGCATCGGGAGTGGGCACGCCAACGAAGAGCAGCGATTGTGATTTTCGTTCGCAGCTCTCAACACATCGGCCTAGACTAGATCGCAAAATCACATTCGCAATCATGGCCCCGTAATTTTTATGAAGCGTTGGAAAATAGGCTTATATTGTTTATATACCGCATAATATATATGTATAATTTTTTAGTTTTAAATTTTGATAATAGTTTTAGATTTATAATATAATTATGGATTTAGAAGGTTAAAAAATTCTTGTTTTCGGTTATGACTAATTATAGTTACAGTTGCTCCCAGGTAATGATTCAGGTAAAATAATTCATTCAAGGACAGTTTTGGAATCAAATTATAAAAAATTATCTATTTTTATCCTTTATTTACTAGAAGATATAGAGCACGAAAAAGAAACAGCCCTTTCTCTTTATTATATTTTGTTATATGTATATTATATTATTATAAACATTTTTATAACAATCCATAATATAATATAATTTTCTGAACAATTGTGGATCGGCTGCTATGTTAATTTAAATACATCCTTTACAATCAGTTTTTTCATTTTAGAGAAATTTCAAATATAATAAAATGTGATATTGTCCTTTTATTTATCTAAAAGTTCGAAAGTTTGCACTTGCACTGGACGGGCCGTATCAAAGCCGTCGGCGTCGGCTTCTTTTGAGTTACATATAAAGAAAATGTTTTTAAAAGAAAAAAAAAAGATAAAATAAACAGTTTTTTTTCTCGTTATCTGAATTAAGGTTGGCGGCAACCTTTTTTATAATAAATTTTTCGTTAGTATACCTACAGACTGTCTAAAAGCACATTCGAATATTTTGAACATTTTATGTATTTTTTTCCCAGTTAAATTTATTCGGTCTATTCTTATCAAAAAGGAAACTAAGTTATTTGTGGTTTGGTTTGGTTTGATTTTTTTTTGGTAATTGATGAAAATTTTAAGTGCAATATGTGTGCAGAGCAAAATATAATAAAAACACTTTAAAAGGCATATGGCATCGAAACACCCAACAGTTTCTTTGTAAGATTTTATTAAAAAAAGTATTCCCCTATTTATTCTGTTTTTTCTCAAAAATTTTGGGATTGAGCTTCCCAGTTTACAGCGTATCAATTTAAAAATATCAAAATCGCAATCGCAGGTTACAGTCGCAGCGATTTACAAATCACAATCGCAGTTTCAACTGCGATTGGAAAATCGCAGTTTTGCTCATCTCTAGTCAATAACACTGCAAAATAAACTTGGTAAAACAAATATAATCAATACAGTTGTTATTGGAGTATAAGCAGTAAGTGTATTTTAATCTTACGTGTTTCATTAATCCAATCTAAGAGTGTTTTTACTTTTAGATAAGTAAACCCTTTCAATAATCACTAATTCTTAAAATTAATACTTAATTTTAAGGCATGTGAATCAATAAAAAGTATTATATCTTTTAAGTTGTTTATTCTGTGGTATAGAGGCTTGGCGCATTCTCTGCCGGTGCTGCCACTATCGGAGAATATCGTAAACAATCGATATATACAAATACACAGGTTTAAATAGCGAGTATACGAAAAAATTATTATTTAATTATTCTAAAACTGTTAGGAAGTATAATTTGTAAATATTCTATAAATAAAAATAAAAAAGTAAATATTTTGAAAGCTTGAGAAGGTGTAACTTGTATTATAATTTTTTATTCCACCTAAAAAAAAACTACGGTAGTGAGCATTTTTACTAGTGGCTTTGCTAGTGAGGTCATAATTGGGGCCTATTTCGGCTATAACGAAATTAGTATATGTCTATTTAATTTTTTGATTATGTAACGAGCACTTTGTTTACTCACTTGTTTCGTCGAACTGCTTGAATTCATTTTTGCTTCTGATCAAATCGGTGCGAGGAACTATGAAGCTACAATATGTTGTTTCGGGAGAGTTAAATATTATCCGGGAAAGTTGAGTTATTGAATTTTATTGCACCCAACAACGCCCTAACTACGCTCTCCTTTACGCGTTAAGTTTTTTTTATTAAATAACTGCACTAGCAAAAACTAAAATACTTAAATATTATGACAAAACCCCGATTTCAATATTATTTTAATGCGATCGGCGCGGCGTGAATATATTGATAATTTCTGATTTCTGCCGTAAAGTGCTGGATATTTGGTTAGCAGTGATTTCCGGTTATTTGGTTAACAGATTTTTCCGGTTATTTGGTTAACAGCGATTTCCGTTTATTTGGTTAGCAGTGATTTCAGGTTATTTGGTTAGCAGTGATTTCCGGTTATTTGGATTCCGGTTCCGGTTACAGTCGGATTTTGTTGAAATCAGCTGAAAGCCTATAGTTTCAATAACTGCACTAGCAAAAAACTAAAATACTTAAATATTATGACAAAACCCCGATTTCAATATTATTTTAATGCGATCGGCGCGGCGTGAACTATATATTGATAATTTCTGATTTCTGCCGTAAAGTGCTGGATATTTGGTTAGCAGTGATTTTCGGTTATTTGGTTAGCAGTGATATCCGGTTATTTGGTTAAGATCGATTTCCGGTTATTTGGTTAGCAGTGATTTCCGGTTATTTGGTTAACCGCGATTTCCGTTTATTTGGTTAGCAGTGATTTCCGGTTATTTGGTTAGCAGTGATTTCCGGTTATTTGGATTCCGGTTCCGGTTGCATTCGGATTTTGTTGAAATCAACTGAAAGCCTATAGTTTCAATAACTGCACTAGCAAAAAACTAAAATGCTTAAATATTATGACAAAGCCATAGTTCAATATTATTTTAATGCGATCAACATGAACTTTAACTGGAACGGCGTGAAATAAATTGCGAAAATTTCTTATTTCTACCGTATACAGCGCTGCGGTCAAAATTTTTTGAAATCAACTGAAATGCATCAAGCTTATATACTATATAGTGCTTAATTATTTTATGAACATCTTGTAAGATTATAATTATGTGTACCTTTAAAGGCTTTAAAACAACTCGTTATAGCCGGTATTTGTTCGACGTCTATGTCTATGAACTATGTTTATGAACTTGAAATGTGTTCGCGTGCAATTAGCAGCTCCGTCCAAACCAGAGAAAAGCGTTATATTTTTCTTTTTCCACCAACGACAATCTGTCAATACAAACAGCGTACTGCTGCTCACACGGCGGGGGGATTGTTGTCGGGATTGTCCGTCTTTAAATATAATATAGAGTCACCTGACGTGCATTCGTAATGCCCGCCCAGGGGTAAATAATGATAAGTTGGAGGTAAGCTGGTAGATTTACCATATAAGTTTCATTTGGACGCGGTTAGCCGAAGCGGTAACGCGTCAATAACAAATCGTCTCTGTCAGTTGTCGCGCAAGAAAAACAATTTCTAATATCTGTAGTGTTGAAGGAATTTAGTTTTTTTCTTTGTGATGTTTCGTTAGTGGTGGTTAAAATTTTTCAAAAAGGAAAAAATATTATAGGTAATTCTTTTTGTTTTTATTTTTTTTAATAAAGTAAAATAATTTTAATGTCATTTTATCAAAAACTTTTTCTTGAAGAGTTGTATTTAAATATTTTATTTAAGTTTATTTTACCAGTAAAACTCCACAAATAGAGCCATAACTCCCTTGGGACATTATTCAGTCAAGATGCCAATTTTTTTTTTGAGTAATAATATAAAATTAAAATGAACAATCATCTAACTTCTCTAATAATTTTATTTACATTCTTAATGTCATCCCTTGCTGCAATATGTATTACAATTATTTTAATTGAATAAAATTACATTTTTTAGCTTGCCATAATATTATGCTAAATTTACTGATATACAGGGTGCGTGTCAAAAGAGGCTCACCACTATAACTTTTTTATTTTTTCAGATGAAAACGCCAGATTTAATATGTTAGTATATGACATAAATTAGGATTGATTGTAGTATTCAATTGTTTTCGGTCACTTCCTGTTTCACCGGGAATGACTACAACTTTTGATTTTTAAATGGCATCTTCGGTATTTTTTTACTTTATTCAATAAAAAATGACACTCTGAATAGAATGACATATCATTTGCCAACTTTTGATATTCTCGCTTTAAAAAACATTGTATTTTAAATTTCAATCTAGAGTGCTATGGCTGTGTTAAAAACATTAATTTTTAATCAAGGAACCTTGGAAAAATAGATTTGATGGTCTAATGTGTTTCGTGTCCTGGCCGGTTAAAACATGCCCAAATTGTATTTTCAATCATATTTCAATTTGATCAAATGGAACGATGTTGGTTCATGAGCATATTTGGAAAAAGCATTTTTTTATGAATAATTTGGTACCACACACTTGGTATTTCGAGTCAAATTGTCGTTACATCTTGGCAGTCTAAATTAAAATTTAAAATTTTATTTTTTTTAATTGAAAATGCCAAACGTTGACATACGCCATTCTATTCAGAATGACATTTTCTATCTAATGAAGTAAAACAATACCGAGAGTGTCAAAAGTCAAAAGTTGTAGTCGAAAATCAAAAGTTGTAGTCTTTACCGGTGAAACAGGAAGTGGCCGAAAAGAATTAAATACATCAGTCAATCCTAATTTATGTTATATACTAAGTTACAAAATATCGTTTTTTTATCTGAAAAAATAAGAAAGTTATAGGGGTGAGCCACTTTTGAGACGCACCCGGTATAATTAGTGTAAAAGGCTACCTGTAAAATATTAATCAAAAGATTGCATTTACCTTTATTCTCTACTATAATTTCATATAATATAGTTTCTACGAATATTGCATTATAATCAATATAATTATACCTAAATGTAAATTTACAATGTGGTATAATAGTTCTATTATACAAAGTCTAAAATTAGATCTATTATTAGAGCATATAACAAAACGAAAAATGGAAGAAAAAAATCTTATTAATTTCAATTTTATAGTTATCAAAAGTTTTGGAGGTTATATCAAATGTCAGTGTATCATTATCAAATGACAATAATACGTTTAGTGTGTAGATCTTTAAAACCATATAAATTTATAATGCTTAAAGATAGGTTTAAAACAAACGTAGAATACTTTTCATGTAATTTGTACTATAATGGCAGAAACTAAGTTAGAATAGTAAATAAAATTACATAGATATAACTAAAAAATGGTTTTTGTTTCAGAAAATGGCTACAGAACCAGATACGGATCATACAAGCCATAATCCCAATCCACACAGTGATAGTACTCCATCAGCAAGAAAGGTAGGTACCATAATCTTTTTCAAATATTATCATCATCATCATTATCAGCTTATTCAACCATTTCCAATTATGGTGTAGCCTCCCTCACATATTTAGATACTCTCTCTGCAGTTGGGCCCATTGTTGGCTATGCTGGCTCAAGTTATCTCTGCTAATTTCCTAATATCATGGTCGCATCTCAGGTTTGATTTTCCTCTAGGCTTCTTAATTCCTCGTGGGTACCATACTGTAATTTGTATGGTCCATTTGTTGTCCGTCCTTCTTGCCAGGTGTCCTGCCCTTTGCCACTTGAGGCTTGAGGGATTTGATTCTGTGGATGGACGTCTATTACCTGGGTCTTTTGTCATATCCACTCTATTCTTTTACGGTCTTACTTGGTTATTCCCAGCATGTTTCGTTCCATTGAGCGTTGTGCGACCTGCAGTTTCCTTAGGCTAAGAACATAGTGGAGCGACGAGGATAACGGCGAGCAAGCAGCGCGACATCACGTCCAAAACAAACCTGTGAAGACAAGTACGTGCGAACATAGTAAAGCGATCTGCTCGAGCGGCGAGGTCGATTGAAATAATTTTGTTTTCGTCGCTCTGTCGCGTCGCGCTGTAGAAAATGATAAATTCCAAAAATTAATAGATTTAGTATCTGTAAGAGAGATTTTATGGGATCAGAAAGATAGTAGTCACCATAGCCGGTACATTTTAGATAGGTAAGTTATGAGATGCAGTGGCAACAAATTTTCATAAAGGTATAAAACTTGCCACACTTTCGCTGGTTTTTGAAAATTTCATATAACCAAATGTTTGCGACAACAATAATTTTAGCCACTGTTTACATTTTAAATTATCAATAAGCAAATGAAAATAATAAATTTGCACAAGTACCTCGCCGCTCTACTATGTTTCAGCACCTCGAGGCTTGCTCGACGCGGTATCGCGCTGCTTGCTCGCCGCTATCCTCGTCGCTCTTATCCTTGTCGCACTATGTTCAGAGTCTGCGATTATAGTGGAGCGGCGAGGATAGAGGATAGCGGAGAGGTGAGCGGCGAGGTTCGTCCTCTTTTAATCAAACCTATGTATTCATATGCAGGTGCGTATAGTGAAAGCGGCGAGGCGAGAGTAGAGGAAGGCGGTGCACATAGCGGCGCTAAGAGAAACAAAAATGTTTGTTTTTAATAGCGTCGAGGATCGCGGTCGGGAGGGATCGTCAACATTCGTATAAGTTCGTAGCCACCTGAGGTATAGAAAGACCGAGGAAATAAAAAAAAACTTTTCATCATATAGTTTAAATAGTCTCAATTTAAAATAAAGACGACTAAACTCTCCGTTTTCTCTTCGATCTCTATTAGCGGGATGAACAGACCATCTCCTAATTCTTCTTTGCTGGGAATAATTATGCAAGATACAAAATTTAGCAGCCGTATTTTCGCTAAGTAAGAGCTTTCGCTTTCGATTACTTAATCGGACCATTGTCGAATTGCTACTGGAAAATATGTCGCACAATTTTTGCTCTATCCTCTCCGCTTTTACTATAAGTTTTGCGACGCTATCCTCGCCGTTTACCGCGCCGTTACCCTCTTTCCTCGCCGCTCCCTTATAATTTCAGCCTTTGCCTTATAATGTCCGTTTTAAGAGTCCAGGTTTCGCACGCATAGGTCATGACTGGTACTGCACGTATACGGTACTATATTATATTACTTATAAATAGCATCAATACTTTCAATTTAAAGGTTTTTTTTCAGAAAATATCTTTTTTGTTTTGTAGGAAAAAGAAAATTTCGGGAATAAAGTTTGCTAAAAAATTTTCTAAAATTTCATTACATAATAATTAAATAAACAAATTACTAGAAAACATCATTTTCCTAAAATCTCGGAAATTACGTAACGAAGTGAGATGTGACCAGAATATTAGGTACTTAGTAAAAAATATATTTTACTATACATTCTGGTGTAATAAATAACTTAATGAGAAAATAAATGAGAAATTGTTATTGACAAATACTTAATTAAAATTCAGATATAAATTTTTAATGGTTCTTATAATTACTATAAAATTTAAATTGGCACTTATGATTTTTATGTTTTTTTATGACTATTTCTCTATAGATTACATATTATATCTCTTCTTATGTAATTTTTCTCATTATTATCGAATAGGAAATTAGAATTTAATAAATAATAGTCACTTTTTTATATGTTTACTAAATAATAGTTGTATCACAACCTATTTATAACCAGCCTGTCGAGTTACAATCATTTGCATGGAAATCTGCGAATTTATCTATAGATAATTCGTTTATCTTATGTTGGTAACATGTCGGGACTCAATTTTCGTTTAGTTATGTAAGAAATATTTGTTTATTTAGTATTTGGAAGCGTTTCCAAATAGAAAGTCACGAATAAAATATCATAAATAATAATTTCTCACATTTATGTCAGCATGAGAAAAAACAATCGAGAAACCCCTCCTTATCGAACCTCTACACCCCACAGTCAATCCGTTTGCCAAAAATCAGCTTTAAACGTCAAGCAGTTTAAGCAGAATCGTGATTACTCAATGGTCATATGAAATACGACCATTAAGTAATCTATATGATGTAGTAAATTATGAAACACCCTGTATAAATTTTAAAAAAATTTTAAAATATGTAAAACAACAAAATAAAATATACGTGTTTAAGAGTTTTTCCGAAAAACTCACCGATTTTTAAATAAAAAGTATTCTAATATTTGAGGGGTTGTTTCATCCCTTAGAAAAATCCCTTCTTATCGAACCTCTACACCCTAAAGTCAACCCGTTTTCCAAAAATCAGCTTTTTACGTCAAGCGCTTTAAGCAGGATTGTGATTAATCAATGACCAGATTTTTCGAAACACCCTGTATCCATTTTTAAAAAATCTTAAAATATGTAAAAAAACAAAATAAAATATAGTACCTGTTTAAGTGTTTTTTCGGAAACTTGACCATTTTTTAAACAAAACATATTGTAATATTTGAGGGGTGGTTTCACCCCCTTGGAACTGGAATTTCAAAAAATCCCTTCTTATCGAACCTCTACACCCTAGAATCAACCTGTATACCAAAATTGAGCTTCTTACGTTGAGTAGTTTTAGCAGGATCGTGATTAATCAGTGAGTCAGTCACTTAAGGATTTTATATTGTAGATACTAATATACTAAATCTTTTTTTTTTATCTGAAAAAATAAAAAAGTTCTAGGGGTGAGGCTAGATTTTTAAGGCTTAAGATTTTTTGTTTCGTTTTTTATAAGCGATTTCAACTAAAAAAAATCACCCATTTTCATTTCGGGTCTAAATTTATTCAAAACATTGAACCACCATAAAAAGAAATCGAAAACACGGGGTCCAAGAACTCGGTCTAATTATAATTGCGATCACACAAGTAAAATTTGCGGAAATTCTTTTTTGTTAAAGTCTATTTCTGGCACGTTGTTACTTCGTTTCGCATACTAATTGAACTATTATACTGATTATCACTCTTTCTATTGTTTTGTAGTGAAAATATTAAGCCGAATTTAACGCCAACATGTCGATTTTCGTATATCTAATTGTACAAATTAAAAATTTAGAAGGGGAAAAATGTGTATAATTAAGTGATTTTGTTGTTTTGAGTAATTTTCTAAAGCAATTGGCAAGAAAATAATTAATTTATAGTAGTTTGTTTTTCTCAAACTTCAAGTTATTATGTATTGACAAAAACGGAGTGATCAACAATAATAAAATTGAAATTATTGGAAATACTGTCTTGAAGGATTTTAAGCTTCGTTCAGAACCTCGCAATTAGTGGAATAAATTAGTGGTTTCAATTACACTTTATACTTTTTTTCCATAGTAACTGTTAAAATTGCCTTATATCCATCAAAAATAGTAGATAAAATAGTACTTAACCGTAAGGGTAAATTAAATGATACTTTAACAGTGAGGATAGGTTAAAAACTTGATTTCTTCTCGCACGTTTTTTAATTGCTTCCAATTTTGAAAATGTTTGTATTCCTTTTCATAAGTTATTTGGGATTTAAATGGAAGTAGTTTGGATATGGCGTTTGTCGCCTCAGCCTGAATATCTGTTGGTAATTTACTTATTTCGTTTTGAGCCATTTCTGGCTCCAATTCAATCAGCAATCGACACGAAAGAGAATTAAAAAATATTGACTCAAAACTGAAAACTAAAGAGCCAGCTTTATTTATTTGTCAAATTACATAGAAACCAACGCCAACCCAGCACAATATTTTTTCAACTCGTAATAAATTCGTTGAAATAATAATTTCTGAATATTTTTTAAAACGTAACTCGCTATGGAAAAAAATGTTGTTTTATACACGAGTCCTGTAATTTTTTTTTATTAGTTTACGATCATTCACAATGTTTAAAAAACAAAATTAATAGAATATCCTAGCAAAAGCTTGCGTTATTCAGTTGTATCCATAAATAAAGCCTAATATTTAGCTTATAAAACAATCAACTTTGGATTTCTAACCACAATTTCTCTTGACGGAAGATAATCAAAGGCCAAAATGACATTTCTCGCAAATTTTGAAGTATAATTAGTGGAAAAGTTAAAAGTTTGACAACTTTTTCTATTAATTGAAAATGTCTACCACTAATTTTGATGTTCTGAATGCTTACATTGAAATTAAAGGAACAAACTTTTACGCTAATTGAAACCACTAATTCCGAGGTTCTGAATGAAGCTTAAACAATTCAACCATATTTTCATGTTTTTGGCAATTTTCTCTAAAACTGTATGGAAATTTGAAAAAGTATAAACGAGATTAACCATTTTAGAACAAGCAAACATTTTTGTATGTACTGTTTACTAATTATAGCCTGTCTTTTTCAGGTCAGTATTGTGGAACGTGGTTATGAAAATCATGCTTTCGAATCTCCAGCGAGAAGCAGAAAAGTCTCGGCAGCATCGGAGCATGCTGAAGTGGGCCCAGTAAGGAAAAAAAGCATTTTACATTACCACCATGTCACCAACGCTTTTGAACAGGACGCAGTTAAAACAAGTATGTTGCTTAATATATACAGGGTGTCCCAGAAATATGTGCAAGTATTTTAATTGGTAGTATAGTTCAACCCGAGAAACATGCCTGAGGTTTTTTCGCGATTTTTTTTAAAATTCGGAAATTTTTGAATTTTTTTTTGAAATTTCTTTAGTTTTTAGTTTAAAAACATAATTTCTAGTTAAAATATAACATAGGAAGTAAATTAAATTTACAAGAAAGAAAATCCAGAAAACATCCAGTGGTTCTCAAATTTTAGCACAAAATCATTTTTTTTTTGGAAATTTTCAAAGTAAAATAACTCCGTTATTTTGGGCTTATTTGAAAAACGATAAAGAGAAAATATGTTTCTTTTATCGAGATCTACCACCCCTTAAAATACTTGCACTTATTTCTGGGACACCCTGTATTTTCCTAATTAAGAAAATACTAAAGGTGCCCGGTGGCGTACAGGTACAGCCCTCGTCTACCAATCTAAAGGTTGTGGGTTCGAATCCTACACCCGGCATTTCATCAGCCGACTATTTTTATTAGAATTAAAATAATTTGGGTACCTAGGTCGACTCAGCCTTAGATGAGTACTTGGGATTCACATTCCTGAGGTAATAATAGGCGGTTGAAGCGTAATGCTAGCCACATTACTTTCCTTGTATACCGAACGGCTCTAGCATGGCAAGCTGTACCTTGCTACTCCCAAAGGGTTCAACACTATATACGGGAGCTATTATTATTATTATAAAAAAGTACAACATTATATTTCTATACCGTATTTTTTTTCAAACGGAAGACACCTCATAAACGTGTTTCTGGGGTCGAAATATACTACCCCTAAAGATATTTGCACTTAATACTCCTCTGTACAGACGACCCTGTATATAGATGTTCTTTTTTGTCACTCAAGGATGGTCCTGTAGGTACCTGCATAAAACTACCGAGTAAAAAATATACATTTACGACGTTTTTTACGTAGAAAATTTCTCTTAGTAAAAATCGCTACTAGTAATGGTTCTCAAAATATTTGGAATCAAAATTATCAATACCTGTCGTCATTGACATAAATTAAACATGTTGACTAAATAGTTATTTCTGAAATTATAAATTTGAGGTGCTCGGTGGCATGGCATAGAGGTACAGGCTCTCGTCTACCAATCTCAAGGTGTGGGTTCGATTCCCACACCCGGCATTTCATCAGCCGACTATTTTTATTAAAATAAAAATAGTTTGGGTAACTAGGTCGACTCAGCCTTAAATGAGTACTTGGGATTCACAATCCGGAGGTAATAATAGGCGGTTGAAGAGTAGTGCTAGCCACATTACCTTCCTTGTATACCGAACGGCTCTAGTATAGCAAGCTGTACCTTGCTACTCCCAAGGCGTTAACGCTATATACGGGAGCTATTATTAATATTATAAATTTGAAATGTTTTCTTGCCAAATGTTCAACAGAAACTGTTTTATCATCATTTTCTCGAAGACAAATTTATGATTAATTTAAAAAAATAAAAAGTTCCCAAATTTATTATTTCAGTCAAATAACGTTCTACTCGTCATATGTTTATTTTTTGTCAATAATGACATTTATTGACTATTTCCATTTTAAACATCTTGAGATAGGTTGCTCGTAGCGTTTTTTTATCAAGAGACGACATTTTTTACGTAAAAAATTACGGAAATATATATTTTATCACTCAGTAGTTTTATACAGGTGCGGACGAAAAGTTATTACTCTTCAAATCAGTTAAAACACATATAGGTGGCGTCCTCTACAAATAGGAGTCATATTGACCTCAAAATCAAATTTCTCATGTCAAAGACTCCCAGTCACCAATTTTCATCTAAATATTGACGTTACTTCAGAAATTATTTAGAAAAAATCGAAATAAAAATGAAACTTCTACACCCTAAATCTCGGAAACTAAGCATTTTAGGACATAATATATTTATACGAACTTTTTTGGTTATTTTATCTGCAGAATATGCTGCCGAAGTTTACGGAATACAGTTCGGACCACCCTGTATATCAGTATACTCAGAATCATTATTTTTCGCAGGCTAGTAGGTACTTCACAAAACAGAAAAATAATGTTTTCACTGAAAGATATTTATCTGTTATTTACTACATGTTCTATATGTTTTTCTTAGCAATTATCGACTGTATATCACATATCATTACATCTCGTATCAATATTTGTAGTGTAGTCCATCAAGCAACAAAGTCAAGGTGTAATTGATAAAGATAACAACTGAAATATCAGAAAAAAAACGCCTCAAACTATTTGCAATTTTAACACCTCGGTGTTTATTTGCTTTTCTATTTTTCTTTTTGTTTATTGTAATTATTATTATTAATAAACTATAGTAAATAGGGCAACGTGATCCGGTAGACTCATACTATTTGTTTATTTTTGGTAGGTTAATGTTAATGAATATCACATTTTTTTTTAATTTGTCGCTAAATTTATCACATTAGGTACATTGATAGACAGAAAATACTTTCCCGGATGGTTCAAAATATAGTATACAGGGTGGCACCTCTCATACGACGCGGAGGCTCTACGAAGAACGACCGTTTGTGTTAAAAGAAATAAAATTTTGTGAGGCTATGTACTATGTAGAGCATTTTTTTAACAATATAGGGAGTTTTACAGAGTGTCCCTAAAAAATATCAATCGATTTTCGGATTCTAGGAGAAAAATAAAGGTGAGTTTTATTAGAGAAGGATTTTGAGGTCATCTAGGATTTTGAGATATTTAATATTTTCTTAAAATTAAGAATACATTTTAAACTTCAATAATAGCTACCTATTGGAATTTACCTGGTATAGCCTAAAATACGGGGTGTTTCAAAAAACATGTGCCATCTCTCGAGAGACTCCTCTTTTGCTAATAAAAGGAAAAAAAGTCAGTGGCGCACATGTTGTGTGTATAACCCATATGCACGTCCTTGGTGAATCTGTCGACACTTTGTAGCATTAAAATATGTAGCACTTATAGTAACTTTTACCCTCAAAATTTCATTCAAATCTATTAAACAAAGTATTTTTTTCCTGATGTTTTCAACTAGTTATTAATATTTTATAAATCAAATGTGTACCTCTTTATTACCGTTGAATATTGTGCTCTACATCCTTTACTTTTTGTTAAATTAACGTTGTGCATATCACAGCCACCTAGATTTTATCAAATAATAAAGATCTATTGACACTAAATTATAAAAATGAAAATAAGTAGGAAAATATTTGTCTGAGGGGTAGGCAACCTTAACAGTATTTTGATGAGGCTTGAATTCTCCATGGAATATCGGAACAATATACTGGGTGTTCCATTTGAAACAAAAGAGTAACTTGTTTTTCAATGTGACCAATGTTCAGTATTAATTTTGTCTCACCCTGTATAATTTTTCGGGTCAATTTTTAATTTAATTAAAAAGTTAAAAATGGTTATTTTAACTACATATTACGCTATACCGGGTAAATTCCAATTTCAGTAGCTTTAAAAAAAAAATTTAAAATCTGTTCTTCATTTTTAGAAAATGATAAATATGCCAAAAACCTTACATTTTAGTTATATGCTTCTCTTATAAAATCCACCTTTATTTTTTTTTCTAGAATCCGAAAATCAATTTATATATAGGGTGTTTGTTCCATTACAACAAACACAACTTTGATGTATAACTTTTTTGAGGACACCTTGTAGAACTCTGTATAATTTTAAAAACGCTTTAACTTAACCTACATATGACCACAAAATTTTATTTCAGTACATACTGTCCTTCTCCTTAGAGCTTCCGCGTTCTATGAGAGGCGCCACCCTGTATACAATAATTATTGTAAGACGAAATTTTTAAATTCATGTCACAATTTTTTATTCCAGTTAATATGATAAATAGTCGTTTTAATAAAATAATAAATCCTCAATTTGATAAAAATCTAAACCGTTTCAGACACTTATTAAAAATGGCGTTATAATCACAATAATATATTTCATTACAAGCTATTCTTACACATATACTGAACGCACCTCACATATATCGATATGTTAGTAAATCGATACATATGTTTTTGTTGATCTGAAAGTCGATAAGTATATAGTTTTTGTGCTTTTATATTATTACAACGGTTTGTTTGGATTCGTTGATACCTAGTCAACAAGTATGCACTGTAGCGAGCGAATATTTAAGAGTTCTAGCGAAAACGATTTGTGCAAGTGTTCGGTGTATCTGGATCCTAAACAGTTTTTTCTCTTAGATAATGACAGGCAGTACACTAACGGGGACACGGTCAGAGACAAGAAGCATTCTACTACTGAGTCAGTATATTCCAAAGGATCCACGTATTCCAGATCGGCTAGATATGAAGACAGCAATGCGGGTGATCGGTAAGTGTATACAATTATTGTAATTTATTAAATTGAGAAATAATTAGCTGATTTGAGATTTTAATTTAACCTAGTTATCAATATACAGATTGTTCTAAAAAAGGTCTATCCACATACAGGGTGACAATTTGAAAACGAACAGTATTTAATATTATCTCTACCGATGATAATTGAATATTTACATATTACATATCAAGAGGGACAATTTTTGAAGCATTTGTTGTCGTGTTACTTTCAACCCTTTGACCCCCAGGGCACCTACGTCTAAAATTTTAAATGGCAACCCCTATTATAATGCAGTTTATGTAGAATTCTATAAGAAACACAAAAATGGTAAAAGAAATAGGGGTTGCTATTTAAATTTTTAGGGGTAGGTGCCCTGACGGTCAAGGGGTTGAAAGTAACACGACAACAAATGCCTCAAAAATTGTCCCCCCATGATATGTAAATTGACGTGGTTTGCCAAATTTTCACACTATCATCGGTAGAGGCAATATTAAATACTGCTACTCGTTTTCAAATTGTCACCCTGTATAAACTCAGATACAAAAAAACACAACGGAGAAATTTTTGGTCAAATTTAAAGTGTTATATTTTTGTTATTTTTAGCCCTATTTTCATGATTTCATTCATTTTAATTCATGTTTTGGTTAATTTTTCAAAGCGAAATACTGATGACGATCAATTTGCAATTTTTTCAATTATCATTACTTTTTGATGTAATTTTTTAACATGACGAGATGGTTTTTGTGACTATAGTCGTAATGTTATATTACTCTGCATTGAATACTCTATACTAAATTGAAAAAAAAACATTAAATACTAACGATACAGTCCTGGTTATAATAAACATTAATAACGATAACAGAACTAACAATATTAAAGAAAACATCTGCAATACTAAAGTATACAAACAAAAAAAATTAAAAAATACCCTAATACTTTGTATTGCCTCCCCTCCCCCTGGCTGCTATAACTGCCTGTATACGTCCGTTCATACTGTCATTGAGGCTGCATATAGGTATATCATATTGCATTATGCTTTCCCATTCTTCTTTAAGAACGATATGTTATCTATGTCGAATGGCATATCAAATATGATATGTCATTCTCTTCAGAGTGTCATTCATTTTCTATCGAATAAAGTAGAAATATACCAAGGGTGCCATTTAAAACTCAAAAGTTGTAGTTTTTTCTGGCGAAACATACCATAATATTTGTTTTTTTTTAATCGAAAAGATAAAAAAGTTATACGGGTGAGCCACTTTCGAGACGCCATCCGGTATAAAAAATTACTAACTATATTTTTTCCTATTTTTAGATCGTGGTGGTACTCGTTCTGTGTCAAATGCCGCTCTGAAGCATCCGAACCATCATGGCAACCATCGGTGTGGCCCAAATTATGTCCTTATCCATTTTGTCCCACATATCGTCAAATATCCAGGATATTAGCAGTAGGTTTAATAGGTAAGTGATACGATAAAATTCTTGTTTTTTTAATTTAATTTGGTACTACAATAAAAAAACACTTCAAACTTATTTTGAAATTCATATTTAGGAGGCCTTAGTCATATGCAATCAACATAGTCAATTTTTAAAACAATTTTTAGGGTTCCGTACCCAAAGGGTAAAAACAGGAACCCTATTACTAAGACTTCGCTGTCCGTCCGTCCGTCTGTCACAAAGGTCTATCTTATGAATCGTTATAGCTAGACAGTTGAAATTTTTACAGATAATGTTCTATGTTGCCGCTATAAGAACAAATACTAAAAACAGAATTAAATAAATGTTTATAAATAAAAACGTGCTTTCACTAAACCTTATCTTTTAAGTAAGAATTTTACATAGAATCTTTCTCAAGTCCTCGGTGGCCGCGTGGTTAAAGCCTTAGGACTCTACGCTGCTATGACGTTGGAGCCGTAGTAAGGCAGGTTCGAATCCTAGTCAAGACGACTTTTTTTAATCGTTTCTTTTTAATTTTTACATATTTTTACATATTTATTTTTACTTTTTACATATTTATTATTGATTAATACAATTTTTAGTAATGTGTTTCTTCATTTTTTTTTAAATTACTTATACGCGCATTTAAAATTTCAGCTAATTCGGAAAAAAAGTTTATAATAATATTATAGTGTCTAATGTTGTATAGATAATGGATGGTACACAACCCTTGGTGCGCGAGTCCGACTCGCAGTTGACTAATTTTTTAAAATATTTTTCTAAGATTCACAATGTACGCTCCTTACATAAATTTCACAGTATTTTTTTTTAAATAGGTCTTCTGGCTTGGTGTGTCTTATATTCGATAGTGGGAGCTACAGCAGCCCCACCGAACGGCGTGTTGTATCAACTGATCCTGCTGAGTATTTGCGCGCACATCGGTGGTTGGTTGATGACTCTCACGACGTTGCCAGCTCTCATAGGAATGCTATTTACCGGGCTGTTGTTCCAGAATGTGGGGATAGTGGATATCAATGAGAGTTTTTCGGAAATAACTAAGGAGCTAAGGTAACAACACGTTAATGTACACAAAAATTTCTATTGTATCATTTTGTACCATACAGTCGGAGAAAAAAACGGTGTCAAAGACGGCTGGGGGATTACAGTTTATGATAATTTTGGCAAGGTCAAGCCCTAGACGTCTTTTACTTGGCCCGTACTTTTCTTGATTATTTAATGTCACTTTTGGCCTTAAGAAGCATGATGAATAATGTATGATGAGATCAGAAATAAAATGCATGACTAGATCATTACGTGTATAGCATTATACTTATAATTTTAATGTTTTTGTGTTTTTTTTCTAGGCATGTAGCACTGGTTATTATCCTTATCAGGGCCGGATTGGACTTGGATCCTCAAGCCCTAAAACGCCTCAGGTTTACATTGGTGAAAATAGGTTTGATTCCATGGACTTGCGAGGCGATTATCAGTGCTGTCCTTTCCAAATTCTTCCTGGATATCCCATGGAACTACGCTATTTTGTTGGGGTCTATCGTGGCTGCGGTGTCTCCGGCTGTAGTAGTCCCTTGCTTGTTTAAGTAAGAGTTTGGTTTTGATGCTACCGTATGATCGAAAAAAAGGCGTCAGCGATGACTATGAAATGAAAATCGCTGTCTGATTGATCTGATTATATGAAAATTTATATGGGAAATATCATTGTTTGTCATTTCATAGCCATCGCTGACGCCGTTTTTATTCGATCAGACGGTATAAACGAGTTAAATAAATTTAATTTATCTACGTCAGTGAGTTAAGAAGCTCTTAACTCACGCATTTTCATTACCGCACTCCTTGTTTAGATGACTACCAAAGAGAAAAAATATTTTGTAAAACATTTATTTTGCACTAAATACAAATAAACTGTTCTATTAATAATAATTAATGTTAATGATACAGTTTGAACAATCTTTCAAGTAAATGCCTGATGAAGCATACATATTCATTTTAATAGATATCATAGTACGTATCATTGAATAGAAAGCCCAAAGAGATGAATGCTTATAGCGGATAAATTGGAAAAATATGTTATGAGTGCCTTTTCATTTCCATAGTTGATGTTTTTTTTCCGGTGCACCATTTTTCATATTCATACTTCTGTTTCGATCTTGCTGGAAGCAATCCAGAAATGGCTCTGAATGCCTCTTCTTCAATGTCAGAGGGAATACTTTCCGAATCGCTCAATTTTTAAACTAGCGACATCAATATTATTTATTGTCATATTGACATTGCCATGCATGGTGTTATTTGAACAAAGGTAATGGATTTTTAGGATAGGTACATATATAGTTAAGTACAATAATTTTTAAAATTCATTGTGTGTTTTTATAGTTAGATGAAGATAAAATATTGTACAATACACGCGAGTTAACTCCATTAAGATACTTGTGTGGTTACACAACTCGTGCTACGCACTCGTGCAACTTTCGCACGCGTATCTTAATGATGCTCTTAACTCACTTGTATCGTAAATATCTATAACCTTACTTGTAACAACCTTTATGTTTATGTAAGATATTATGCCTTAAAATCCTAAGTAAACCCAGTACACTGGTTCAGAAAGTTATAGAACAAAGAACACATTTATTTATAATATTAGCATCATATCCTTATGAATTATGACAAAGTAAATGTAAATTTAGAAACGCAATAAAAAATAATTTAAAGGCATTTTTTTTAATTTTCAGATTGCGTACCAAGGGTTACGGTGTTGCCAAAGGCATCCCTACACTCATTATCGCCACCGCAGGTATCGACGATGCCATATCTGTGGCTATCTTCGGTATAGTCAAAAGCATAATGTTCTCTAGTGCTTCCGTAACACAGTTGATTCTACAAGGACCTGTATCCATCTTGGGTGGCATTGGTTTTGGAGTTTTATGGGGCGTAGTGTGTAACTATATTCCAGAGAAACATGATCCGTTTATGGTAAGTTTTTTAAGAATTTAGATGCTGAATTTACCACCACCCTAGAGTTTGGTTTAAAATGAAATTAATAAATTATATACACACACCGGAAAAATCTAGGGATATCATTTTATTAAAGTTAAAAATAAATGTTTTGAATAAACAACCACATATTTGTAGGCCGATTCTTTCTACTTCGATTGAAACGAAGTAGTTACACTAGTTATTTCTAAATATGGGATATTTGCAGAAGCATTTTTTGTCAAATGTATAAAAGGCACCTAGCATCAATTGTTCGAATTTAATCTGTACTGCCTATGTTTTTATGATAACTGACCAGAATTCATTCAAATAACTCTGTTTAGTATTAAACGACATTATGGAGCGTAGAGATCTTAACAGAGACGAAATGCTAAGGGCCATGGGTATGCTCGAAGCTGGAATGCCCCAAATCGACCTAGCTAGAGCATTAAATACAACGCAAAGTGTAATATCGCGATTAAGTGCAAGCTACCGTGAAAGTGGTGATGTTGCTGAAAGGCACACAGGGCGACATCGCATTACTACCCCTCAGCAAGATCATTTTTTACAATTAAATGTTCGACGCCGACTGACTCTTACAGCACCAGAGCTTAGTTTAATTCTCCAGGAAACACATAATGTAATCAATACCTCATCAATTAAACATCTTACCCTGGCCGGCACAATCTCCTGACTGCAACCCCATCGAGCACGTATGGAACGCGGTCCAAAGAAGAATTTTGAGAATGGGTATGCCTCGAAAAACTCGTAGGGATCTGGTTTGGGCTCTGAATGCAGCGTGGCAGGCTGTACCTCATCGAAGAGATCGACAACCTGATCAGGAGCATGGAGAGACGATGTAGGGCTGAAATGAACAGTAGAGGAGGCTATACCCTTTATTAAGTAAAAATGGTTTTACCTTTTTTTTTAATTCACAGTTTAGAATAAAAAAAAATGTGTGTATTTTTTTGAGTTCAATAAAAATCAAGGTAAATTTGAAAAATTCGGTAAATTTCGCATTTTTATTTCCAATACGTCCTGTAAACTATTTGTTTATTTTAATTTTATTATATCAGAAATGCAAATAATAAAATTACTGACGATGGCTTGATAAAATTGTAATATCCCTAGACTTTTCCGGTGTGTGTATTTATTATTAAATATTATTACTATTAGTCCAACCTACAGTAATTTCAAATAAAAAAATAATGCTATTTAAGATAATTGCAAGAAGGCTAATTTTGAAAAGTTTTATTATCCTATAACTCTAAAACTATGCATTTCCATACCCATGTTTATAGGAACTTTTTTTCATATTTTTGATGAGGAATCAATGAGTACTTATTTAAAACTTTCGCAAGTTAATAATATTAACATTTTTTAAAGGTTGCTCTTAGACTTGGATCAAGGCAAATTAATAAAATTGCATTTATCTCATAAAGGAGGCCGAAATCGACAAAATATCAAGAGTAATCGGCATTAAACTGCTTACACTATTTCGCTAACAAGAGAACCCTAACAAGTGACTTGCTCATTCTTGTGACTGCTTGTGTCAAGTCACAAGCCCAAAAAAGCCAGTAACGTTAACAAGCCCTAAATATTTGTTTTCTCTTTTTAGGTACCACTCCGGATCCTTCTCCTTCTAGTTGGTGGTACCGTTTCAGTCTTTGGCAGCGAACTCATAGGCTACGGAGGCGCAGGCCCTCTAGCCTGCGTAGCGGCCGCTTTCACCTGTCTAGTTTCCTGGTCCAGGCAGGGCTGGGACATAGAGGACAACCCTGCTGCCACTGCGTTCGAGATTTTTTGGATGATCTTCGAGCCAATCCTCTTCGGTATCACCGGAGCTCAAATCAAGTTCAGCGAGCTGGACGGAACCGTGGTTTCGATAGGTGCTGGAGTGCTGATTGCTGCCATAGTGCTGAGGATATTGATCACGATAGTGGTGGGGATTGGGTGCAAGCTGAACCTGAAGGAGAAGGTGTTTATCGCGTTTTCGTTGATGTCCAAGGCTACAGTACAGGTACCTATATTTGATACCAAATAAACTTTTAGTTACGTAATTGAGGGCGCGGTTTTTAAATTCATTGTTGCCAACCGTGGAGATATTCCGCGCCGGGCTGTATAACTGGAATTTAAATTTCCCGCTGGGGATTCAGGTGGTCGATCTGCTGTAAAAAATGTCAACTTGCCACATTAATTTATTTATTTCCTGCCATTGTCCATAGATAAAGGAAACGAGTTTAGATTGGAAAGTGCCCATAAGGACAATGTAAATACTATTTGGCGCAATTCTTACAACGGTCGCTCTCCAAAGCTTTTTATAATTTCGGAACAGTTCGAGTTTTTCCGGAATTATGTCGCCAACTATTATTTATTCACATTTTTTTAATTTTTTAAATTAAATACAGTGTGTTGCATATAAGAAACTTTATTTTACTCGTATATTAGGACATGTATGAAATACCTATGAAACATTGAAAACCGACGTTATGCCACGATCCACGATAGTTTAGCATTTCACAGTTCACACAGTTTTTTTAAGTTTTTAATGCCACATTTTCACAATTATCACGGGTTTGAGTAAATAAAATTTAAATTAAATTCACAAGATAGCAACAATTACTTTGAAAATGGACGCTTTAAACATTTTTGGGTATTTTTTCAACGAGGGCAGTTTAAAGTTAGAAAGATTTTATAATTTTTAAAGATTCTGACTTTGACAAGAGAAAATTATTTCTGTTCTTGCTTACGGTTGTTCTTAGCAATCGCTATAGCAGCACAAGATCCCTTACAAACTATGCACCCCAAAACAATTATAAGTTTTGGCGGCAAGCCGAGTATTCCAATCTAAACTTGTTTCCTCTATTTATGACATTTTAGTTCCTCTAGTTTTGACATTTTACTTTTGTTTTACGAGTTTTTGTTTAAATGAATGATGTTGTGATACTTTAAGCTTAAATTTTTTACTAGCAGACCTTGCTAAGGATCTCGCAAACCGGAAGTGATGCCATCTTTGTATCACTTCTATTTTCTTTCCGTATGTCCTCCCAAATGCCATGATGATTTTTTACCAGATTGCAAGAAAAACATCTTTTTTATTGTTCAAAAAATATATGATTTTTATTGTTTGAAACAGTTTTTATTATTTTAACATGATTTTAACTTCAATAAGTGATGATGTTTTCAATTTTTATGTTCACTGTCTAAATCGTCCTCTTTCTGACTAGACAAAGCTTAAACCAAAGATATTAAAACATACAAAATTTATTTATCTTTGGTTTGAACTAAAGTTGCAAATCTCTTGTTTGACAGACTACAGGGTGGCCCATCGAAAACGTTCCGCAAGGCATAACGGCCAGGGTATTTTTTTTTTCAGAAAATTCAAAAACACGTCAATTTTGTTTGTGAGGGGGACAACTTTTGGCCCAAAAATGATTGCAAAATCTTCAACCCTCTAAGCGGGGGTGTCATCCCCCAACTTTTTTCAAATGGGAAGGGGGCTCAAGTGGCGCCGCAATGAAAAGGGCTTTCTATTCTCTATATTTCCCCGCTTCGTTTTTAAAAATCGGTCGAGTCATTTTGAAAATATGAAGGATTGAAATTTGAAAAGTACTTTTTGCAAAAAACGCATAAATTGAATTAATTAAAAAAAAACTTAATTTATTAATGAAGCAAATGCTGAAAATGTTGCCCGTCAACCTCCATACAGTAATACAAATTATTTTCAAACCGTTCTCGAACATTCTGAAGAACTTGCGGGGTGGGTCACTTCGCGACAAACATCAATAATTCGTCTTCGCAGGACTTCTAATGAGGCGGGTGGAGTGCTATATACTTTGCTTTTTATGTCTCCCCATAGAAAAAAGTCTAAAGGAGTCAAGTCGGGTGACCGGGGAGGCCACTCAATTGCACCCCTTCGTCCTATCCACCGACCGGGTAAATTATTGTTCAAAAATTACGCACATTTTGAGAGCAATGTGGAGGTGCACTATCTCGTTGAAATATTAGTTCCTCTTCAATGTATCCAGGATTGTTCTCTATGATGTCAGTTAGGGCTGGGTCGATGGTATTTTCCAGTAAATCCAAGTACATGTCATCTGTTGGATTTCCAGGAAGAAAAAAAGGACCCACAATAGAATTTCCAAAAATACCAACCTACACGTTCAATTTCTGAGGGTTTTGTGTGTGCACCTCGTGAAAAACCCTGGGGTTGTCCTCAGCCCAGTACCGACAGTTGTGCCGATTAACTACACCGTTCAAAAAGAAAGTACACTCATCCGAAAAACACACATTAAATAGGAAATTATTATCATTGGCCACTCGTTCACTCATAGTTTCACACAATTGCAAGCGACGATCAAAATCGTCTTCGTTGAGTTCAAATACCAACCGAATTTTGTACGGATGGAAGTTGTGTTTTTTTAATAACCTTTGGACACTTGTACGATTCACGCCGGTCTCGTTGACTAATTTTCTTGTACTCAGTGTATTATCCATGGCAACTTGGCCCAATACGAATACCTCCATAGCTTCATTTACTACAGGATTTTCCCTCTGCATCTTTTTATTTATAACGAAACCAGTTTTTTGCTACTAACTCGCGAACAATTTTCCCATAAACCTGTTTGTCAGGATGGCGTTTATTGAATATCTGCGCAACCCGATTGCCACATTCATTATTTTTAAAATTTAGTTCGATTATTTTTACTTTTTCTGCAAGTGAGTACACTAGAATTGTCAAAAAGTTTAACGATATTGAGAAGAACTTCAACGCACAAGTCACAGAACAGCTATCTAGCAACTACCCCATCTGATCGCTCAACCTTGTGGCAAGTGAAAAAATGCGTAAACATCTAGAAATAATAAGAAAAAACAGCAAATCGGTTGAAGGAATTTATCCTTATCATTTACTCTGATAAATGTTTAAATAAACTTTTCAAATTTCAATCCTTCATATTTTCTCAATGACTCGACCGATCTTCAAAAACGAAGCAGGAAAGTATAGAGAACAGAAAACCCTTTTCGTTGCGGTACCACTTGACCCCCGTTCCATTTGAAAAAAATTGGGGGATGACACCCCCTCTTAGAGGGTTGAAGATCCCCCTCAAAAACAAAATTGACGTGTTTTTAAATTTTCTGAGAAAAAAATTACCCTGGCCGTTATGCCTTGCGGAACGTTTTCGATGGGCCACCCTGTATATATAATGTATAGTCTGTCCAACAAGAGGATCCATTGCAAAGAAAGTTGTATCTGTCATTTTAATTTACATGAAATGGAAATTTTATTTCCTGTTACTTTTTCATTCAACTGTCAAAATATTTTTTGATCCATTGGACAGACTGTACCTAATAATTTTTTTGAAGTGAAACTTCTTTACACGCGCGTTGGCAGTAAAAATTCAAGCTAGCGTCAGGAAAAGTGGTAACGGCAGTGTTGTCACAGCTACTTCATTCGGGGTAGATATTCTTTGTAAAACAATTTAACTCGCTTTGGGTAACGATTTGTGCCATACGAAGCTAAGAAAATCAGTATAATAAACTTGATACTCTACCCCTGTACCAATATCCTCTAGTATAGTATATAGTATATTTTCATCGATAGATCTGTAGCTTCTAAATAACGGTCTAGGTAAAGCATCTAGCTGAGTTGCCAGTTTAGAATTCGAGTTATTAGAGTTAATAACTCGCATTTTCATGGGAGGATACTTTCATATTTATTTCAAAATGAGATAATATTCGTATAATTTAATAAAATTATGTAAATCACTGTAAATACGAATTGTTGGTTAGAGTCAAAATTTTTTCTCTTCTTAAATAAATTTAAGCATTAACATTATTAGGTATTTGCATAAAAGTTTTTTTGGGTGGTATTCCATAAAATTTGCAGGCTATTGAGGAAGCAGAAAATGTACAGATTACAGAAATAAATTTAAAATAATATTTATATTAAAACAGCATTATATGTCACTTTTTCAAACATGTCCTTCAAATCGTTCAATTTAATAGCTGATAGTTAGAAGTTTCACTTCAAATATGCTCACATAGTGCCCACACAGTTTTTTTATTTAGAATATTTAAAATCATTTGAAAATTATCAATTTCAGGCTGCCTTAGCTCCAGTAGCCATGGGCGTCATCTCGGACCACACCTCAAAAGAGTACGGCTACGCAGAAAAAGTCTGCATGGTCTGCATCCTCTCCATAATGCTCACCGCTCCCACCGGAGCCATACTCATCACCCTTTCCGGTCCCAGATTGCTGACCAAAACCAAAACGCCACAGATCACAGATGGTTGGAGACGATCACATCGGCCTTCCATCAGAGACATCAGTATCATTGATGAAGAGGAAGAAAGAGGTGACATTGAAAGTACTATAACTAATTCGCCTATTAAGAATATCATTTCTGATGATATTAAAGGCATAGATGTCAAAACAAAGCTTTAGGAAGCTAAAAGTAATGTAAAATGATTGAAATAGATGGAATCTATTGTGATTTTTATCATTTGGTTAGTAATAAATTTAAGAAATTCGAATATTTTTCGGCTGTTATCACTAGCCTCAAAACAAACCAAAAAGTAAATAGTATGATTATTTTTTTAATGATATTTAAATTAGTTTTCCATATTGGTGAAACTAATCAAAACGAGAATTAATTCTAATTTAATTATTGGACAAGTATCTCGAAATAAATAAAAAATATAAACGAAAATTTTTTGGTCCATAATTTGTTTTAGCATTGGTATCAATCACTAATTCTAAAATGCCCTAACACTGTATTGCCAACTATTTCAATCACTGAGCATTTATTTGGCTCCCATGGAGCTACATTCCTGTGTTAAAATTTGCTTACAATGGTAAATAATCATAATTATAAAGTTAAAATTTCATTTAAAGTAAGTTTTAATCACAACTTTTTGGTTATTTTATTATCTGCAATTATTAAAAGTTTTATCTTTAATAATTTTATTATCAAAAAGTTGTATTGAATATGTAATAATCTATTGTCACAAATGTCAAGCCAAAACTTACTATAATTCGTGCTTAAACTATATTCTTCAGTTGATATGATTATTTAGAAACTTTAATAATGCTTAAAAAACTCTACCTATATTGCAAGCTATACATGAAGCAAACTATTTCCTATAATACTATATTTATCAGTATTAAAAGGTATACTGCTTTTATAGTTTGTACCTTCATAAACACCAATATACTGTGATTATAAATAAATAAAAAAATACTAGAATTAGTTTCTCGAAAGTATTGAAAATAAATTATTCCTATAATTATTAGAAAAATAAGATATTAAATTCTACCGTTAGAGTGGTATAATATGATTTATAACCTAATATACCTATATTATTTAAATAATATTATGAAAGAATGTAGATTATATGTTACTTGATTTAATATTCAAATTCCTCACATATATAAATTGTACGTATTAGGAAAACAGGGTGATCTGTTACACAGTGTGATACCTAAAAAATTAATGGTATAATTTAGAAATTGTGTATCATAAATAACTCGGTTGTGAAATTA
The DNA here is from genome assembly GCF_002938485.1 of Sitophilus oryzae. Taxonomy (NCBI): domain Eukaryota; kingdom Metazoa; phylum Arthropoda; class Insecta; order Coleoptera; family Curculionidae; genus Sitophilus; species Sitophilus oryzae. Next base: position 828,491 of record NW_022146262.1, on the reverse strand, counting down.
AAACTTGTTGCTACGGTATGATCGAAGAAAATCGACATCCAGTTGGCTTGAAAATGAACATCGATGACGTTTCCCATATACTTTTACATATAAAATAACAGCGATCTTCATTTCATTATCAACGCTGACGCCGTTTTTTTATATTGTATTTTACACAACCATATCTGTATTTTTGTTCTTATATTCATCCTAATCCTAATCTATTCAGTATTATAAGTTAATGATTACTTATATTTCTTCATAATGTAACAAGAGGCGCACAAGAAGCTCATTCGTTATAGAATTTTGTAAAATAAAATTACTGTAAATATTAAATTAATTATTAAAAATGTCAAAGTATCTTGCCACTCAAACAGAAATCTAAAGTATAAAAGAATATTTTTGTAACTTTTTATTCTCTTCCTTGTCTTTTCTTCTTTCTCCTTAAACGTTAAGTTTTTTGTTGGTTAGGCAGGTTTGTTAACGTTAAGACTTTAGATAAAATCTAATTTTTATTTTTAGATTTTTGTTTTATTGGCAAAATACTCATATTTTGCAAAAAACTTATTGTATCTGTACTCTTTACTTATATTATACAGGGTAGTCCGAACTGTACTCCGGAAATTTAAAGATAAAAATAAGTAAACAAGTTCGTATAAATGTATGTCGGAGATAGAGGGTGCAGAAAGTTGGTGTCTGGGAGTTTTTTGACACGAGAAATTTGATTTTGATGTCGATATGATTCCTACTTGTAGGTCGCGCCACCTACACGTGTTTTAACTTTTTGAAGAGTAATAACTTTTCGTCTGTATAAAACCCTACTGAGTGAAAAAATATACATTTCCGTGATTTTTTACGTAATAAATGTCTCTTGATAAAAATTGCTACGAACAACCGTTCTTGAGATATTTAGGATGGAAATAGTCAATACCTCTCATTATTGACAAAAAATAAACATGTTGTGTAAATAGTTATTTGACTGAAATTATAAATTTGGGAAATTTATTTCTTTAAATTAATCATAAATTTTTCTTCGAAAAAATGATGATAAAACAGTTTCTGTTGAACTTTTGGCACAAAAACATTTCAAATTTATAATTTTAGTCTAATAACTATTTAGTCAACATGTTTATGTCAATGATGACACGTATTAAGAGGTCCTTTTTACGCATAAAACGTCGTAAAAGTATATTTTTTTACTTAATAGTTTTATACAGGTACGGACGAAAAGTTATTATTCTTCAAACCAGTTAAAAAAATATGTAGGTGGCGCCCTCTATAAGTAGGAGTCATATTGACATCAAAATCAAATTTTTTTCGTGTGAAAAAATTCCCAGAGATCAATTTTCATCCAAATATTGACGATACTTCGGAAATTATTTGGAAAAAATCAAAATAAAAATGTAACTTCTACACCCTGTATCTCCGAAACTAAGCATTTTAGGACATACATTTATACGAACATTTTTACTTATTTTTATGTGCAGAATATGCTGACGAAGTTTCCGGAATGCTCGGACCACCCTGTATATAGATCAGGTATTAAGCTTTTTAGTTATATGTATAATTAATTATGTTAGATCTAAAGCATTGTATTACTTTATTGTATATAGTAAAATGTAAATTTATTTTATTATTAAAATATATTTGTATTACAAATTTATCAGTTAGTTGGTTGCTGATTTTTCATGAAATAAACTATATTTATTTCGTAATGTATCGTAAAACACTCGTTTACATACTTATTTCAGTTCTATAGGCAATATTTATTTATAATCATTTATTAAATTGACAAATAGTATTAGGCTAAGAAAATAAGGTTTAAGGTTATTTACAAAAAATTGACATAAAACTTGTCAAAAACACTAATTAAAGTATGATAAAAATGGATAGAACGTTTCCAGACACACAAATCTATTTCGAAAAAAAAATTTTCTCTTTTTTCTCTAATTTTAAACTACACCATTTAAAAATCATTTTTACTCAATATAAAATAAACACATACAACCTTCTTAAGGATAACTAGCAGTAATCGCCACAAAATAATATGGACAAAATAATGACGTCTAAGGTTTGATCTCGCCAAAATTATCATCGATTGTCAATCCCCAGCCGTTTTTGACACCGTTTTTACACCGATCGTATGGTAGTTAAGCTGTCCTAAAAAAAAATACAGGTGTTTATTGAAATAGGCTTCATATAGAAAAAAAAACACATTTGATTAACTTCAGTATAGTATTTTTATTTAGAAAAAATGGACACACGTCCTGTCATTTCATATTTTTTAAGTAATCTTTCTTTCAAATGTACAATAAAGTAAGAGCAAGGCGCTTAGAAAAAACGTAACAATCAACCGTTATGACATACCGTCCATATCAAAATATATCGCGTACGTATAAACAACACATGGAACATTCACAAAAACAACAACAAAATTTGTATACAGAGCGCCGACGAAATGGTCATACAGGACGACAAAAAACTAGGACAATTTTGTTGGATAATTCAATAATGAATTTATTATTTCAAACAGAGCGTCACAGAACAAGATTAAATCGTGTGGGAGTTTTATTTTTGATTTATTTAATGTCAATTTTACTCATTACATTAGTTTGGGAAACCTACCACTTATGATTATGATAATAATCATAAAGGGTAGATTAACAAAAATCACAATTTGTTGTTATTTACTTTTTTATAAGCGATCTACAAGTGATCTACAAGTACATTGGATTTTTTGTTACTTTTTGAATGTCATCTGTTGAAATCTTCCCTATTCTTTGCACAGACATATTTCAAATACCGTTTAAGAAAAGGCTAAGAAATCATTTTGTTGGCCATTTATATTTTTAAATGTCAAAATGGAGAGATAAAAAATGCTTTTAAATCGATTAAAAAAATCCCAAATAATATAAATTTTATTTGTGGTACTCCAATACATGCTTTAATCCATAATTGAATTATTCTGTACAAACCTTTCAGCAACGCCCTGTATAGATATATGAATAACCGAAGAGTAGTATTCCTTTTCCTATATAAAAAAAATAAATACCTATATACAAAGTATCGAAGCGTACCTTTAAATATTATAATTTAATATAATAAATTACTTTCAATAAATTGATTCTCGTCCTATTTATTTACGAATATTTTTATGAATAATTTTTCGAATTTATTCTTAAAACTTTTTGTTCTCAAGGTACTCAAGGATGAATGAACAAATTATGATCCATAGATAAATGAAACAAGTTTAGATTGGAAAGTGTTGATACGGACAATGTAAAAACTATTTGGCGCTGTTCTTGCAGCGGACGCGATCCAAAGCTTTTGAAGAACTCGGAGCGGTTCGGCTTTTTCCGGAATTATATCACTTAATACTTTTTATTCAAACTTATTATTAGTTTCTTATATTTTCATAAATAAAATACATGATACATATTTTTTTTTATTTATATAAACACATTTTTGGTGGGAAACCTAGCATCCAATCTAAATTTATTTCCTTTATCTATACAGGGTGCTTCAAATTCGAGGTACGAGCATTGGCATCTCGGAAACCGTAAGAGATACGAAGATGGTTAAATTGGGGCAAAGTTGCGCTTTAGGATGTTCAACAAGATGCCATCAAAAAAGTTTTAAAAATTTCAAGGATTGCTGAGTTTTTTTGGAAAAAACCCGATTTTTTGAAAATCAATTAAATTTTTTCCTGGCGTTACTTTTTAGAAAATCAAAAAACTATTTGCACATTCTCATGGCTACTTTATTAGGGCTATCTGATAGTATTTTTAGATTTTCAAATTAGCTGATAATTTGTGAGATACAGAGGCCAACTTAATTTTTTTAAATACGGACCTGCATTTTTTATTTGAAGTTCTGAAAGAACTCGATCTCCTGAGTACAATGATATGCCACACTTGATGCTTTATTTTGTTTTAGGTACCTTAACAATAACAAAACTATTTAATTATTATTTAAAATAATTTCAAGTCCCACTCTGGTTTTTTAAATTATTTAATCTGATTATATTCATCGCACCAATATGGATCAGCGCTAATTAACAGTGAATCGAGCCAATTGAAAGATTCAAACAAATAATACTCAGGTCAGCAATTTAAAAATATAATTTATAACTTTTTTTTGTTGTTTTTTTGTAGATTTTCAAAAAAATCCGTTTTTTCCAAAAAACTCAGCAATCCTTGAAATGTTTAAAACTTTTTTGATGGTATCTGGGTGAACATGCTAAAGCGCAACTTTGTCCCAATTTAACCATCTTCGTATCTCTTACGGTTTCCGAGATACCAATGCTCGTACCTCGAATTTGTAGCACCCTGTATATGATCAGTGACAAATATCGTTTAATTTATCATCGACTAGTTTTCTTTGGAATTTAAGTAGGAAATTAAATATTTTACAGCACTAATTCTATACAAAAAACGTTTTTTTTTTATTTTAGTGTAATTAGATTGGTCAGTGAGTAATATAAGATTCGTAAAAACATGCATTTCGTAATACAAAACGGATTTTTTGTGTTAGGCTTTGTGTTGATTCAAGACTATAAAGAATTTATCAACAAAACAAAGTCTTTTTATGAATTAATTAATTAGAAAAAATACTGAATTTAAATAATAAATTATATAGAATCTCTATAATCAATTATTGAAAAAAACGTAATTAACAATTACTAATATTTTTATATAAATTTTGTTGTTCTGAGGAATAGCTGAATAATTACAATATAATATTTTCTTTTCTTTACAGTCTTGATATGTATTTTCAGATTCTATCCTTGTTTAATGATTACAAAATATTTTATTTATATTATCAACAGGTTTAGCTAACTAAATCTACAACTCTGACTAAAGAACTCTTTTACGTCATGTTTATAATTTTATTTTGATTGTCTTCGATTTGTACAAAAATACAAACAAAAACGCACTAGAATTTTTAATAGGGAACGCTATAAATAACAAAAAAATTGTTTCAAATATAATCAGGATAATAATTAGTGGGGGGCATTTTTTGCAGTTCATAATACTTTAAAAAGTGATAAACATATTTTAAGCTGAAAGAGAAAATTTTCAAATCGTCTCAATCATTCCAAATCATTCGGTCAATCAGTGATCCGTACCACTCACTTGATGATGACTGCGCTCTAGTAGCAAAAACCTTACAGCAATTACAAGAAATGTTGAACATACCTGGGCATACGAGGCTGTGAGCCTTAAGCTGAACATCGATAAAACTAAAATCATGTGCACTCCCCTGGAAGATCACAACAATGCTATAAATATTGCAGAAGATCTATTGGAATATGTAGCGGAATTCAATTACCTCGGCAGTTTGGTTTCGGAAAAGGCCAATATCGACTCTGAAATTCAGCACAGGATTAACAGCGCCTCAAGAGCATTCAGGAAATTAAAAGGCAATGTTTTCTACAATCATGACTGTAGCACAAAAACGAAACTTGCAGTGTACCGAGCAATAATAATAACCACCATGGTATATGAAAAGGAAACCTGGATGCCGTACCGCCGACACATGAACGCATTAAACAAGTTGCAACAGAGACACCTTAGACAGCTCAAGAATCAAATGGTACCGCCATGTCTCAAACGAATCATTCCTTGAAAAGGCTTGCTGCGATAGCGTTGAAGTCATGATTACAAAATCCCGCTTAAGATGGGCTGGTCAGGCATGCAGGATGCAAGGGCCCACGAAATTCTCTTCTTGACGGTGGGCTTATAGACGCCAAGAGGAAACCGGGTAGACGTGTCAAAAGATACAAGGATATTCTCCACGAAAAAAAAAAGGGTTAAACATGCAGAATCAGTGGGAAGAAGCAGTGCACAATGGAACGCAATGGAGAAGAATTGTAAATTCAGTTAACAGCGACAACCAAAAAGGAAAAAGGCAACAAGGCAATGATATTTTTGAATGCCCGGAGTGCAGAAGACAGATAACATCACGTATTGGGCTTTTCAGTCACAGAAAAGCTCATGAAAGAAAACGGCTTGCGTAACCATCTTCTGATGCGTGTCAAATAATACTCGTCAGCGAGTAATGGCAGTAGTAGTAGATCCGTACCACCAAGGTTGTCAAAAGACAGCGGTTCACTAGACTTTCTTATGTTAAAAAAAACCCTGTTCCAACACGAAATGATTTAAATTAAAAATTAGTAAAAATAAATTTATTCTATCATAATCGAAGCCAAAAACAAACTGCTCAGCTCAAATTCATTTATGTATCTACTTTAATATTTATTATTCCTTTCATTCATTTATCCCTTTTTAAAGTTTTCTTATTTATAATCCGATAAAACAATGCCCTGTGGAGACATACACTGACTGAGACACTTACACTGAACTAAAATATTTTTAGAAAAAAAAATTAAATAATACTTTAAGCGATATAATCTGAAAATATTGCTCCAAAAATCAACTCATCTTCGAACTAAGGAGTATTTTTAATCTTGCAATGCATGGACTTACTTATCATTGAACATTCCTAACAGCAGTGCAAACTTTAACATTTTTTTTTCCTATATTAGTAGCGTCGTGTCTATAAAAATGTCAAAGATGATATTTAGTTTCTATTGAAAAAAAAGTAAACTTATACAGTCTTGTGTAACAGAATATTTACCAATGTTTCTTCCTTTGAATGAAGCTTAAAGATTCATTCAGAACCTCCCAATTAGTGGAATAAATTAGTGGTTTCAACTACATTTTATACTTTTTAGCTTACGATCATTCACAATCTTTGAATAAGAAGACTAAGGAAGGAGCATATCAAAAATCTTAGGTACACCGCGATGGGCCTCAAAGATGGCCGACTTAAATTCCGGTTTATCAGTGTCGTTCTAATTTTATTTAAATGGTGAAATTTTGATAAAATAATTTAGTACACACTAAAAACACGGTATGTCGCTAGTGGTAGGAAAAATAATTTTTAGAGGTTACTAGTTTATTTGGTTGCCTGTGATATGCATATACAGGGTGTTTCCTAATTAATATAAAAATATAAAATCGTTAGAAAACGAATTAAGGCGGGCTCTTAATAAGTATATTTATTTTTTTCTCGACAACCGTTTGATGAACAAGAAAAACTCAAAAGATCAATTTTGTTGAAAAAGGATGGCCAGTCAAGAAAAAAATATATTTTCTTTAAAAAAGCAGTGGTGTACCATTTATGTTAAGCAAAAAAATTGATTTTTTTTTTTTTAATTTTTAACACCCTGTAGATAAGAAAGGAAGTACTTTAGACCTAATGGTTATATAAAAATTGTTTTAAGAACACATGAGGAATCACACCACAATTTTTTTAGACTAATTAGAAAAAATACCCTGTATATTGTCAACTTGACAATGATTGCTCATAAATCAAAAAATACCTTTTCAGTGAAAAAAGCCCGATTTTCGCAGGAAAATTTGGATTTTTAATGAATTTGGGCCTGCGTCTGCAAATACCGATTTGTTTTTTAATTTTCTATCTATCTAAATTTTAAATATCATAGTCAGAAATAGTTTTATTATCTATTAATTGTAAAAATGGTGTTTTCTTGTTGTGTTGCATCTTGCAAAGAAACTAACAAAATTGCAAAAATGCACGTGTTTCCAAAAGACGATAAGGTATGTATATATCTTAGATAAAAGAAAAATATATGGTATGTATTCGTTGTTTGATTTTCTTTTCGTTCGCTTTAAAATCTATAAATCTCGGTCTATTCATTAGAAAGCCAGTCGACTTACGATCATTTATATGAAACTCTGTAAAATAAATAAAAAAATAAACTGTAAAATATATATATATATATATTCTAATGTTTTATTAAAGTTACTCTGATATACTAATATATCAGTGTAACTTTAAAAATAAATCCTTTGAATTCAAATATAATAATAATGGCTCCCGTATATAGCGTTTAACGCCTTGGGAGTAGCAAGGTACAGCTTGCTATACTAGAGCCGTTTGGTATACAAGGAAGGAAATGTGGCTAGCACTACGCTTCAACCGCCTATTATTACCTCAGGATTTTAATAAAAATAGTCGGCTGATGAAATGTCGGGTGTGGGAATCGAACTCACACCTTGAGATTGGTAGACGAGAGCCTGTACCTCTACGCCACCGGGCACCTTTGAATTCAAATATAAACATTAAAAACATTTACAGCAGAAAAGGCGAAGGCGCTGGGTTAAACGTAGTCTACTAAAAACACGGAGGGGCGCTTTGACCCAAAATTTTACTATTAAGTTTCATACCTATCTTAATAGTAGATTATTTTCTTTTATCTATGGCTAAATATTAGGCTTTCTCTATAGATACAACTGACTCAGCCAAGCTGTTGCTAGGATATTCTATTAATTCTAATTGTGTTTTTTTAAACATTATAAATGATCGTAAACTAAAAAGTATGAAGTGTAATTGAATCTATTAATGTATTCCATTAATTGCGAGGTTCTGAAGTAGACTTTATGTAAATTTTATTCATTTGAAGCTCCCTCGTATATGAAATAGAATACTTCACTATTGACTAGTTTCTTTGAAGTTTGACAGAATGCAGAGACTTTTATCAAGAACAAACATTTCTAAGAAACCTATAATAAAAATATCCTAGGATACACTGCAATATAACGACAGATGTCCGTTGACAGATGTCTAGACACGGCGCGCTTTTTAAATTTACTAGAATCAGTCAAATATGCTGACGATATATCATTTATTATTTTTAATATCACGAAGGTAAGTTGGTAGGTAACTATTTAAATAAAGCGGGGAAAAGTACTCTAACAATAGAGTTTACGATTTTCATTTAAAAGTATTAAATTTCAGTTCTTTTCGCTAACTAGACTTATGGGGCATAAGGCCGACAGCAGCTCTGGCATCTTGTAACAGTCACTCAAATATACAGAGTGTTTCAAAAAACATGTGCCATCTCTCGTGAAGAGATCTTTCCTTACGTAAAAATAAGATTTATTTTTCATATCTGATTCAGGTCCGATTCTGCTTTGTTTCGTAGCTACAGGGTGTTAAAGTCTTAATAATCTTTCGATTTATTATAATTTTCTTCCAGGTACATTTAGTGATTCCAATAAAATTTTGAGGGTAAAAGTTACTATATAAGTGCTATACAGACCGGACCACCGTAGTAGTAACATAGGCAGAACCGGACGAATTAGCGTATACCCGTCCAACGGATAAAAAGTAGGCGAAAAAATGCGATAAAATAAAAATAGGTAGATATGTGATAAGAATGTTTCATAATTTGTATTTATCCATGTTTTAATAGCCAAAACGAATACATAGATTCTCTCGACAGTTCTCGTGTAAAATTTATTTTTTAAGTAAAATAATGGATGTTTACGAAGTTCGTGAAAAAATTCAAATTGTAACATGGTATTTTCAAAATAGGTCTTATCGGGATATACAAACAATTTGTCCACAAACATTTGTAAACAGGGCAATTCTATCTTTACCTACTATATCAAGAGTTATTAATAATTTTGAAACACATGGGTGCGTGTCCCCACAAAAAAACAAGAAGCCTGATGCGTTGATTAATGAAGAACAGGAGTTAAAACAAGTGTTTAACCGTTTAATTAGTGGATATGGAACTATTTTGTGGCCCGCTAGATCATCAGATCTTTCTCCCAATGATTACTTTTTGTGGGGTTATGTAAAACCCAAAGTGTATGGTCATAATAGCGCTAATAATCTGGATGAGCTTCAAGTAAAAATACGAGAGGCTTTCCAAACTATTAGCCCTAATATGTTAGCCAATGTCAGACGGGGATTTTACGACCGCCTAAGTTTCTGTCTAGCACAAGAAGGTGGTCCTTTTCAACACTTGTTATAACTTTTTTTTATTTAGAGTAATATTTAGTTTTTTTTTGGGTTTAGAGAATTTATTTATTTTTAGTTTTGGCTTGTAAACACACTCAAATAATAAAGATTTAAGTATTTTTATTTTAAATGTTACCTCAAGTGAAGGTAAACACTTAAAATGAAAATAATAAATACTCGGCACTCCTCGCGTCGTATTCCTAGTCTGTCACGACCGATCCGTCCAAGCACAACTGCAACTGCGTACTGCCTGACTAGCCGACTAGCCTGCAATGAATCTCGAGTACGAACGCAAATTGGGTAAACGTAAATTCGTCCGGCAACTTGCTATGTTACTAGTAGCCTGGTCTTCTCTGTATATTTTAACGCTAAAGAAGTGTTGATAAATTCATCAGTGACGTGCATAGGGGATATCACTGGAATATTTAAAAAAAATGTGCGCCACTGATTTTTTCTTTTGATATCAAAATTGTGTAGGTTGTTTAATGCCAATTAAAAGTTATCTCTTAATATTTTGTCGAATTCGGCGTCTTTGATGAGATAAACGCAATTTTATTAATCACAATAATTATTAATAAAATTAAAATAAAAATAAAATTAATAAATTATATATTTTACCTAATTTATTACTAAATATTATTACTATTAGTTATTATTACTATTAGTCTAACCTATAGCAATTTCAAATAAAAAAAATAATGGCATTTAAGATAATTACAAAAAACCTAATTTTAAAAAGTTTTAACATCCTGTAACCAGAGTAAGTAGATCGCCGAGTAGCGACAGAAACCGTCGGCTCTTTTGATGTGGTGGGACCAAATTTTCTTTCTCTATCTTTTGACGTGTTTGACATCTAGACTACGTATTTAACTGCTCAACTTATGAAGTGGTCTTATAAACATGGTATACACTGCTCATAATTTGAAGTGGAATTAATTATAAAGTTTTATACATATTTTTTTTTGTTTTGTTTTATCCTTATTTCTAAATTTGAATGTATAAAATATCTTATAGCTAATAAATAATTAAAAAAACGATTCGTTGCCTGAGGTATACTTGAAATAAAGTATATAGAGATATTTGATAAATGGCAACAGTGGCAACTTCGTTTTTTCATATGACAGATAACCTACTTATTTCGCGCAGTCGCAAAGAAAATTGAAAACGGGACTGTCGCTACTCGTCGGTTTACTTACTCTACTGTATGTTGCTGCTAAGATATGTTGAGGGTTGAGGCTTCTTTTGTTCAGTTTGGTACACTATTTCTTATAATAATAGCTCCCGTATATAGCGTTTAACGCCTTGGGAGTAGCAAGGTACAGCTTGCCATACTAGGGCCGTTCGGTATACAAGGAAGGTAACGTGGCTAGCACTACGCTTCATCCGCCTATTATTACCTCAGGATTGTGAATCCCAAGTACTCATTTAAGGCTGAGTCGACCTAGGTACCCAAATTATTTTTATTTTAATAAAAATAGTCGGCTGATGAAATGCCAGGCAATCAATGAGTACTTATTTAAAACTTTCGCAAGTTAATGATATTAATTTTTTTTAAAGGTTGCTATTAGACTTGGATCAAGGCAAATTAATAAAATTGCCTTTATCTCATTAAGGAGGCCAAAATCGAAAAATATTAAGAGACAACTTTTAATCAGCATTAAACTGCTTCCATTATTTCGCTAAGAAGAGAAGAAAACGTCTGTGGAGTACATGCATTTTTTAGAAATATTCCAGTGATAATCTCTGGTATAATAAATTGAAAAAATATTAAGACTTTAACACCTTGTAACTACGAAACAAAGCAGAATCGGACCTGTGTTGATATAAAAAATAAATCTTATTTTTACGTGAGAAATCTCCCCACGAGAGATGGCACATGCTTTATGAAACACCCTGTTTATCAACTTTATTTCGTAAACTCAGTTTTGAACTTATGAACTTTAGTATTGGGCTTTATTATATAGGGTTTATGAAATGGTTAATTTTTACTGAACATAAACAATTTGCATCATTTTAATAAGTTAATATTTTTTTCTAGAAAATAAAATAAAGGAAGTATAACTAGAAATGTAGATAAACGAAGTGAGTATTTTGAGTGACTATTACAAATAAACTCATGCATCCGATAAACAAAAATGTCCAAGCGTATCTCAGCCCCAAAGACAGTATTTTTATGTATAAAATACAATTAATAATGGATCGACGGTTTATACCCTCCCTCGTACAAACAAATTAAAAAAATACTAAGTTACGTCTACAGATTAAAGCTTGAATTATTTTAATTTTACAGATGACTTAAAATTGAGCTGTACTCAAATATGGCACAATATGGCCCATATGGTCAAAATTTTTAAAGTTCTATTATAATATATTTAGGTTAAAAAATCACAATGTTTACGGAACATCTCATTGTAGAGGTCAGGGGTACTACAAGGCAGGTCGGTGGATGATTGTTTTTAAGAATTTTGGGCAAGGTACTATATATTTTGATGGACATAACGTTTAAAAACTTCTTCTATGAGTTACTGTTTTTATGGGACTTCAATTTGTGTTATTACAAAATGTTTATTTTTAGATGTTTGTTCATGACATGAAACATTTTTCATAATACTAGAAATCAGGATTACCACTTCTTCATAATGTAATATACCGTGCTGGCAACTCTTACTTTTGGGTCGGTATTTACATGTGTGACGGTGTGCTGTTGCGGCGTTGCCATATTTCTCAGGTGCGCCTTTCCCTATCAAGTAAAGTAAAATCACGATCGCAAACCGCTTATTTTTAAAAGATTTTTTTTTCGAAAATATAACTAGATAAAATCATTAGATATGTTTCTGAGCATCAAATGGAATTATAAGGATATCGTTAGGGTGTCTATTTTTTTTATAATGAGAAAACGTCAGTAATCGCGATAATTTAAAAACTCAACTTTTTAACACATACCTAACATGCGATAACTCAAGAACCACTTTAGATATTGAAACTTCTTTTATATTTTGAAGTTCGGATCTTTTGCAAGATGTTTAAATAAGAAAAATTCGATAAACTTGTTTTTTTTTCATTCAAAATTAAAAAAAACATCCATTTACTTTTGGTGCATAGCAATTTTCAGCAATCGTGTAACTTTTTTATTTATAAAGATTTTTACATACTGTCTGCGAAGAAAATATAGCAAAAAGTTTATGAAAAAAAACTACAATCAATTATTTCTAATAGATTTCGAGATATCGATTTTTGAACTCAGAGTTCTAATAGCGCGACCACTGTCGAACACCAACTCAATTCCACATATTTTTACCAAAAATACACTTAAAAATTTACAAGCTATAGAGAAAATTACAGCGACTCGTTAATAAATAACACAACAAAAACAACAAATAAAGTATCACAAGACGTAATTATATCGTGAAGCTGAACCCGTGTACATCATGTTTTCTTAGAGTTTTAAGTACCGATCGTACTCTTGGGTCGATCGGTCCACCGCGACGCACCTGTTGTATCTCCTTCGACGTCTCTTAGCAATGTGCAGTTTCTCGGTTTATTTCATACGTTTGGCAACGTTTTTACTGTTCTATCTTTGTTCAGTACATTATAAACGCATTGTACTCTTCTTACATACGGAAACTTCGACCCAAGACTAACTTTTGCCAGCCCTTAGTATGGTTGGACCGTTAAACAATTTTTCTTACTATTTTCTATTTTTTTAATATTATAATTTAAAAACCACTAGGTCTAAACAAACTTTTCACTCATCACAATAGAAAGACGCCACAATATATGGACTAATCAATTTAAAAACGAAAGTTAAAAAGTTATGTTAGGAAATATAAAAAATATTTTTTATAGATAGAAACAATGAAAATTAGATTAAATTAATTCGAAATTCATATAGTACCAAGCCCAAAATTATTCTCCTTACACCTCAAAACCCGACCCGTTCAGTCGTAGTACCTCTGAGAGCCTTGGTACTCTGCCCGATCATCCAGCTCCATGGCGCCGAACCTCTCCAGCAGCTCCTTCCTGTAGTTTCTGCCCTCGTTCCTACTCTGCTCCAGAGCCATCACGTTGCCGTGCTGCTGCTTCCTGGTGGCGCCCGTCGAACTACCGTACCTTCCCTCCTCCTCCTCCTCTTGGCTGTAGCCCATCATCGTAACGCGCTCGTCCCTGTAAGCTCGAGGTATTTGAGGCTTGTAGTAGACGGCGCCTGCGCCGATCAATGAGGCTGCGCCTACAACAAAATAATGAAATGATATTGACGTACATTGTAGGCTGTGGGTAGGCTTTTAGTCTTCCACAAAAAGCAAGATCAAGACCAAGACTAACGTTAGATTTGCAAGACCAAGACAAAACCAAGACCCAGAGTGTAAGGCTTGTATTTTTCCCTGGGTCAATAATCTAAAGTAACAATATCAATATAAAAAAGAAGAATGAAATTATTGGGCAAACCTACAGTAAGATTAGCCATGAAACATGACTAAAACATGAGTACCTGTAGAGGTATGTAGTTGTTAGTCATGTTTTAGTCATGTTTCATGGCTAATCTTACTGTAAGTTTGACCAATAATTTCATTCTTCTTTTTCATTACAGTCCCCACAATAACATCTTTTGAATGTCAATATAGTTAATTTTAGTTACATTATTTATTATAAACGAGTGTTTATATATTTCCATATAGCGTATACAGGGTGGTCCGAATTGTATTCCGGAAACATCGACGGCACATTCTGCAGATAAAAATAAGTAAAAAAGTTCGTATAAATGTGTGTTGTTTCGGAGATACAGGGTGTAGAAGTTTCATTTTTTTGTTTCGATTTTTTCCAAATAATTTGTGAAGTAACGTCAATATTTAAATGAAAATTGGTGTCTGGAAGTTTTTTGACATGATAAATTTGATTTTGACGTCAATATGACTTCTACTTGTAGGTGGCACCACATACATATGTTTTAACTGTTTAAAATAATAATAACTTTTCGTCGGTACCTGTATAAAACTACTGAAAAATGTATATTTCTGTGATTTTTTAAGTACAAAATGTCTCTTGGTAAAAATCGCTATGAGCAACCGTTCTTAAGATATTTAGAATGGTAGTAGTCAATCTTAGATTTTATATACTTAGTCAATACATGTCATTATTGACAAAAAATAAACATGTTGAGTAGATAGTTATTTGATTAAAATGGTAAATGTGGGATTTTTTTTATATTAATCATAAATTTTTCCTTGAAAGAATGATGATAAAACAGTTTCTATTGAACTTTTGGCACAAAATATTTCAAATTTATGATCTCAGTCTAAGATTAGCTATATAACTATTTAGTCAACATGTTTAATTTATGTCAATGATAACGGGTATTGATAATTTAGATTCCAAATATCTCGAGAACCAGTACTCGTAAAAAAATTTACCAAGAGACCTTTTTTGCGTAAAAATCGTCGTAGATGTATATTTTTTACCCAGTAGTTTTACAGTAATACAGGTACGCTAGAAAAATTATTATTCTTCAAACCAGTTAAAAAATATGTAGGTGACGCCCTCTACAAGTAGGAGTAGTCATATTGCCATCAAAATCAAATTTCTCATGTCAAAAAACTCACAGACATCAATTTTCATCCAAATAAAAATCGAAATATAAATGAAAGTTTCACACCTTGTATCTCCGAAACTAAGCATTTTAGGACATACATTTACACGTTTTTTAATTATTTTTATCTGCAGAATATGCAACCAAAGTTTTCGGAATACAGTTCAAACCACCCTCTATTTTAAGTGATTTGTTAAAGTACGCAGACAGCTAAATATATAGTTTTAGTTTATTTTAACTGGTCACATGGGTTTTTCTCACTAATAAAAAAGTGTATTTTTAGTTTAAATCTAAAGAACACAGATACGTATAAATACACAACACTATAAAATGCCACAATGTCAAAAAAATTTTAAACCCTCAGCTGCTGCTGGGGTATTCTTGGACTATTAACTTCAAGCTAGTCCTTAAAGGATGTGTTATCAACTAACGGGCCCGATTTTTATTCGCTACTATCAAACCATCTTCCACTACCAGATTATTTACATTTGCTTATCACTAGTCCTACCTGGATGTTTGTTGGCGCCGACCGGCGATAGTTCGTCCTGGAGCTCCTCTGCAATGGGCTGTTCCGTAGAGAGCCTCCACTAGATGGCGTTGAGCGCCTTGCGGGAGGCGCTCTTGTGCGCCGACGCCACGGCCGCCGCCACGCCCCCGTACTCCATGTCGTCGCGTCCGCGCAGCCTGTCGCTCGGTCGATCTCGGTAATCGTCGGCCGCCGCGGGCAGGTGGTGATGCGCAGAGGCGGACAGGTGATCCTTTTCCGAGTAGTCGTCGTAGTCGCGCTGATCGTGGCGCGGCGCGACGTGGTGCGCACGAGTCGCTGTGCGGTGGTGGGCCGTGTGGAAGGTGGTCACCGCTTTAAGGGAGGAAGTCAAGGGTAAGTACCTCGTAAAATCACATGAATTTGTTTAATATTGACTACGTGTATACCGGCTAATTTCAATCCGATTGAATCGATCAGACGCAAATAATGATATACCCAGCGGCGAATAATACCTCAATGTGGTACCAATGTGTTAACTTGATCCTCTTGTTTGCTAGGATTGAACATACTCAAAGGGATCCAAACATAATATTATTTGTATTATTATTGTATTGTATTTGTACTATTTAGAAGCGCATTTCGTGTTTTAATTAGTTTTTAATCCTTATTTATAACCCTTAAATCTTGAAGGCAAAAAGACGAATAATTTGAATCTTTTCCGTGTTGAAAAATTGTTGGTTAGGGATCTTTTGAGATCAAAATACTTTAGATGTTCCAGAGCTTATTAGGGGAATCCAAAAAGTCAGGTGAGAACACTTATGAGAGTAAAGATACTTTCTCGGAATGCCATTCAAGATTTAAATGGCTATAGACATGGAATTCAACAAAAGCCAATCGACTTAATTGGAGTTCAAGTTACCGATAAATACAAGAAGTCATTGTCTTAGTAACACCACAATTTAAAACAGAAAACAAATATCAGGGCAATTCAAATAATAGACGGTAATTTTTGTCATAAATACCTTCTAGAATTTATACAGGTTATAAAAAATGTACCAAACTTCAGCCTAATAGAACTTAAACAGGACATGTCCAAATATGCTTCCTTAGAAAGTTACCCGTAAAAGGACAGATAAAAATAAACTTTTGTCTATTTTTAAGAACTTTAATAAACCATTTTCCTTAAAATTTCGTACTCTTGCACAGATTTTAATGGTAAAGTGCATGGCGATAGTGTAAACATCCGTAACATTTCTGAAAAGGTAATTCTCTTTAGAGGATAGTTTCTCACAAAACTTTTTTATCTTGATAATTGTTACAGTAATTTCAACATACGACATAAAACTATAAGACTATTATAGTAAGAAAGATACTCTTTGTTTAGGTTAATAAAAAAAAGTTAAAAATTTACAAGATATGTTGAGGGTTGAGGCTTCTTTTGTTCAGTTTGGTACACTATTTCTTATAATAATAGCTCCCATATATAGCGTTTAACGCCTTGGGAGTAGCAAGGTACAGCTTGCCATACTAGAGCCGTTCGGTATACAAGGAAGGTAATGTGGCTAGCATTACGCTTCAACCTCCTATTATTACCTCAGGATTGTGAATCCCAACTAGTCATTTAAGGCTGAGTCGACCTAGGTACCCAAACTATTTTTATTTTAATAAATATAGTCGGCTGACGAAATGCCGGGTGTAGGATTCGAACCCGCTACCTTGAGGTTGGTAGATGAGAGCCTGTACCTCTACGTCACCGAGCGCCTACCCTATTTCTTAACACCTTGTATAAAGGATATCCCATATTCAAGGGGTAACTACTGACATCTCGGAAACCATTTAGATACGAGAAAAGATCTAAACAAACTCTTTTCCTTGAGCTAAATAATTATTTACGCCTTTTTCATAATATTAGATTCTATGTTAACCACTTCTTTGTATCAAGTTCTACAAGGTTTCAGCTAGTGGACTACTTTTCTTAATTTTTTTAATAATATAATAATTAAGTTATTTTACTTTACAAATTAAGAATTAAAAAAAAATAGTGCCGCTGGTTCATTCTCAAATTTCTTGATGGTGTATCAAAGCTTTGCACTGTTGCCATTTCTTACAATGCCCACTATTTTGCATATTTGTGTGGTTATAAGTTCAAACTAATTTTAATTTTCTATAGATTAAAATACGAAAATCAATTTTAATTATATTAGTATTTTTTTCTAATAATTCACATTAAAATTTTGATGTATAAGTCGGTCATGCTTTCGGGGAATGATAGAGGACGTCGAAATATTAATTTTGATATAGCACACTATGGGCCGGAAATGCCTCTTACGCAAGATACAGGGTGTTAAATTTTTGAAAAACTAAAGATATTCTTTAATAGCTTTTTAACAGTTGAAGGTATCGTTATAAAATTTTATTATAGGAGTCTACCTAACAGAGACACTTTAAATGTAAAAAGAAGAGGGTTTAGTTTCAACCAGTGGCGTAGATGTGATACGTATCAAGTAATATTTCAAAAAAATACGCCACTGACAAAAAATATACATTTCAGAGTTTTTTTTATTTACCCAGTTTATTTCCAAGAAAAAAATGTCTCTTGCAACTTTCTCCTATCTGACACCATTTTGTCACAATTTAAAATTAAATAAGTACATTTTTAATGAGAACCTTAAATAAAGCGAATTAATAACTAGACGTTTCACATCTACGCCACTGGTTAAAACTAAAACCTCTTCTTTTTACATTTAAAGTGTCTCTGTTAGGTAAACTCCTATAATAAAATTTTATAACGATACCTTCAACTATTAAAAAACTATTAAAGAATATCTTTAATTTTCCAAAAACTTTAACACCCTGTATTTTGCGTAAGAGGCATTTCCGACCCATAGTATAGTACACTATGGTATATATAGTATACTATAGTACTAATCAAAATTAATATTTCGACGTCCCCCATCATTCCCCGAAAGCATGACCAACTTACAGGAATCACCCTGTATGTTGTGTTCTAGTGGACCGATTTTGATGATCTTTTAAGCAAACTGTAGCTAAACTATTTGACTTTTTAGTATCTCTCTCTAAATTAAAAATTGAAAGTTCCCATCTGTCAATTATACGAGGGAACACAAAATGTTGTTATTTTGGTGAACATTTGGAATATCTTGTAGGATATATTACAATAGCAAGAAATTTTTCTGACATATCGGCTTTTGAAGAAGACACTAACATTTTTTTGCACTTTTTGGTTCATCTCTAACAAAAATAAAGCTATGGAGATGAACCAAAAAATAAACTATCGAGAAAGGATGTAAATAGATGATAAAATGATTTTTGAATTCTGTCTTTCTGTCTTAGCATATTCCAAAGGGTGTTTAAAACTACCAAAATATCAACATTTTGTTTCCCTCGTATAATTGACAGATGGAAACTTCCATTATTAATTTAGAAAGAGATACATATAAAAAGTCAAATAATTTAGCTACATATTGTTTCAAAAATCACCAAAATCCGTCCACTAGAACAAAATATACAGGGTGGGCCACTGAAAACTTACAATGGCTATAATTTTTAAACCAAAAAAGATATCAAAAAAATAAAAAATACCGTTTCTATAATATCGAGGGGGAATACATATGACGTATTTTTTGAACCACCCCGATCTACCCCTAAGACGGCACCCCTATTTGAAAATTTTAAATGGTAATACCCCACTTTTGGCGCCTTTTTGGAAGGGCCATGAAAAATGCTAAACGGTGTTCATAAAGCTTTTAGGGTGAAATTGAAAAACTACCCCTTACACGAAAAATTAGGTGGACATTAATGAAAAAAGTGATTTTTTCAGCATAAGTTACAAATTGAGCCCCAGCTAAATGAGGTATTTTTCAAACCACCCCAACCTACCCCTAGGTACCACCCCCTCACTTCTAACCTCAAGATAGCGATACCCCACTTGTGACACCTCTTTGGAAAGCGTATAAAAAATGCTGAACAACTGTCATAAAAAAGAACGAAAAAAATGGAGCTAAAAATAAAAAAAATGTTAAAACATAGAATGAATTATTTTTGTATTCATGTACCATTGCGAAAAAAAAACTGGTACAAAAAAATTATTATAACTCTTAATGAAGACCTCATACACCTTCAGTAAGATGGAGCCCCTCCGCATTATTCTATTGTCACAAGGCGGTGGTTGGATAAATATTATCCAACGCAATGGATTGGCAGAAGGGGTCCAAAAGAGTGGCCGCCTAGGTCACCTGATCTCACTCTAGACTTTTTCTTGTGGGATTACACTAAATCCATAGTCTACAAGACAAAACCAGGTTCGTTGCAAGAATTGCGGCAGAGGAGAACTAAGCATGTCGAAATATTCCGAGAGAGACTTTCCAAAAAGTGAGAGAAGAATTTGAAAATCGTTTGTATTTTTGTATGCAACAAAACGGCTGTCATTTTGAGCAATTGTTAAAATAAATTATCATTTTAAATTTCTTTCAAATTGTCACACCTACATTTCTTGTCACTAACCAGTAATTAAGTTGAAGTCTATATGACCATCGTTTAGCAATTTCAATTAGCTTTCCAAAGAAGTGTCTCAAGTGGGGTATCGCTATCTTGAGATTAGAAGTGAGGGGGTGGCACCTAGGGGTGGGTTGGGGTGGTTTGAAAAATACTTCATTTGCCTCATTTAGCTGGGTCCCAATTTGTAACTTATACTGAAAAAATCACCTTTTTCATTAATGTCCACCTAATTTTTCGTGTAAGGGGTAGTTTTTCAATTTCACCCTAAAAACTTTATGATCATCGTTTAGCATTTTTCATGGGCTTTCCAAAAAGGCGCCACAAGTGGGGTGTTGCCGTTTAAGATTTTCAAGTGAGTAGGGGTGCCGCCTAAGGGGTAAGTCGGAGTGGTTCAAAAAATACGTCATATGTATTCCCCCTCGATATTATAGAAACGGTATTTTTTATATTTTTGATATCTTTTTTGGTTTAAAAATTATAGCCATTGTAAGTTTTCAGTGGCCCACCCTGTATTAAACTTATACGCCAACGTTTTAAGGTGCCCGTTTCTCGTGCCGCTGAGTGTATCTTAGTTGCCAACAAAAATATTTATTGAGCTAAAACATTTATACCTTTTTCATAATATTAAATTATACGATTCGCCGTTCTTCATAATAAAGTTGAACCAGATCTCAATCCGTAAACTACTTTTCTTACCTTTTTTAATAATCTAATAATCTATTCGATTATAATATTTCAGTCTTAAACAAATTCTTCATTCGCTAGCACTCAATATATCATAATTAAAAAAATAAAATTTAAAATTACATGAATTTCACAATTACAAAAAATCTAAAAACAAAATTACAAAAACAGGACAATAAGATAATAAAATATATTAGTTTTAACTTCAGTTCTTAATGAAACTATCCATTTAACGCCTTTTCATAATATTAGATTATACGATTTACACTTCTTAGTAAATTTACCAAATGTATGTATTATTTTTCTTATTTTTTTAATAATATAATTAATTGTTTATAAACCTACAGTTCTAAACAAACTCTTCACTCAACACGTTACAAATTAAAAACCAAATTCACCAATTTTACAATTACAAAAAAAACTCTCTAAAAACCTACTTCAAAACGGACGGTAACTTCAAACAAAAACCAATAAAACTTACATAACCTGCAAAATTAAGCGAATAAATCTGTGGAGCCTGCGCGCCATATCTTGCCAGGGCTAGGACCCACTGACACTGCGCGCATGTGCAGCGTTGTTAAGTAGAGTGAAAGAGAGAGTAGCGTAAAGCGTAGCGGCAGCCAAGCGCAAGAGCGAGATAGAAAAGAAGAAAAAAAAGTCAAGAAAACCAAAAGTGAAAAAAAAAACGTGCAAAACTTAACCTTATTTACTAGAGTTTTTGTGGTTGTTATGGGGATATTTTAAATGTTTGCGGGTATCGGAGTCATAGAACCGGTGAAATCTGAAAATAGGTCTTATTAGAATTTGAAACATTAATGTGGGCAATGTTAAATTAATATAATAAAGAAAAATACAGAATTTCTTAAAAATAATTTTGTTTTTTTTTCGTCGCTGGAAGAAAATCAACAATATAAAAAGTTATATTTTTTTCAAACACCTCTGTGTTGAATCTAAACGGAAACCAGCTTCTTAATGGCTTTTCACTAGTGAAATACATTTGCCTAACAGACAAAAATGCTTACCGTTTCAGGAGATATATCTCCTCCCGTCGTCAGAAGCAAGAAAAAATCACAAAGAAAAAAGAAAGTACTATTTAAAATATCTAAAAAAAAACTATTCAAGAATACTATAGTTTTTAGCAGATACGTCTGTTATAAGCTGTTTCTTTCTTCCAATAACAAGAGGCCGTCCTCTTCCAGAAACACTGCGACCTGTAAGGCCTATTGTGTTTGTCCCTTTTCTATATCTGCACTCATTCTTTTCTCCCTGTGTCCTGCACTAACTTATGCAGGTTCTTGATAGGATGGGAGCATAGTTCCTCCGGTTCTAGCCTAGCTTTCCCAAATAAAAAGTGTCGGTTGCACTCCAGAGCCTCGCAGTGACATATTATGTGCTCCGCTGTTTCAGGATCCTTATCGCAGTCTGCACCATAGACTTCCTTGATACAGGTTGAGCTTGTTCAGGTAACACTTGACAGCCATGTTTCCGGTCAAGAGGCCTGTTGTAATCCGCACTTTATTCCTGCTAAACATTAGCAGTTCTTTTGCGGTTTTAGAACTAGGTCCTTGAATAAAGGCCTTGCTGTGTCTGTGCCCCTGTCTGTTTCTCCAGTGGACATTCTGTTTTTCCCTGATCCAGAGTTTTAGTGCACTACGTTATAAGCTGTTGATATTCTGTTAAAAATAATGATGTTCTGTTGATGTAATGTCATTTTAACAGAACGTCAAAGGTTCATAATAGATTCTGGTTCATTTAGGGTCTCCCTTGGTTATTCCTAGCATATTTCGTTCCATTGAGCGTTGTGCGACCTGCAGTTTCCTTATGATGTCCTTTTTAAGTGTCCAGGTTTAGCATGCATAGGTCCTGACTGGTTATACACATTGGTAGAATGTTTTCTTCTTTAGATAAAGTGGCATTCTAGATTTGAATATGATCATAATATCATCATCATCATAATAGACGTACCTGCTAAAAATAAAGTGTTCTTGAATAGTTTTTTTATTTCTTTTTGCTTTTGATTTTTACCTCTTCAAAACTTTATGCATGTTTTTTTTTCTTTAAGCACATTTATTTTACTACTAAAAACACTGACAAATAGGTTTACCTTTGGATTCAACGTTTTTGTTTTTAAAAAATACTATTTTATTTTGTAGATCTTCTTCCAGTTGCAAAAAACTTACCGCGAAAAAGGTAAAAAGATAAAACTATTTTTAAATGACTGTTAAATGCTACGTCAAAAAAAAATAATACAAAATAATCATAACTAGTATACTTTTGGATGTAACTAAGTGTCTAAAAATGAAAAAATAATATTTTTTTAAAACAAATTTATTACAACCAACTTGGACCTTTCAAGTACAATCTCTTCTAAACCTATACATGATCTACATGATAATAGATGAAACAAACAAAAAAAGGTTCTTTCTTGTGAGTGGTTATAAAAATATTAGTATCATTAGTTGATTATATGGCTATAGTATAAGTACCAAATGCATACTTAAATAAAACTTTTTATTAGAAAGTGAGGAATAATAGCAGAATTTCAATTGTTATATCTATTAAAAAGTCTTATTTATATTATTTCTATGTTACAAATGCTGAAACTTTGTCATTAAGCTCTACTTATTTATATGTCACGAATCATGGACTGATTTCTTTATTTCTCAGTTAAATCTTTAAAGTTTACGCAACGCCAAAATGTACAAAACGCAAATAAATACATGAACCATGCACATGAGACTCATGGGAGTAATTTTTAATTTGAAAAGAAGCTAAAAAGTCAAATAATTTAGCTACAAATTGCTTAAAAAGTCATAAAAATCATTAAATGTCAGTATATTGAATTTTAAAATACCGCACGATCGAAAAAACGGCGTCCAGTTGGCTTAGAAATGACGAACGTTGACATTCCCCATATAATTTTACATATAAAATGACGGCGATCTTCATTTCATAGCTATTGCTGACGCCGCTTTTTTTTCGATCATACGGTACAATAAAAAAATTAAGGCGTCCAGTTGTCGTGAGCGTCAGAAGTGATAAAATATTAGTATAACTACTATGCTACCGTTGATTGAAAGAATTGGAAAGATACGCAACATAATGGGCGAATTCTTGACAAGGCTGACTTGATTTCTCCTTACGTCTCAAGTGCTATACGGTGGAGCCACAAATCGTTCTGCGGCCAACGCATAAAACACTTACTTTCTCTAATTCGGCTAGCGAAGGCATTTCGAAGTCAGTGTGGAACTGAAAGCGACAGTGTTGCCAGATTATAATAATAGCTCCCGTATATAGCGTTTGGCGCCTTGGGAGTAGCAAGAGGTACAGCTTGCTATACTAGAGCCGTTCGGTATACAAGGAAGGTAATGTGGCTAGCACTACGCTTCAACCGCCTATTATTGCCTCAGAATTGTGAATCCCAAGTACTCATTGAAGGCTGAGTCGACCTAGGTACCCAAACTATTTTTATTTTAATAAAAAATAGTCGGCTGATGAAATGCCGGGTGTGGAAATCGAACCCACACCTTGAGATTGGTAGACGAGAGCCTGTACCTCTACGCCACTGGGCACCTTAAGCCAGATTAAAATGTTTAATATCTGTAATACGTTTGACAAAAATATCTTTGGATGAAAAATCCGCGTTTATGTATTGGAAAATCTTTCGTGTTAAACATAGAATAAACAACACAAATAAATATTCTAAATACAGGGTGTCCCAGAAATAAGTGCAAATATTTTAAGGGGTGGTAGATCTGGTCAAAAAAACATATTTTCTCTTTACCATTTTTAAAATAAATTGAAAATAACCGAGTTATTTAACTTTGAAAATTTAAAAAGATAATAGCAACATTTTGAGATCCGCCGGCAGATATCGCCAACTAAGTCCAATTACCCTGATCTCAGGTAATTCGACGCCCTGTGTTGCCATATGGACAAGAAAGTATATGCTTAAAAAAATGCATTACATTTTTAAGATTGTGATATTATTACAGAAAATAAATAAAAAAAAACTTACCCAACATTAAAAAAGGATACTTATGACAGATCGTTGTAACTGTAACAGTTCTCTTTTTTGATACACATTTAACTAAAATACACTTCATTGTGCTGGTTTACTTGTACATGCTATTATAATAACTGCTAAAAGAACAGTCCCCATTTCAAACACATTCATTTCATATAGGCTTCATCACAATTTGAACCACTGATTTACAAAACACCTTGAAAATCGCACATTACTTTGAATACCTCTACCTTTCTGAATGAATAAATGTTGAGAATTATTGTCTCTTATCGCCACTTTACGAACTACCTTCAATCTAAGAAAATACATGTTTCACTCAACAATTTTAAATACGTTATGTTGTTGATGTTGATATATTTCGACAATGCCATCGACAGCACAACCATCCGCCAAGAGTGAGTTTGTCAACTGGTCTTACTGGTCCTTTAGTCGTTTGTTCTTTGAGAAACCGCGCCTCGCCGGCGCGGCGAGTCGAGCTTGCGTCATACGAGGATATTAAGCGACGTTGCCGTAGTTACAACAATTTCATATTCAAGCCATTCAATGCAATCAAATTCGTATTAAATTTTAAAAATAAAACAGAGAAACATGAAAGGAAACAAACAAAGCAAAAATGATTTAATTATTCGTCGGGCTGTTTTCGATATATTGAATTCTGAATTACGATAAACAATTTAGAAATTTCTTTTTTGTGACCTTATCAATAATCAATTCATTTTTGTTTGTTTCCTTTCATGTTTCTCTGTTTTATTCTTAAAATTTAATACGAATTTGATTGCTTCGAATGTCTTGAATTTGAAATTGTTGAAACTACGGCAACCTCGCTTAATATCGTTGCACGACGCAAGCTTGATACGGGCGGCGCGGCGCGGCCTCTCAAAGTACAAAGAACCAGTTGACACGCGGCACTGTTGGTAGACGGTTGGTTGTCGATGGAATTGTCGAAATACATCGAAAAATAGTGAAAAAACAAAATACGTATTTAAAATTGTTGAGTGAACATGTATTATGATGAATCTTATTAAATTTATTCCAAAATAGAGTTATTTTGCAGCATAACAAACATTTTCGTAAACTTCATAAAGGTAATGTTTAAGTTAATATTCGGTGGTTTTTATTAAGTTTTCATTGAAAGGGTAAGTACTAAAAATAATTAATGTGTATTTTTTTCTAGAATTATTAGTAATGAGCACTGATAAAAGATTAAATTTAACATTCCTATTTTTTTGTGTGGATAACATAGGAAGTTGCAACACTGCAAGGTTTAGATACACCGTAGAGAAATCTCAGGTGAATAAATAAGTGTCACTAAAAAGTTTTTTTAAAATTTCCCGGAAAATGTCAAGAAAAATTTTTCGCAAAAAAACTCGTTGGCGTGTTTCTAGGATTGAAATATACTACCAGTTAAAATACTTGCATTCATTTCTGAGAGACCCTGTATATAAAATATTTCTATCTTTCATTTTTTTTTATTTCTTGTAAAAGAATATATCATATTTTTTTATAATAATTATATTGCCCGCTATGGACTCTGGGCAATGAAAACTTTTATCTGCGGATTAATCCGTAGTTCTGGCAACACTGTCTCCGACAAACACCCACTCTGTCAACTGAAAGCAGAACTACGGTTCTTTATCCTCTGCGCTGTAAACGACTATCAGCGCGCAGCGGCGGCGTAGAGTTAAACTAAATCTCGGACATGCTGACGGTAACGCCTAGCTACGCCTAGGACATATTTTGTGCCACGAAATCGCCCATAAGATTGCGCATCTTCTTATTTCTTTATTGAACAATACTACTACTATTGCTGTACTACTATGATATTAATACAGTAATATTGCAGTTATATAATATGATACTACTATAGTACGACTATTCACATGTATGCTTCATGTATTTGTTGCGTTCGGTGCATCTTGAAGTTGATATATTGTATATCACCGCAGTCGTACTCTTAAAAAATATACTTCCATGAAAAAGACAAAAATATGTAGACCAATAGAACTTTTACATGGAAATAACTGTTATTGAATTTCTTTTATCATTAATTAAAAAAACACTTAATATACTTTATCATCTTTTAAAATAAAAAAATATTGTTTTAATCCTTATCTGTGAACTTATATCCAAAACTTCATTTGAAAAAGAAGAATCACGTTATACTAGTAAAGTTAGGTAACACTTATATATTATTAATCTTAATATCTTTTATCTTAGTAAAGTTTACTGAATATCAGTTACCAAAGTACATAATAACAATTTATTTATAAACTATATCGATAAAAGAAATCAGTTTCAAAAATAAAACAAAGCAATTTTCGAGCTAAACGATCTAAAATAAAATGAAACGAATGATGCGCAAGCCAGTTCTCGTATCCAAATGCACAAAACTAAATAAATTAATAAGTATCTTCAAAATCATAGAGTATGAAATAATAGAGAGATGGCACGTTCACAAAAATATGCCAAAATCTATTGAAAACACTTGAATTTTATTATAGATATGTGTTACAGTTATAATCCAAGTAAAATGTATTAAAATAAATGTATTTGTATTAAAATGTTGCCTTCCTCAGGTTATTTATTCATAGCTTTCATTAAAAGAATTTTAAGTTAATGTCTCTTTTTTGCTGCTAACTAACTAGCCTATACGTGTTGGAATTTACACAAATATAGATTCTGAACTAATACCATCTCTATAGTACTATTAACTCTATGACCAAAGGCATGCAAGTGTCTTTATAAAAAAGATAGTGATTCTAGAGAGTCTACAGAGTCCCAACTTTGCAATCCTATATATCTAACACCGGGCTGACTACCTCTAGACTCCGGATGCGGGTAACCGTAAAGGTCGTGGTGTGCTAGAAAGAAGACAGGTTAGTGGTTAGTACTGGCTATGTTAAGATGAGGTTAGTCTACATATGATTATGAAATGCCACTACTACTTTGTTAGTACTTTGTTCATATATGCTTATCTCTGTGTATGTTTATAGAATGTATTCACATATCCTGTATTTGTGCTTCTCATACGAAATATATACTTTGTTAGTCGTTTTATTTTTGTATTATATTGATAAAAACAATTTGAAAACCGATGATATTCCTTTCTTGTTTGGCTAGTTTAATTTTAAACCCATATTAACCTAACCTAAACAAAACCTCAATGTACTAAGCACAGGTACTAAGTAAACACAGTACCCAACAAGCAAAATTTTATTGCTGGAACATTTTCGAAATTTCGCAAAACGAGGTACAACATTGCCTTTTTCATTGCTGGGAGGTTATATGCAGAAGGTAGCAGGGTTTCTTCATATTCCTCGCAGCAAGGTTGAAGAAAAAATGTTGGTGCAAGGTTATTTAAAAACTTGTAACAACCTTGTAAAAATATTTCACAATATTATTGAACATTGCTAGAAAATAATTATAATAAGGTACCGCTGAGGAAAGTTCTATTTCGATATATTTTATCAATATTGTTAATGTATTTCGCCAATACAATATTGGTAAATTTATATTGTACCTAAGTACCGGCCAAAAGTGGAGAAACTTTTAATATCCATTCACCTTTCTAGTTGATTATAACCTATTACTGCTTTATTATTGCTATGTTCCTACAACATTGCTAATGTTCGCATGAAAAAAAGTAGTTTCATTAATGGAAAATTAAATATTAAAAAATAATTTTTATAATTACTCTTCAATAAATGAAAAGGTAAAAAACATTTAGTAATCAACGTTGCCTAGAGTTACTAGAGACTCTTTGTCACAGTTATTAGAAATACTAATAATTGCCTGGAATTTGATATCTATAGAAAAAATACCACTCACAAAAAATACCAATACACACGCAGATATATTCCTAATGAATCATATCATAGTATTGAACATAAAATGGCAAGTTTAAATTTCTTAGTTCATAGATTACTTAGTTTTCCACTTTCCAACGAAAGATATGAAATAGGAAGAGATTACATTAGGAATGTAGCTGAGTGTAATGGATATTCTCCTTTACTAGTTGATAAAATAATTAGAAAACGTAGGTATAGGTTAATGATTTCTGAAAATTCGACTTTTCAAGTGGAGAAAGATACGTCAAAGTATTTTTCAATACCGTTTGATAGACAGTTATCCCGTGGTCTAAAAGGAATTTTTAAGAATGTCAATTATAAACTTGTGTATAGTGCTAATAATAAATTACAACAATTATTAAGTAATCCAAAGGATAAAACACCTCTACTGGAAAGGTCGGGTATCTATGAAATTTCTAAACAGAGACAACGGTCCATTTTCTTCAAGTTCTTTGTTTCTACTACTCTAGATGGCGGAAATCTAACTGCTACGCTCGGTGGGTTCTGACTCGGTTGGCTAGATCTTGCCACGCCCACTCTGTGCCCACTAAGCGAGTATATAGACGCTTCAATTGTATATTGTATTTTAGTTTATAATCATCTGCTGATGATTCTAACATGGTTAGCGAAACGCGCGTCCAGTGTAAAAGTAAAAGTGTATTGTGGTGATTTAAGCTTTGATCAACCAAGACACAACGATGAGAAATCAACATTACAATGTTGCAAATGTAATATGAGATTTTTTGCTTGGTGGGTACCACATGAATTCACATACACAGGTATGCATGTGACCTGTGAATGTACATGCCAATTTTACCGTTAATGATAATTTATTTATTAGGTTCTAACACTGCATTAACAGAAACTCGTTTTTATCAATATAATAATCTTTATTTCCAAAATCACCTTATAACAAAATAGTGGCACATTTGCATTGAATAAAACAATGTCCTCTATTTAACTTTGTAATTAGTAACATAAGTAATTTAACATTTTGTTATGGGATTATGATGCACTTTATGAAAGACTACGACAATTTCAAAAACACCCTGCTCTAGTTTTTTTAATGTATAACAATGGAAATATATGTTTTATATGACCTTTTTATACCTATGTAAATTTATAATTACAATATACTCGTATATAAGAATTAAGATTGGTACATACCTGGTAGCGTCGGTCTTCCTTGATCTCCGCTGGGAGATGCTTGGGGTGAGGAACCAATAGGTCTTTGTACATTTGGAACATCTGGGTGAGTAGCTCTCCAATAAGCCTAAAATAATATTAGTCTCAAAAAAATGTTGCTTAAACAAGAACAGAAATAATTTTCTCTTATCAAAGTCAGAATCTTCAAAAATTATGAAATCTTTCATAATTCAAACCGCCCTCGTTAAAAAAATACCGAAAAGCGTTTAAAGCGTCCGTTTTCAAAGTAATTATTGCTATCTTGTGAGTTTAATTTAAATTTTATTTACTCAAACCCGTGATAATTGTGAAAAAGTGGTATTAAAAACTTAAAAAGCTGTGAATTGCAAAAACCATCGTGGTGATTTTCTGGTATTTTTTTGGTTTCATAGGTATTTCATACATGTCCTTATACAAAATAAAGCTTCTTATATGGAACAGACTGTATTTTATTTAAAAAATTAAAAGAAAATAATAATAAATTGGAATAAATATTTGGCGACATAATTCCGGAAAAAGCCGAACGCTCCGAAATTGTCAAAAGCTTTGGAGAGCGACCGTTAGAATAGCGCCAAATAGTATTTACATTGTCCTTATGGGCACTTTCCAATCTAAACTTGTTTCTTTTATGTGATACTTTAACAACAGCAAAAATATGGCGTTACTTAAAATTAATAATAACCATCTATCAAAGAATGAAATCGAAATCAAATTACCATAGAAATGCCTTTTGATTTTTGGGACTTTCAGCCAGGGAAAAATTCAACCATATTTTCATTTTTTTTTAATTTTATCTAAAACGGTATGGAAATTTGGAAAAGTATAAACGGGATTAACTATTATAGAACCAGCAAATTTTTTTATGAAGAATGCATTTTTCTCAAAATGTCAATAACAAAAAAGTTTTTCCTCTTGTAAAGACAATCTTTTTTTCGATCGTATGGTAGGTATTATAGAGTTAAATTACTTCTAAATATTCTGCTATATGTTCACAGGCTTCTTCTAATTGGTTCTCGTCCAAAACGACGTCGAACATTTCGGTGGGACATTGAGCTAGTTTCTCGGCCGCCACCATTTGAACGTTCAGGTGCCGAGCTTGGCTCTTCCCTCTCGATTTTATTAATGGTTAAGATGGAGCTGCAACTAATAAGCGTGCGAAAAATCCACAGTTCTTGGACACACAACAGAACAACATAGGTAGTGTTTCAAATGTAAATTTGCTTACTAGTGTGAAGCTACAAAATAGTAAGTATTTTATTATTTTTTTACTCTAGGTACTTGTAATGTATTATATATGATGGGGGAAGGGTAAAAACATGTAAATATATGTCAAAACTAAGCAAAAGTTGGGTTTTTAGTTAAAATTTTCAGTGGCCGCAAACCAGTAATTAAAAAACACGATCTTTTAGTTCTCGGCCAACATGGCCGAGAGTCAGTATAAAAAGTTATTTTTCAATCTTAAAAAAACTATAAAAACACATATTTTTTTTTGTGTTTGTTATTTTTTTATTTACTTATATTATTGCTTTTTAATTATTAGATTGCGGCCGCTAAATTAATTCGAATATAAAATATAATTTAATCAAAAATTATGTTTAAAAATAGTGACCGAGAACTAGCGTTTCTCGGCCACCATGAAAAATAGTGTGGCCGAGAACCAAGATCACTGTAGATTTCGGTTCTCGGCCGCTAACCAACTCTAATCCTTTTGATTTTTTTCAGTGGCTAGGGAAACTAGGAGAAATAAAACCCAGGGTAATAAAACCGTCTTGATACGACCTAAAGTACCAAGGATGTACCAATACACAAAGAAAGATCTCAAGAATGCTCTGCGTGAGATCCGGGAAAACAAAATAAAAATAAGGGAGGCCAGTCAAAGATTTAATGTACCAAGGGCGACGATCCAGGATAGAATCAAAGGAAGAGTACCCGATCTTCTGAGGAAGCCCGAATTATATTCAACGCCGAAGGAAAATTTGCTCCTCCACTTCTGTTATTCCCTTATGTGCGACTTCCCAGGGCTGTTATTGCCAATATGCCGAGCGGTTGGGTATTAGGAAAGTCAGAAAGAGGATGGATGACATCTGACGTATTTTTTGAGTTTATCAATAATGATTTTAACAAATGGCCGATTACAGAAAATATTCCGAGGCCTGTTTGTGGATGGGCATAAATCCCATCTCACTATGACAATTAGTGAGTGGTACCACAATAATGAAATAATTTTATATGCTCTTCCACCTAACATCACCCACATGCTCCAGCCTGCTGACGTTAGCGTCTTCAAACCGATGAAATCGGAATGGAAAAAACAGTTTGTAAGTGGCAGAACAAACCCGAAAATCTAAATTGCTCGGTGACAAAAATTAATTTTTGTAGCGTGTTTGACGAAATTTTATCAAAATCTGACAGATTTAGGAACTCTGTAAAGAATAGCTTCAGAAAATTAGATAGCTATGGTTATAGGTATTTAACCGGTACCTAATGTTTATAGTCTATTTAGGTTTTAAGGAGCCTATTGCTATTATTGTATTACTAATATTCCTGCCATACATACATATAAGTTTTTTAATTAAAGTTTTTTTATTGATACCTTCATAAATTAATTGGTTCTTAATTAGGTACGCAGAATCATAGTAAGGCATCCTACCTATATTCCAGGTATACCTACATGGCCGAGAACCAATACAAAATTGGCCGAGAACTGTGAGTGGTGGCCAAGAACCAGTAAAATAGCACTTTTTTCGGTTATTATTGATTTTTTACTAAAGTTTTGAAAATAAAAATTTAAAAAAAAATCCATAATTATTAAAACACTCTACCGAACATTTTTTGTATTGGGCAAATTATGATTTAAAACCTCCTTCCATATCTAATTTGCTTTCAAAGTCAAAGTTTCCCTTAAAAGGCCGAGAACCAATGCATTGACCCTAGGTATTATAGAGTTAAATTACTTCTAAATATTCTGCTATATGTTCACAGGCTTCTTCTAATTGGTTCTCGTCCAAAACGACGTCGAACATTTCGGTGGGACATTGAGCTAGTTTCTCGGCCGCCACCATTTGAACGTTCAGGTGCCGAGCTTGGCTCTTCCCTCTCGATTTTATTAATCTTTGTAACACCTGAAATTAAAAATATATTATAAACAAATCGTCAGAGTGAAAATCTAATAACATCAACTTGTAGAACGGGGAAAGTAGCAAAGGGAATGGTTGATACAAAGGTTGATACATTATCCCATATGAAGTTAGTGCGAAAATTAAGAACTAGTGCAACGCCATAAGTTTAGCATTAAAAAATATGTCTCCAACATTACGACATGCCATTTTCAAACCTTCTTTATTGCACTTATGAAGCGTTCAATAGGTTTATCTTTCTCGAGGACCTTACTTTGCGCCCCCATGCGCATTAGAAATTGCACGTATTTCCCAAATAATCATAATTTTATATGGTTTAGAAAGTACAAATTATACATTGT
The DNA here is from genome assembly GCF_002938485.1 of Sitophilus oryzae. Lineage (NCBI taxonomy): Eukaryota > Metazoa > Arthropoda > Insecta > Coleoptera > Curculionidae > Sitophilus > Sitophilus oryzae. The sequence goes on along the minus strand of NW_022146262.1, from coordinate 794,864 downwards.
TATGGAAGCCAACTTTTCATTGTCATCATATTGTCATAATCATATGTCATAATCTTATTTCCATTGTGTAACGACGCTTGCTTTTTGCATTTTTTAATTTAAAAATTGTATTAATTAATTACTCTTTTATCGACCGCTTTTATATAGCCAAGGATGCAAGCGTGTGCAGTGAGAAGTTAATTTTAAGTTTGTGCAACTATATTTCTATTTTTTTTTCGTTGGACTTTCTAAATACTTGTAAAAATGACTAGAAAGTGTTTAGTGTGTGAAAATTCTAATATAAAGGTCCCCGAATTATCTTTTCATAGGCAAGTAAAATATTCAGTTGTTCTTTTATTTATATTAAGCCACATGCATACTTTCTGCTGAAATTTCCTAAGAAAATTGATATTCGTACGGAGTGGCTAAATGTTTATTATATATAATTTAATTTTTATGACAGTAAACATTCAATTTATTGTTCAAATATAAGCATGTTACAAATTAAATTTACAAAATTAATGTTCAAATTTGGCGCGCAGGCGATAGGTCCTCGACAAGGATAGATAGAGTAGAAGCACCGCATGTGCAACAAAAAATGAAGATAAATGGAAGTCGTTGATATGTTTGCGACAGTTTCCATAGTGATATACTTATCCACGTAAGTATATATGATCTAGGGTACCTACGCATCTTCTTACCTTTGGACTACTAATTTTTAGATAAACTACGCAGGGAGCCAGCGACGTCTTGGCTAGCTGGGAGGGATGATTGATCGTATCACAGTCCAGCACGACCAGCTGCATCGTTGTGGCCAATTCGAATATCCTTTCGATCTCGGCCTGCACCTCGGAAAGGCACGATGCGCGAGCGTTCGACCGTTCCATGATGGCCCTTTTCGAAGGGTTGTTCAGCAACGATCGCTTGGCCAACGAGATGTCAGCCATTACCCTGGTTATAATGATCCTGAAAGAAAAAGAAAACGTTATTTAGTTGTGCGTCTTTAAGTTGTCATCACTGATTGCCAAGCAGTAAAGAATTGAGGTTGGAACATTTTTGTGTTACAACAGCAAAATAAAACACAAATTAACCATAATGATTAACATGGAAGGGGAAAATAACGTGACACTCCTAAACATATCGGGCTGTATACCGGGTGCTACAAATTCGAGGTACGAAGTATCTCGGTATACTCTGTTTTTTTTTCTCAGGTAAGATTTCGACAGACGATGACTGAAGAAAAACAGATGACGTCCCATACCAATCTATTTATTTTACTAAAAAAGTTTCTAATATTTTTAAAGTTAACTATGGATGGGTTTAAATATAAATCCGTCATACGTCTTCTCTTGTTGTTTTTAACCAGTTTTATTGGTTTATTTCAAAAATGACAGATTTCAATTTTATTGGTTTGACGGAACGATGAACGACAAACGGACGTCGATGCGTATCAACTCGCCTTTAGATTTTTGAGGCTTATTTTTATTTTTTTTTTATTTTTGCTTTTTTTTGTCTTCCCAAATTATAGGTTATAATTTTGTGTCAACTTAAGTCAAACATCTGCGTTTTGGAAGATGATGCATTTTGGTTCGTGTGATTACATGTGTTTTGTGTCTTTTGAAGTCAAGTGGAGGAAAAATCGAGGGAAAATTAAATAGACCCAGAGCACAGTTTATAGTTAATACTCGCTGCCCAGGAAGAAAGTCTTATACACCAATAAAGTTACCATCAATAAAGTTTGTATACAATCTCGTCTTAGATAACAATGAGTCTTATGCTACAAGGATCGTACTAAACATATATTACTAAACATATACTACTGGAGTACTAATGTATTCGGAAGTATAAGAAGAAGATCTGTTCAAAGAGCTGTAAATAAAATTGAACAAAAATTATATTTGTACAGGGTGTCCCACTAAGAATAGCTCTCGGCTGTATCTCGGAAAGTATTAGCCGTAGCGGCTGCAGAAAAAAATATTTTTAACTAAAGAGGCTATGGAAAATTAATGGAAATTATTTTCAAGTTTGTAGAACGACCGCTAGGGGGCGCAACTGCAACAAAAAATAAGAAAATGGAATTTTTACACAATTTTGTCTAGATAAGGTGTATTACAAGTAACAGCTTCATAATCTCCAGTAAATTTTGAATATTTTTTGTCAGAGTCATTTTCCCCTATCTACCAAAATAAAGTGGTGGGGGGAGGTTAGATCTGCTTTTATTTGAATATTAATAACTCTGGACTGGACGATCGGACTCCAACAAGCGAGGGCTCGTTTAAAAGAGCGTTTCTTACTCTATATTGCACCATATAAACAATAATAATAAGCTTTTGAACGTAGACGCTAGGTGGCGTTGTCTTACAATTTAACAAACATTGCGCGTTTTTTCCAAAAAATTAAATGCAATAGTATATGTAATTTTAGCTGATAGTAAAGAGTAGTAAAAGCTTAAAAAGTCAGTGAAAACCGCATCTTGATATCTTCTTTCAAACCGAAGATATTAGCAGAATTATAATAAATACCAAAAAATAAACCCTTAATTACCTTATTTTTACAACACGGTATCAGTAGCCCTCTTGATTATGCACATTCTAACCTAAAAATAAGATAGAAACAGTTAGTTTATTTAAAAATCAACGATATACCCGAATATCATAATATCAGATGTATTAATATCTAATAATTATGATATTAATAATACTGAAAAAGAAACGATGATTCAGTGAAGTCATGGTAGGCATTGGAAAAAAGTTGGTTTTGACGTAATAGTATAAACGTCAAATTGTTATTAGATCAACATTTTGATAGTCTCAGCAGCGTTTTTTATCTTTTGATTGCTTTTTCAAAATGCCAACAACTTCAACTACTTCAAATAATAAAGCATTTAAAAAATAGAAAAAAGCTGCTAAGACTATCAAAATGTTGACCTAATAACAATTTGACATTTATACTATTACGTGAAAAGCAACTTTTTTCCAAAGCCTACCATGACTTCACTGAATCATCGTTTCTTGTTCACTGTTATTAATATCTTAATTATTAGATATTAATACATCTGATATTATGATATTCGGGTATATCGTCGATTTTAAAATAATCTAACTGTTTCTATCTTATTTTTAGGTAAGAATGGGCATAATCAAGAGGGCTACTGATACCGTGTTGTAAAAATAAGGTAATTAAGGGCTTATTTTTTGGTATTTATTATCATTTTGCTAATATCTTCGGTTTGAAAGAAGATATCAAGATGTGGTTTTCGCTGATTTTTTAAGCTTATACTACTCTTTACTATCAGCTAAAATAACACATACTATCGTATTTTTTTTTGAAAAAACGCGCTATATTTGTTAAATTGTAAGAAAGCGCCCCCTAGCGTCTACGTTCAAAACCTTATTATTACTATTTTTATGGTATAATATAGAAACGCTCTTTTAAACGAGCCCTCGCTTGTTGGATTCTGATCCTCCAGTCCGGAGGTATTAACATTTAAATAAAGATAGATCTAACCTTCCCCCACCACTTTATTTTAGCAGATAGCAGAAAATGGCCCTAACGAAGAAAATTCAAAATTTACTGAAGATTATGAAGCTATTATTTATAGTACCCATTATCTAGGCAAAATTGTGCAAAAACTCCATTTTCTTATTTTTTGTTGCAGTTGCGCCACCTAGCGGCCGTTTTACAAACTTGAAAATAATTTCCAGCAATTTCTCATGGCCCCTTTAGTTTTAAATATTTTTTTCCGTAAGCCCTACGGCTAATACTTTCTGAGATACAGCCGAGAGCTATTCTTAGTGGGACACCCGGTACAATAGAGAGGGTGGTAACCCTTTCGAACACACAATAAAAATAAAAATAATATCTTTAAATTGCTGACCTGGATATTACTTATTTAAATCTTTCAATTGGCTCGATTTTCCTAATTCAATGTTAATTAGTGCTGATCAATATTGTTGCGATGAATATAATCAGATGAAATAATTTAAAAAGTCCGAGTCGGTCTTGAAATTATTTTAAATAATAATTAAATAGTTTTGTTGTTAAGGTACCCAAAACAAAAAAAATATTAAGTGTAGCACATCATTATACTCGAGAGATCGAGTTCTTTCAAAACATGAAATAAAAAATGCAGGTCCGTATTTAAAAAAAATTAAGTTGGCCTCTGTATATCACAAATTATCAGCTAATTTGAAAATCTAAAAATACTATCAGATATCGATAGTGGCTATGAGAATGTGCAATTAGTTTTTTTACTTTCTAAAAAGTAACGATAGGAAAAAATAAAATTCATTTTGAAAAAAAAACAACCTTTTTTATGGCATCTTGGTGAACATCTCAAGGCGCAACTTTGTCCCAATTTAACCATTCTCGTATCTATTACGGTTTCCGAGATAGCAATGCTCGTACATCGAATTTGTAGCACCCTGTATAAACTGAGATACTTGCCTTCCTTCAAAACGGTGCTTGAGGAAATCGAACAGCGCCTTCTGCATCATGTCGGTGACCTCGTAGCCTTTGAGGGACGGCCCTACGAGTACGACCGGCCGCATGGATGGTACCACGTCGTACGGTGCCGTCGTCTCCTGCTTCTTGAAAAAGGGCTTCTTCTTCTCCTTGGCTGGCGGGGTGGTAAGGGACTTGCCTCTGGGGTTGCCCATCGAGTCAGACTCATCGCCTGTAAGTTGTTGAGGGATTTGGAGGTTAATATCAGGGAAAAAATGAATGATACGTTAACCTATATTAAGTAGAATTGAGTGTTTATTATTATAGTGATGAACAAGACACGGAAAAAAGGTAATTTGCATTTTTGTCAATCAAGCAGTAAGTTTTGCATTTTTCTAAAAAATATTAGAGGTATTTTTATTTTATTATATTACCTTGGCCTGTAATAAACTAACTGGGCTAAATTAAACTATACCATAGACTTAAAACATGCATTTTTTGACAAAATTTGATTATTTTATATATTATTGTGTTCTTTGTTTCCATTTTTTCCTTGTCAGGTTATTAAATAAACACCCAAGTCATTATTTTACCTTGCTTACATGTTAATGTATTTTTTTATAATATATTTTAGGCTGTACTTAAACTGCCGTTAAACGGTAGCTTACTAAAATGCCGTTAATAGGTATGACGTCGTTGATGTGACGCACTTGACGGCTTTATGAAATATAGAAATTTTATAAGGACTAACCAACGCTATCCACCCCACCAAATAACCAACTTAACCACCGCAACTAACCTCGACACTAATAAAAAATATAAAAAACAAATATAGATTAGTAAAAATCAACCAACCCCACCAAATAACCAACTAACCAATGAATTAACACCCTCCAAATAACCTCGCTAACCAACCCGCCAAATAACTAAACCAATCCAACTAAAAAGAGTGAAACCAATGCAATAAGATCACGCTATAAGCAAAAAAATATAAAAAAGTCTTGGTCGGCGTGAGATTTGAACCACGGACCATTCGCTTACGAAGCGATAGCCTCAGCCACTGACCCACAGGTGCTCTTGCAGAATGCTTAAGGCTAGGCATTACTTTCCGCCGACATGAACGACGTCACAATATCTATTAATGGCATTTTAGTAGGCTATCGTTTAACGGCTGTCTAAGTACATCGTATATTTTATTGTATTTTTTTTGTATAAGATTTTAATATACAGGGTAGTCCGACCTGTATTCCGGTAACTTCGTCAGCATATTCTGCAGGTAAAAATAAGTAAAAAACTTCGAATAAATATATGTTCTAAAATGCTTAGTATCGGAGATACAGGGTGTAAAAGTTTCATTTTTATTTCGATTTTTTTCTAAAGAATTTCTGAAGTAACGTCAATATTTGGATGAAAATTGGAGTTTGACATGAGAAATTTGATTTTGATGTCAATATGACTCCTACTTGTAGATGGCGCCACCTACATATTTTTTAACTGGTTTGAAGAGTAATAACTTCTCGCCCGTACTTGTATAAAACTACTGAGTAATAAATATACATTTACGACGTTTCTTACGTAAAAAAAGGTCTCGTGGTAATAATCGTTACGTGTAATGGTTCTCGAGATATTTGGAATCTAAATTGTCAATACCTATCGTCATTGACATAAATTAAAGATGGCTGATAAATGATGAGATAAATGTCAAAAATTCAACAAAAACTGTTCTACCACAATTTTTTCGAAGAAAAATTTATGATTATTTAAAAAAAATGAAAAGTTCCCAAATTTATAATTTCAGTATTATCTGCAGAATATGATGCCGAAGTTTTCAGAATACAGTTCGGACCACCCTGTATTTTAAGCATCTGATGGCAAGGTAAAATATTTTACCTAAATTTAGTTTGATATTATAGTAAGTATAAAATGAAATGGAGCTGTATGAGATGATATAATTTTATTATTTAATGTTTCTTATTTTCCCAAATTCAGTAGTAACCATTGGGCTCTAGGAAAACATAAAAGATTTGAGAACATCACATTATAGTAAGTTCCGTACTTTTATGATCAATAAATAGAATGCCGATATACAAATAGCAAGGCGCAATTTTTCTCTTATTTAATAATCTTTGTATCTCTTCTGCTTTACGAGATTCCTGTAGCGTCCATTCTTATATTGGACACTGTGCATATATTACTTTTAAACTACTTATATTTCGTTGCCACTTGGTATATTATAATGTATAAAGCTTCATTCTGAACCGCGCACTAATTGCGCGGAATAAATTAGTGATTTCAATTAGACTTTATACTTTTTTTTCCATAACAACTGTTAAAATTGCCTTATATCTATCAAAAATAGCAGATAAATATTACTTTAACCGCAAGGGTAGATTAAATGATACTTTAACAGCGAGGATAGGTTAAAAACTTCATTTCTTCTTCCATTTTTGAAAATTTTTGTATTCCTTTTCATAAGTTATTCGGGATTTAAATGGAAGTATTTTGGATATGGCGTTTGTCGCCTCAGCCTGAATATCTGTTGGTAATTTACTTATTTCGTTTTATAATGACTCAAAACTGACAACTAAAGAGACAACTTTATTTATTTGTCAAATTACATAGAAACCAACGCCAACCCAGCACAATATTTTTCTACTCGTAATAAATTCCTTGAAATAATAATTCCTGAATATTTTTTAAAACGTAACTCGCTATGGAAAAAAATATTGTTTTATACACGACGATAAAATACCATTTTATCGTCTTGTATGAAAAATAACATGAAAATTAACTATTAGTTTCATTCACAATGTTTAAAAAACACAATTAAAATTAATAGAATATCCTAGCAACAGCTTGCGGTAGTCAGTTGAATCCACAATGAAAGCCTAATATTTAGCTTATAAAACAATCAACTTTTGATTTCTAACCACAATTTCTCTTGACGGAAGATAATCAAAGGCCAAAATGACATTTCTCGCAAAATTTGAAGTATAATTAGTGGAAAAGTTAAAAGTTTGATAACTTTTTCGACTAAATGAAAACATATACCACTAATTTTGACGTTCTGAATGCTTACATTGAAATTAAAGGAACAAACTACTACGCTAATTGAAACCACTAATTTATTCCACTAATTTCGAGGTTATGAATGAAGCTTTAATTAAGTCAGTAGAATACAGAATAATAAATTAATTATATAATCTCATACATAAATTTGCAAGTGGCTATAAAAACTGTTACTTAAACTAAGATGATCTGTGTTATATTTAAATATTTCGTCTATTATAATGTTTAAATGACTTAGAACATGTTATTTATATGAATTATTTACTAATAATAATTTCAAAATGCGTCGACATAAGGTTGAAAGTCGAAAATAACGTGCACTATTCCAGGAAATGGCTGAAAATAATTCCTAAATATTTGAGATTGGCGAAAAGTGTTTATCTACGACAAGCCAGGAACTAAATGTGCAAATTTTGATAGTAGTAAACTTTAAGGAATGGTGTAATATAAATATTTACAGTGTGTGATGAAACGAGCAGCTCGTGTTTTTGGTTTGAGATGATTCAAACTAATTTATCTACTGCCTATTCGAATTCTTGTAGCTTCACAATAAGTAGATTTAGCATAAAATTAATAATTAGATATATTAGTTTCATAAAATGTACTGTTAATGAAAATACTGCAGTTTCTGTTTGGATAGTTTTCTTACTCTAGAAAGTAACGATTTTCCAAGTTACAACCGGAAAATGGGACTCAAAGATTAGAAAAATATTTTATCTACATCAGTGAGTTAAGAAGCTCTTAACTCACGCATTTTGAATGAGTTAATTTTCTTCTTGAGTGATTCTCTTTGGATGTACATTTAAAATGATATACAATTTCACTGTAATTCAAGTTTTGAAACAATGTCTCTCCAGATTTATATACTCTGCATAAAATCATTATTAATTATAATATAAACAAAAATACCTTGTTTGGACCTTATTCTTACAAATTCTGGTCTTGGAACATACATTTCTATACCATTATACATTAAAAAATAATTCTCTAAGATGATAATATCGAATTCATCTTAATAAAACTAGAAACAAGAAGTATTTTTTAGTACCACAATATTATGCTAAATCTACTAGTAAAAGCTACAGTATTCTAGTAAGAACTATCTAAAAAGTGATTCGGGACTTTTTGGATAGACGGGATATCGTAATAAAATAATAAAACTGTCAAAAATATACCAAAAATTAGAAAATAAAAAGGAAAAACAAACTTATTCGGATATACGAACCTCTTACAGGGACAGTCCAGTGTATTTACAAGACAATAATTACTGTGACATAGTACATAATAGACTTTTTTCAAATATACATACATATTCTTAAATCAGAAATATTATTAATAATAATAACTAAACAATTAAAAATCATATCAAAATAGTCAATTTTATACCGAATAGAAAATAAGTAAGAAATTAAAAACAGATTAAATTCATTTATAGTGTATTTTATCAAGAAAACGTTTCAAAAATATACAACACCCTGTATAATACTGATATTAACACTCGCCAGAAAAAAAAAACGAAGAAAAACCGCGAAAAATAAAAAACAACACAAAAAATATTCTCTTGGGCCTCGTGGTCAGTTACCAGTAAAAAAATACACGCAAAAATCAACGAAGACGACGACAATGGGATGGGACATACCGGGCGTGGGAGGAGTGCTACCTCTCGAAGCTTCGTTACCCGCTGCGGCGCCGCCTATGTTCGAGCTCGAGCTCGTCTTGCTCGAGTAGAGCTTGGGCGCGCGACTCTGCTGCTGCTGGCGCAAATTCTCTAGTTTGACAGGTGAGGGGATGAAGCCGATGTCGCAGCCCTCCTTCACTAGACGCCCTATCCACCAGTTGTTGTCGTACTTCTCCTGGAAAATCAAAACAAATATAACAATCAATTAAATAATACAACACTAAAGGTATTATACAAAGGTTGTCTTTTATATTTTGCATATAGAGGTAAAAAAAACACATTATATAGCATTTAAACACTATTACTTTTCGAAGTATTCTTCACGAAAAGAAATGCATCTTGTTATTCCACTAGCTTGTTAGTTTCTTTATAATTGGGTTTTTGAAGACGCTGACTGCATCTTCTAGGGACTGGAGCCTTTGACCATGCAGTTCATTCTTAATTTTTGGAAAAGTAAAAAAGTCGTAAGAACTGTAGGAGGATGGTCCAACAATTCGATGTGTTCTTGTTTCAAAATCTCAATTATTTTTCAAGATGTGTCATCACTCGTCGTTGAGGATTGGTTTTTCAAAAAAAATCAGTACCAATCAGTAGTATCAGTTCTTTGATCTTGCAGAAGAATTGTTCCTACATGATCTGCTTTTGAGTCAAATATCGCCACCATCTCTTTGGAAACACTTCGAGAATGGATAACTTTCGTCGGTTTTGGTTCATCTCGGACTCCAAAACAGCTGATTAATGTTTATTTTCGGGTTCATAAGAGTAAATCTAGGATTCATCACCATTGACAAAACTGTATACAGGGTGGTCCAAACTGTATTCTGGAAACTTCGGCAGCATATTCTGCAGAGAAAAATAAGTAAAAATGTTCGTATAGATATATGTCCAAAAATGCTTAGTTTCGGAGATACAGGGTGTAGAAGTTTCATTTTTATTTCGATTTTTCCAAATAATTTCTGCAGTAACGTCAATATTTGGATTAAAATTGGTGTCTGGGAGTTTTTTGACATGAGAAATTTGATTTTGATGTCAATATGACTCCTACTAGTAGAGGGCGCCACCTACATATTTTTTAACTGGTTTGAAGAGTAATAACTTTTCGTCCGTACCTGTATAAAACTACCGAGTAAGAAAATATACATTTGCGATTGCGCTTTTTACGTAAAAAAGTGTTTTGGTAAAATTCGCTACGAGTAATGGTTTTCGAGATATTTGGAATCGAAATTATCAACACCTGTCATAACTGACATAAATTAAACCTCTTGACTAAATAGTTATTAGACTGTGATCATAAATTTGAAATGTTTTTGCACCAAATGTTCAACAAAAACTGTTTTATCATCATTTTTTGCAGAAAAAAAAATAAAAATTTCCCAAATTTATTATTTCAGTGAAATAACTATCTACTAAACGTGTTTATTTTTCGTCAATAATGGTATGTATTGACTATTTCCATTCTAAATATCTTGAGAACGGTTGCTAGTAGCGATTTTTACAAAGAGATATTTTTTACGTAAAAAATCACAGAGATGTATATTTTCGGTAGTTTCATACAGGTACTGACAAAAAGTTATTACGCTTCAAAACATTTAGAACAGATGTAGGTGGCGCCCTCTACCAGTAGGAGCCATATTGGCACCAAAATCAAATTTCTCATGTCAAAAAACTCCCAGACACCAATTTTCATCTAAATTATGACGTTACTTCAGAAATTATTTGGAAAAAATCGAAATAAAAATGAAATTTCTACACCCTGTATCTCCGAAACTAAGCATTTTAGGGCATACATTTAGAGGAACTTTTTTACCTAGTTTTATCTGCAGAATATGCTGCCGAAGTTTCCGGAATACAGTTCGGACCACCCTGTATATTTTTGGAGTTTCCTGCGTTAACCCGGTGTAGAGTTTTTGACACCAATTGAGGTCTTTGAAATGTCCAACGATGCTTCAATTTCACGATATTATGTGGCATGTCGATCTTCTTGGATCGGCTTATATGCAACATCGAGGCTTTCCTGAGTGACTACCGTTTTCGGTGGATTGGTTTTGGATCGTCGCTAATACCAACGAGAAATTGGCGACTGATGTGGTGCTTCATAGCCGAAAACAGAAACCAACTCGGCAAGGCATTCTTGTTGAGACTGAACAGACTTCGAAAACCTTAAAAAAATTTGCGCGTAAATTTTCTCGTCTTAAATCCATTTTTCGACTGACTCGTCAACTTCCAAAATTCCAAAGTGGACTAAAACTTTGGCGTTAAGTTAACTAAAGATGACAGTTAGTTTTGACATTTGATATATGTTGACAGACGCCTATGTTGTTGACTATGTTTTTTTATACAAAATATAAAAGACAACCTTCGTAGATGGGGCTAAGCTTTAAATATACAGGGTGGTCCGAACTGTATTCCGGAAACTTCGGTAGCATATTCTGCAGATAAAAATAGGTAAAAAAGTTCGTACCTATAAATGTAGGTATGTCTTAAGTAACATCAATAGTTCGATGAATATTTCACTCATGTACAAAAAATCCCATATGAAGCGGGTAATTTTCGACGAAAATTGCCCGCTAAAGTCGAAAATTACGACGTAATTATTAGACGTAAATTATTTTTAATCGGTATTCTAAAAATGTCTCGATTTGGAAACAATTCTTTAAGTGCAATTGAAGAAAAAGTTGCCGAAAGTAAACCGAAAAACACTATAATTAATCACCAGCATGTATGGAAACAGTTTATGGACTTTATAAAAGATAGAAACTACATTTTGGATGCGAACATCTCAATCTCGGCACTGGCCAATATTTTGACCGATTGGGCATTTAGTATGAAAAGGAAAAACGGCCAAAACTATAAGGATTTTATGGTAAAAACTATTTGGAATGTAACAGCCAAGCTATTAATGGAAAAATACCAAAAAGAATATAATATTAACTTTATTTTTTTTTAATATGTTCAAATAAATGTTTTTAAAAAATCTATGTATTTTCACTTGTATTTTCATGTTTTTATTCGGGAAATATTCTACAGAATTACACTCGTGCATGAAAATTTACCTGATAATTTTTCATTTAAGCATGTTGTCAATAAAAAAAACAGCATTCGTTTATATTCATATTTTGGAAGAGCCCTCCTCCTTCAGAGTCGGGCTCTTATGGCAAAATATGAATATAAACTCATGCAGTTTTTAGACAACAAGCTTTTATGAAAAATTATCGGTAATTTTGATGCACTTGGGTAATTACTTCCGAAAATTGGTGTCTGGGAGTTTTTTGACATGAGAAATTTGATTTTCATGTCCTACTTGTAAAGGGCACCACCTACATATTTTTTAATTAGTTTTAAGAGTAATAATTTTTCGTCCGTACCTGTATAAAACTACTGACTAAAAATATATACATTTACGATGTTTTTTACGTAAAAAGGTCTCTTGGCAAAAATTGCTACGAGTAATTGTTCTCGAAATATTTGGAATCGAAATTATAAATACCTGTCATCATTGACATAAATTAAACATGTTGACTGAATAGTTATTAGACTGAAATCATAAATTTGAAATGATTTTATTCAAAAAGTTCGACAGAAACTGTTTTATCGTCATTTTTTCGAAGAAAAATTTATGAGTAATTTAAAAAAATAAAATGTTTCCAAATTTGTCATTCCAGTCAAATAACTATTTACTCAGTATGTTAATTTTTTGTCAATAATGACATGTATTGCCTATTTCCATTCTAAATATCTTGAGAACGGTTGCTCGTAGCGATTTTAACCAAGAGATATTTTTTAAATAAAAAATCACGGAAATGTTAACAAAAAATCACAAAACAGTTAAAACACATGTAGGTAGCGCTCCCTACAAATAGGAGTCATATTGACATCGAAATCAAATTTCTCATGTCGAAAAACACTCAGACACCAATTTTTATCCAAATATCGATTATAGTTCGAAAATTATTTGCAAAAAACCAAAATAAAAATAAAACTTCTACACCCTCTATCTCCGAAACGAATCATTTTAGGACATAAATTTATACGATTTTTTTTTATCAGCAGAATATGCAGCTGAAGTTTTCCAAATACAATTTGGATCACCCTGTATATTTAAAAAAATGCCCTAAATTAACCCTCAGGAGCTCAAAAAATGTCATTTCGATACTGCCGTTCTTATTGGAGCTTCCGCCTGTGCTCGTATTCTGGAACTTCGACATAAAAACGTTACGCTTTCAAAGCGGTAAGCGAAAGTATTCGATTAGCGGAATGCCAAGCAGTCGATTTTGGTAATCTCGTTGCCGTGCGGATCATGTTTTGGATACGCGTTAAGCACATCATCGCAATTTCTCAGGTATCTAATAGTCAAAAAAGTAAAGATTTCAGTTAACGTCTCCTTTTTGCTGCCAGGGCTAATTTGGACGGGGCTTACTTTGTTTACGCGGAATCCGAACCGCGGTCCTCGGCCATATCATGGTCAATGGCCTACCGACTTGGCAAGTGTTTAAACCGACTCTTACTCACGAGATATCCGACCTCATCCGGCCTCGAACCGGCGTGAATGAGCAGTGTGTGTCAATAGATTTTACACTTTTGCCTTTTTTTGGACAACAGCACAATACAGAGTTTCGAACCGATCACCCGTCCATCCACTAGTATCGCCTTACGTCGTTTAACTTCAGTGTTCTAATGGGAAGCGGTGTTTCGACGTAGCTGGGCCGTTGCCCATCAGATAGTCAAATGTGGATAAAACGATGAAAAATGTCAATGTTACGTGAATTCATAACCTATTGTTGATGTCAACCTTTGAATAAGAAGACTAAGGAAGGAGCATAATGCTATCCATGTATTCATGCATGGTGGGCGGAAAAAGCACTCTAGGGTGGAGATCACTGACAGTTCTGTTTGACGATTCATTTGACACATTTGAATTTGATTTGAAATTTTGTGGATTTGTCAGACTTTACGGAGATTATTTTATGTTATTTATTATTTATTCTACTACTGATAGTTGTATAAAGGTAGTAAATCTATATGGAAATTGTGGCAGAACTTACATTAACAGTGACACTATCGCCATTTATCGAAAAAGACTCTAAAATAGTTGGTTGTGTAGCGTGCGGTAGATCTCGGCAAAAATTGAGTGAAACAATGGAACAACTTTTCGCTAGTAAGTGACTATATAATATACATACGTGTAGTAAACCGATCATTTATGAAATTCACTTAAATTAACTAAATTATATATTTTTCTTGCATTTTAGCTTTTATTTATTACTTGTCAAAGATTAGATGTCAAAGAATTTAGATACGTTAATTTGACTTACCTGCTTCAGTAGCGTATCGGATGTTTGTGTTAATAAATACTTATTATAACTTATCTATTTTTATTAGAATTATATATTTTATAACAATTTTAATAACTACCAACATTTATTCACAACGTAAAATAAAACAACAAATTATTGAGTCTACCCCACGTCTACCCTACATCATAGTTTTACATTTTTTAAGTAAAATTAGAACGACACTGATAAACCGAAATTTAAGTCGGCCATATTTGAGGCCCATCGCGGTGTACCTAAGATTTTTGATATGCTCCTTCCTTAGTCTTCTTATTCAAAGATGTCAACCTATTTTTCTATGAATATGTCATTATTCTTATTATACGAAGGAAAAGTTGAAGACGCTTCTCAGCATTTTCGATGTTTTGAACAATATTTATAGCTGCCAAGTCGTAAATCATCAATTACTTATTGAGGAATTCGAAATGAATGGTCTCTGCTCGTTGGAGAGGCGCCACCCTGTATGTCCGCGAATTTAAGTATTGGTAACTTTCTTTAAAACATTTCTTTTATGGGATTTATAAGAAATTATCGTTATACATACCTTTATGTGTAAAAAATCTCTAACTTCGAAGGAAATAGCGTAACCGTGAACTGGTGAATCGTCGTCCAGACTACCGTCGTACGCTACGTTGGTCCTCACGGCGAATGCTACCGATTTCGTCTGAAAACATAAATATTTACGTTCATTTTATTTTCGTTTCTACTTTTCGCACTTTAGTGTGTTCACGGAAAACGTATGGTCAGGAAAAATGAGAAATTCATTATGAAAATGAGTGCAAGGAAGTTTATCTTTAAATCAATTTGGGGAATATTTAAAAATGAAATTATGATGTATCTAAATATATTAAGGTACCGAGTACCAATATTCTATATTAGGCATTATGTTTTTCAAAGAACAGCATTTATATAAATGCTTTAAGAAGAATAAAATAAACTTTTTTAATTTATTACAAACCAAACTATGATCCCTTCCCCGACACAAACGTTACTTTGTGAGACAGGAAATTGTAGAGAGAAACAAGCCCTATAACATACGATACAACATTTTAATGAACAGTGCTTTGTATAAAATCAATAAAATGAAAAATATACGATATAATATATATGTACTGATTTCTTTCGAAAATCGACAACTATGAAACTGTGATCCCTTCCCTGACACAAACGGTATATTGTGAGACAGGAAATTGTAGAGAGAAACAAGCCCTATAACATAGGATACAACATTTTAATGAACAGTGCTTTGCATAAAATCAATAAAATGACAAATATGCGAAATAATATACATGTAGTGATTTGTAGAGAGAAACAGGCCCTATAACAAAGGATACAACATTTTAATGAACAGTTACTTTAAAAACTACATGGAGTTGCATGCTTATATTATTGTAGTTTCTAAATATATTTCTCCATGAATAATACCCAAGAAATTCTGTTAAAGATCACAGCAAAATGAAATATTGCTTTGAACTGAACTTAATAGCTTCTTTCCTGTTTTTAGATTTTATTGTAGCATAGCTTTCTAAGTATTAAAAACCAATTCATGTAAACTTAAAATTTATTTTCGACTTTTCCAAGTTTATTGTTTGTATGGTTATTTGGAATAAGTCCAATACAGTAATCAATTTTCCATGTTTGAAATAACGAAAATTGTGTATATTTTACAAAATAGTGTTTACATACAAATTGAGTGAAAGTATAGCCTGGATACTGGAGTGAGAGGATCACAAAGGTAAAGGCAGATGAAAAAGGCAAAACAAGGCTCTTCAATGACATTTATAGACCCAAAACTCTTTTACGGTACTACAAAAGCAGTTACAAGAATGGCCCCAAGAGAGTGTGTGGCTGACAGATGAGCAGAGTTTGTCAATCTGAAGAAGAAACGACAGAAAATATTTTTTATCAGTGGGGCAAATGTGCGGGTCTATGTATTAAGCGATGATAAACCACTGACTTGATATATGGAGGATTAAATCTCTAAATTAATAAACTTTTCGAAAAGGTTAGGACTGGAGAAGGTCCTCACAATAGGAATTGGCCTCAAATCCAAGGAGGCAATAGAGAAAGAGGGATATATCGTTTATTATAGATTTTGAACGACACCGGTATCAGGTCTAAGAAGAGACCAAGTTAAAGAGGTGGAGAAAATGGAGAGAAATCCTCCAGCCTCCACTTCACGGGTACCTCAGCAGGAGACAAGCTGCCCGACTGTGAAGGGCAGGGAGGGCCAAACCCCAACCGTAAAAGTGTGTCATACCCTCGGAGGAGAATGTGAAATACCCTGTCCCTCCTACAACAGAAAAATCCTCATACACGAGGAAGTAGGACACAATAGAACTTTAAGGTCGCAGTGATTCCCCCCCCTCCCACTCATTCTACATAGAAGTGGAGAAAGTAACCTAAAGGATCAGAAGAGGACCACAATAGATCTGCAAAGATCGCCGTGGAACAGGCCGATAGCCATCTCAAAAAACTACTTTAATCTACAAATAAATTACAATCCATGTATTTTTATTTATTATGTCTTTTACCTTAATTAAAATTGTCAGTAATTAATTTGAATATTTGAATTAATTAATTGGGTGAGACCCAGACAGAAAATTCAATTTATCTATGAATTAAAATGAGAGACAACAACTGTCATCTATCCTCTCGTTAAGACGGATTTCCACTGTCGGAGATTCTACCATTTTAAACAACCTAGAAATTGGAGTTTCCAAAATAGAGAACGTTTTGGAGATTTTTGGAGTGTTTTGTCTGTATTAGTGTAAACGTGTCTAAAATGGTACCGCCATGTCTCAGTCCTTGAAAAAGCAAGCTGCGAGAGCGCTGTAGTCATGATTACTAAATCCTGCTTAATATGGTCTGGCCACGTATGCAGGATGCAAGAAAAAAAACAACACTACAAACACAAACTACAAACGATGCATCGTTTGTAGTTTGTGTACAACTAAAGACATTATGTCGAACTATGTTAATTTCCAAATTTTACTATAATTCACTAATTCCAAGAAACTTTCATTGAGTTTTTTTTTGCCTCTACATAAAACTACAAACGATTTTGAAGATTTTTAGCCATTTGTGAAAAGAATATTTTTTTCTCCTTATTTCATTGCGCTCAGTTGTTTACTTTTTCTGACTAATTATTAGTACTAAAAAAAATTGAATTTACTACAATCAATTGCATGGTTTGTAGTTTGTGTACAACTAAAGACATTATGTCAAACTATGTTAATTTTCAAATTTTACTATAATTCACTAATTCCAAGAAACTTTCATTGGGTTTTTTTGCTACTACATAAAACTACAAACGATGTTGAACATTTTTAGACATTTGTTTAAACAATATTTTTGCTCTTTATTACATTGCGCTCAATTGTTTACTATTTCTGGCTAATTATTAGTACTACAAAAAAAATTGAATTTACTACAATCAATTGCATCGTTTGTAGTTTGTGTACAACTAAAGACATTATGTCAAACTATGTTAATTTTCAAATTTTACTATAATTCACTAATTCCAAGAAACTTTCATTGGGTTTTTGCTACTACATAAAACTACAAACGATTTTGAAGATTTTTAGACATTTGTTAAAACAATATTTTTGCTCTTTATTACATTGCGCTCAATTGTTTACTATTTCTGGCTAATTATTAGTACTACAAAAAAAATTGAATTTACTACAATCAATTGCATCGTTTGTAGTTTGTGTACAACTAAAGACATTATGTCAAACTATGTTAATTTTCAAATTTTACTATAATTCACTAATTCCAAGAAACTTTCATTGAGTTTTTTTTGCTACTACATAAAACTACAAACGATGTTGAAGATTTTTAGACATTTGTTAAAACAATATTTTTGCTCTTTATTACATTGCGCTCAATTGTTTACTATTTCTGGCTAATTATTAGTACTACAAAAAATTGAATTTACTACAATCAATTGCATCGTTTGTAGTTTGTGTACAACTAAAGACATTATGTCAAACTATGTTAATTTTCAAATTTTACTATAATTCACTAATTCCAAGAAACTTTCATTGGGTTTTTTTGCTACTACATAAAACTACAAACGATTTTGAAGATTTTTAGACATTTGTTAAAACAATATTTTTTCTCTTTCTTACATTGCGCTCAATTGTTTACTTTTTTCTGGTTAATTATTAGTACTACAAAAAATTGAATTTACTACAATCAATTGCATCGTTTGTAGTTTGTGTACAACTAAAGACATTATGTCAAACTATGTTAATTTCCAAATTTTACTATAATTCACTAATTCCAAGAAACTTTCATTGGGTTTTTTGCTACTACATAAAACTACAAACGATTTTGAAGATTTTTAGACATTTGTTAAAACAATATTTTTTCTCTTTCTTACATTGCGCTCAATTGTTTACTTCTTTCTAGCTAATTATTAGTACTACAAAAAAATTGAATTTACTAAAATCAATTGCATCGTTTGTAGTTGATAAAAAGCCAAAAATCGAAAAGTTTACTATAAAGCGGGTTCCAACGTGACGGAGCTACACAATAGACCTTACAGACCGCAGCGTTCCTCTTAATATTGGGAAAAACAGAATATAGGTTGATTGACATGCAACGTTAACTCAACTAACTTAGCTTTATGATGTGACTAGAGCTAACTTAGCTTTATGATGTGACTAGAGCTTACTTAGTTTCATGATACTGACCCTTGCTTTCTCCAGCTGACTGAGTGCTGCCCTCTCCTTCTCCCTGCGTAGGTTTTCTTTCTCCTCGTCCAATGACAGGTCCGACGACGGCTGTGAGTAATTCGAATCAGCTGAGCCCTAGAAAAGAAAAAGGTATTTAGGTTAATAATAGAATATTAACGCTTTCAAATTAATGCAATATGTTGATAGATGTATATATTCATAAATTTAATACTTTTTTTAGCTTACTAAAAATTTGTGCTTTTTGTGTATGTAGTTATAAAACAAATAATGATGTAGTAATGAGGCAGGGTACTAGAATAATCTTTTAACAGTACCACCAAAACATAAGTAGTTAAAAATTATCTAACTTAGGATAATACAATTTTCAGAATGAAATTCCTCAACTGGCAATGGGCAGGAGATCTGTCAAGAAGGACGGACAACAGATGGCCTACAAAAATTAAAGCATGGTACACACGAGGAATTAGGAGACCTAGAAGGAGACCAAACCTGAGATGGGACCATGATATTAGGAAATTAGCAGGGATAACTTGGACCCGTATAGCCAACAATAGACAACAATGGACCTACAAAGAGAGTATCTAAGTATGCGAGGGAAGCTACATCATAATTGGAAATGGTTGAATAAGCTGAGGATGATGATGATGATACTAAAAGAAAAAAATCCATTGTATTTATTTTATTTATTTTAACATATACGACGTTTCCGTCAGATGGATCTCACTGACCGTTATCAAGAGTAAATTGGTAACGATCGAATTGGTGATATATCTGGAATTTATAATCTTAAAATATACAAACATCAAATCAACATATTACAATATATAGGGGAACAGTTTAAATTGAAAAGTTATATACCAATTATATCAAGTAACTCTATTATGACCTAAGATATTATACGGTAGATGAGTAATATGTTTACTCTTATTTTCTAAGAACTATGTAGCTTTGATGATTGATGAAATGTTCATTCATGATATTTATGATCTATCATACTCTATCTATTATTAAAGAATCAAGAAAGGACTACATCAGAGGAATGAGCAACAACATATTTTGATTTTGTATGTTATTTAAATATCAATCATTTTGTAATAAGGACAATCATCCATCTATCACTGTAGTAAAAAAATATTAATTTTCTATAATCGTTTTAAGAATAATGTCGATCTCTAGTATAGTCCCACATAAAGCAAATATATACAATTATAATGATTCTACTACATGCCTTAGCATAATACAGTCAATATGAATTGTATACTATGCATGATCGAAGAAGATTTGCGAATCGTAAGCTTATAAATTATGCAATAAGTATATTTGGTATCCGCATTTATTACATAGGATAAAATAATATTAAAAGTTAAATTTTGTTCTTTTCTTGTATGATAACTACCTTAAGCTACCTAGTTAAGTAGTACCAATGTTGGTTTATTTTGTAGCAACTGAGACAAATGTAACAATTTTTTATTTGCTACCCAAAAAAATGGGTAAACTAAAAATTATTTTTTTAGATTAGATATCCATTTTTATTCACTAGCCCCTTGACTTCTTTGATCATATATGGCGACTATAAAAAGAACGATACATTATAACACTAAAATTATATAATCTAGTATACGTTTTATACCGGAGGTAAACTAAGCAACTATTTCTAATACGAGTAGAGTATTCTATGACACAAATAATTTAATTCATGAACGTGATACTACTTCTAACTGGCATTCCGACTAAGTTCCTTGAATCTGGTTGCGTTTAAATAAGTACCGAAGCTGCAAATTTGTTATGAAATAAGTAAATGCAATACAATTTTTCTAATTTCACTTCTCTCAAAATAGGTATGAAAATTTGGAAATTTATAAACGGGATTAATTATTTTAGAACAAGCAAAAACACTTATAAAGAATGCATTTCTCTCAAAATCCGGGGATATATTGTTATTTTAAAAAATACAAATTTTCATCAGACAATTTTTGTTTCTATAAAATCTCATTAAATTACTTAAAGTACAATTTATTTAAAGTTTTATTATGCAGAAAATGCCTCTACAGGGTGTTGCAAAAAATATGTGCAATATCTAGTGGGGAGATTACTCACGTAAAAATAAGATTTATTTTTTTAATTTTAATTTTTTTTAAAAAAGTGTCGATAAATTCATCAGGGACGTGCATATGAGTTATCACTGGAATATTTAAAAAACATAAGTGTGTGTTTTTTTATGATATCAAAATTGTGATATCATAATATATAAAATATCTCTTGATATTTTGTCGAATTCGGCCTGCTTGATGAGATAAACGCAATTTTCATTATTAATCACAATTAATAAAATTAAAAGAAAAAGAAAATTAATAAATCATATATTTGAGCTAATTTATTACTCAAATTTTAGCCGACCATACCAACAGGTATGGTCGGCTAAAAGAGAGCTAATAAGAGAAGAAGAAAGGTCAGTGGTGTACATGCTTTTTTTTAGAAAAATATTCCAGTGATAATCCATATGCACGTCTCCACGAGAGATGGCACATGTTTTTTGAAACACCCTGTAGTAAAAATCTATTAAAAATGTGCCAGACTTGCCAGAGTCTTGCAGCAATACCAAACCTGGACCCTGCGAAACCAAGACCGTGCCCAAGACTACTTACTTACTAGACTGCAAGATCAAGACCAAGAAAATTTTCGTCTTGATCTTCCATTTGTTCATAACTAGTTAATCCAAAAACAGAGATATCTACCAACTTAAAAACTTAAAGATGTTTCTTTCATCTTATTTTATGCTAAATATGGGAGAAAATTTGCAGATACGGTATACAAAATGATGATTAATGTTCAAACATCTTTCTACTATAATAATTTTTTATAGTAAACATCCAGTTCTATCTATGTTATTTTTGCTCTCAACTACTTGCTGAACATTAACAATCGCATTTTTCGGGAACGTAAGCTTACCAGTGTAGTATATTTTGACATAGGTTATTAGAGATGGTGCTCGCAAGCATGCGATTATATTACAAGATGGCAAGGTTAAATGCGTTCCAAATGCGTAACTTGCGGTCAAATCTAAAGAAACGAAGTCATATGTTAGAGGAGCGTCTTCTAAGCAGTAAGATTTATGTATATAGTTTAACCCAATTGCGAAACAGTTTCGTCACATTTATGATACATATGTTTCGTAACATAAATCGCTTTTTGTTTCGAAACATTTTACCAAAATATGGTTTGGCTACATAAGCTATAACAATAAACATCTTAGTGTCACAAATTTTTCGAAACTTTTAAGAAACAGATGTGGCTGACATTTACGTTTTGTGCCTGAAAAGTTTCCATAATTTATTTGATGTTCTGTCAAATATGAGAACATAACCTTACTTTATTGTTTGGATTTTGTTCTGCAGTTTTTGCATATAAGCATTCTTCAAGTTTTTTATGGTACTATAATTAAAAAAGCAGAAGGAAGGACATATGGTTGTGATTTTATATTAATTTATTATACGCAATACATGATTTTTGTTTTAGGGATAACTGTAATAAGAGCCACTGCCCATACCCAACAGGAGACCGAAGAAAAATGTTACCAGCAAACATTTTTTTTTCTCTTTTTTCCACAATGGATTTTTATGTTTTAATTGTGATGTAATAAGTAAATAAAAATGTTTTTATTATTTTGACCAGAAGTTTTCACTGGTGTTGTTGACAGGTTACTAGTTCGAAATTTCTACACAGATAGCGCTAAATCGAAATATTTTGGAATTAAGGTTTTGATTTATTCTCGATTCATTTTCGAAATACGAGTTTCTCTTTTTAGACACAAATATGATATAATGCAGATGATTTGTGGCCGACTCATGTCAATTTTATAAAATAATGAATTATTATTCCGCCATGTTGGCTAGTGATAGCGTTTTTAATTAAAAATATATATGTTTTTATCGGCTGTTGAGCTTTTAAACTCATTTAAGAACGCGTTCTACTTAAGCGGGCCATACATTATCAAACAAATTGCGCAACGAAGCGATGCGCAACGTTGCGTTGCTCAACTGATTCAGGGGTCCATACACTACCAAAGAAGTTGCGCAACAAAGCCATGCGCAACGTTCCGTTGCACAGCTGCATCACCCATGCACAGTAAAATTTTGATCAAACTTTTTATTAAAAGTTGTGCATTGTTTGAGAAACAATCATATCCTCAATTGCCATTGCGTCAATTATTATCGTATAGCCTAGATGATGTCAATGATACCAAAAAACGAAAAAGAAAACAAAGAATTTAGATAAAAGAACTAAAATATTGCACAACGAAGCGCAACACATACACTACACAACGCGCTGCGCAAACGCCTGTTGCACAAAAGAATTCAAACATTCATGAAACTTATCAAACAATTGCGCAACGCATCAAACGTTACCATACAGTGGCAACTCGTTGCGCAACAGCCTGTGTTGTGCAATTTGTTTGATAATGTTATGAGTAGTATGAGCCGCTTTACATTAATTTATATATTTTTATTTTCAAAACCATAATATAGAAATAAATATAAAAATCTATTTTTCAAACAAAAATATTTTGTAGCAACAAATAATGATATACAGAAGGGGCATTAAAAATATGAAAGTACATTATTAAATATTAAACGATGAATTTGCTTTTGGTTTGGTTTGGACACCAGACATTGTTTGTGCGAGAAAACCTAGAAACAAAGATCTTAAGACAAAAAAATTATGCCGGAGGTTGACATTGTTGATGGTTGTTTTCATTTTGAAATCCACACACAGACTTAGAGTATTTTAATTTGGTATGTTCTTTCTTCACATTTAGAAACAGTAGCTGCTAAGCGGGAACATCTTGGACACACATCAAATCATTTCAGGAAACGGTTAGTGCCAGCACATTGGAAACACACGTAATAGCCATATAAAATATATAGGTTTCGAAAATGTTTCCTATTTGTAGCATACCGTTTCCGTTTTGTGTCAAGAAACAGACACGATTATTAGAAACATTACCTAACCTAAAATATGTCCAAAAATGCTACTTGGGAAGTAATAATGTCAACATTATGTCAGTACCTACATATTTCAGAATACTATGACAAAACTTACAAGTAATTGTCGTTTATCAGATTCCCGAATTTTTTTCCAGAAATTCTTCATAATATTGCGGATATAATTGGGGATAAACACTTGTTTATATTCGGTTATATCGGGCATATATCAGCCGATTAATAGATGGTTAGCACAAACGAAAATTAGATTAACTGAATTAGCGTTTTCAATGACAAGAGCTGATCGATAATTTCAAACTGATTGAGTTTAAAATTTAATTTAAACCACTTCAATATAAAGCACAGGATAATTGAAACATAGCTGTACTTGATACATGAATATAATGTATACGGATTTATCTTTTAAATATAATATGTAAATAGAGGTATTTATATGTACTATATTACACATACACAGATCGGGATCTCTACTACCAAAAATCAACAGAAGAATTAAGTTAGCATGGAGTACTTATAGAATAAACACAATCATATTCAAATATAGAATGCCACTTTATCTAAAGAAGAAAACATTCGACCAATGTGTACTACCAGTCATGACCTATGGCTGCGAAACCTGGACACTTAAAACGAATATTATAAGGAAACTGCAGGTCGCACAACGCTGAATGGAACGAAATTATGCGGGGATATACCAAAAGAAGACCGTAAAAGGATAGAGTGGATACGACAAAAGACCCAGGTAATAGATATCATCCACAGAATAAAATCCCTCAAGTGCAAGTGGGCAGGACACCTGGCAAGAAGGACGGACAACAGATGGACCACAAAAATTACAGCATGGCACCCATGAGGAATTAAAAGACCTAGAAGAAGACTGAGATGGGACCATGATATTAGGAAATTAGCAGGGATAACTTGAACCTGCATAGCCAACAATAGGCAACAATAAGCCCAACTACAAAAAAAACTACATACTTTTTTTATCAAACGTCACAAAAATATTAGTTTGTTCGAAGTGATTGACAATACAAAAATAGTTATTAATGATACAAGTTCGATACGAACATCATAATGAAACGCGTGTAACGTTAAGCCACTCGGCTAACGCCTCGTGGCTTAGTTACACAAGTTTCATTAAAAAGTTCGTACCGAACGTGTATCATTCAAAATTTAATCTACGACGCGACACGAGGGACGATCCAAAGAGATTTGATTTAATTTAAAATATCAGAGATATCCTCATAAAAATTAAAATTCAAAATTATCAGGTGCCCGTATTAGTCGACGCCGTGGTAACCGTGCTTGTTGATTATTTCCATTTTGACTTTGGCAACACAATTATTGATGTTCAATTTTGTGTTAAACGTTCAGTTTTAGCAAAAAGCAAAAAATAATATTAATATGGGTGATTCTGATTCTGAAAGTGTCCCTTCGGATATTGAAGGCATTGCGTAAAACGGTGTCGATTCCCTACTTCCGGAAAAATCAAGACAAACGTACGAGTAAGCCTATGTAAAACATGAAGATTGGTGTAAAGGGAAAGGTATCAAGAATAGTAGTAACGAAAAGGTTCTCCTGGCATATTTTGAATATCTTTCAAAACATAGGAAGGCTTCATCAGTTTGGGTATATTATTCCATGCTACGTTCACTTATATCAGTGAAGAAAAATACAGATATTAGTAAGTACGTCCATTTAATTGCATTTCAAAAAAGAAAATCGGAAAGATTTCGGTCAAAAAAATCGAGAATTTTAAGAAAAGAAGACATAACTCGTTTATTGTTGGAAGCTGATGATAAAACTTATTTCCTGACAAAAGTTTCATTGATAGTGGGACTTGCGGGAGCCTGCCGGCGTATCGAGTTGACAAATCTACAGCTGCAAAATGTTAAAGATGAAGGACAATGCATTCATGTCATTATTCCATTTACGAAAACAACGATATCACGAGATTTTTTTATAACGAAAGGGAATGTTGAAGGAATAAATATGGTGGAAATGGTTCGAAGATATATAGCTATGCGGCCAAGCAACACAGAGCATACTCGATTTTTTGTGGGGTACAGAAATGGAAAATGTATTAAGCAACCCGTTGGCATTAATACTTTAGGGAAAATGCCGGATAAAATAGCATTGTTTCTAAGTCTTCCAAATCCACAATAATACACTGGACATTGTTTACGTAGATCGTCTGCGTCGTTGCTTGCAGATTCAGGAGTGGATTTATTAACTGTTAAAAGACATGGTGGTTGGCGCTCTAACACAGTGGCAGAGAGTTATATAGAAAATTCCAAAAAAAGAAAAAAGTGTCATGTAATATTTTGGGTAACATTTCTGACAATGATGGGTCTTCAACAAGTTCAAGCGCTCAGGAAATAAATTTACTTTCTAAAAATTCAACTCACCTGTCATCGTCTGGAATTAATTTAACAAATTGTACTGATATTATAATTAAAATTTACAACAAATAAATGTATTTAGGTACCTTTTTTTGCTTGTTTCTTATTTTAAAATTTGCGTGCTATTATGAAAGCCATAATGACATCCAAATGACAATGTTAAATGTGTCATAATGACATTGTCGCAGATTAAGTCATTTTAACGCCTAGGCAAGATAAAAGTAAAGCACTTTCACGCCAAAGGACAAAAGTACGAAAATATACAAAAAAAAGTACCTAAAAAAGTACCTATTTCTAACGCAATTTTGCTATTCTTTGAGCATTTAAAAAAGATCAAACTTATATTTGACCCATTTTAAATACTTCTGCTGAATTATTTTGTAAACGATATTAGAAATACCTTGGAATTACCAAATAACAACTCCAAAACATGGACATTTTTCTTGCGCAACATAATAGGATCATGTTTTTCGTTGCAGAATATAAGTATACAAAATGTAAATATTTAATAGCACATTTGACAGTTCTCTGTGGTAAAATATTTATAGTTTAATTTAAAAAAAAAGGTTTATATTATAGGTTTAAAAACTCATGTTTTTCCTACAAACCTCACCTGAGTAAACAACTTATTGTAGCCCTGATTGTAATTGTTGTATCCTATCATTTTGCGACATCTCCCCTTAGATTTTCTCTTTGTTATCTCCCCATGACGATTTTTTCCGAAAAACAACTACTCCACATTTATTTTTCTCGATTTCAAATCGATTCGCACAAACTCGTGCTCGTTTTGCGTATACCGACACTTCTTTTACCGGAAAAACAACCACAAAACTTGGAAAAACCGATACGGAGTCGAGTTTTTAGCGTTTCCTCGCGTATTTTCACTCTGGCCGATCGGAAAATGCGGTCGATTGAATAGTTGCAGCTAAATTTTCATCATAGTTGTGCCCGTTTTTTTCGGTGGATTTTCCTCGGTACAGAGGTGGGGTTGTGTCGGTGCGCGTGCGCAGCTATCGATTCGGACAACTGACTGAGTGACGGCGCTGCCGGCGCCTCGGGAAATTCCGGTTTTCCGAGGAAAATATGAATGGGAAAGCGCGTGCAGGTTTCAATTAATAAAAAGGCGTACAGGGTGGCTCATTAGTACCTAATAGTGCGAGGAAGTACTATATCGTTGTTGACGAAAATATGAAATAAAAAGTTTTATACAGGGTGACTCTTAAAGTGTAAATATTTTCAGGGCTGGTAGATCTCGATAAAATAAACATATTTTCTCTTTACTGTTTTTCAAATAAATTCAAAATAATCGAGATATTTTACTTTGAAAATTATAAAAAAAAATTTTTGTTTAAATTTTGAGAACAACTGGATTATTTCACTTGTGTCTAGCCCCAGCAGGCAACTATTAAGCCCGACCAATCACGTTAGAGTTTTTGACCAAACACAAATGAATTAACACCCTCCAAATAACCACGCTAACCAACCTGATTGGTCAAGCTTAATAGTTTCTTGCTGGGGCTAGACACTTCTATTATTTCTGGGTTTTCTTTCTTGTAAATTTAATCTACTATCTATGTTGCCATATTATCAAGAAGTTATGTTTTTTAACTAAAAAAAATCCAAAAATCTTTTTCAAAAAATTCCAAATTTTCAATTTTTTGTTTTCGCGAAATACTACCCTTAAAAATATTTGCACTTATTTCAGACTCACCCTGTACATTATACAAGCCAATTATTAGGTTATTGGGTTATTGCTTATTGATTTTATGGAAAGCACTGTTCATTAAAATGTTGTATCCTATGTTATAGGGCTTGTTTCTCTCTACAATTTCCTGTCTCACAATGTACCGTTTGTGTCGGGGAAGGGATTATAGTTTCATAGTTGTCGATTTTCGAAAGAAATCAGTACATGTATATTATTTCGTATATTTTTCATTATTCATTTTATGGAAAGCACTGTTCATTAAAATGTTATATCCTGTGTTATAGGGCTTCTTTCTCTCTACAATTTCCTGTCTCACAATGTACCGTTTGTGTCGGGGAAAGGTTCATAGTTTCATAGTTGGTCAATTTTCGAAAGAAATCAGTACATGTATATTATTTCGTATATTTTTCATTATTCATTTTATGGAAAGCACTGTTCATTAAAATGTTATATCCTGTGTTATAGGGCTTCTTTCTCTCTACAATTTCCTGTCTCACAATGTACCGTTTGTGTCGGGGAAAGGTTCATAGTTTCATAGTTGGTCAATTTTCGAAAGAAATCAGTACATGTATATTATTTCGTATATTTTTCATTATTCATTTTATGGAAAGCACTGTTCATTAAAATGTTGTATCCTATGTTATAGGGCTTGTTTCTCTCTACAATTTCCTGTCTCACAATGTACCGTTTGTGTCGGGGAAGGGATTATAGTTTCATAGTTGTCGATTTTCGAAAGAAATCAGTACATGTATATTATTTCGTATATTTTTCATTATTCATTTTATGGAAAGCACTGTTCATTAAAATGTTATATCCTGTGTTATAGGGCTTCTTTCTCTCTACAATTTCCTGTCTCACAATGTACCGTTTGTGTCGGGGAAAGGTTCATAGTTTCATAGTTGGTCAATTTTCGAAAGAAATCAGTACATGTATATTATTTCGTATATTTTTCATTTTATTGATTTTATGGAAAGCACTGTTCATTAAAATGTTGTATCCTATGTTATAGGGTTTGTTTCTCTCTACAATTTCCTGTCTCACAATGTACCGTTTGTGTCGGGGAAGGGATCATAGTTTCATAGTTGTCGAGTTTCGAAAGAAATCAGTACATGTATATTATTTCGTATATTTTTAATTTTATTGATTTTATGGAAAGCACTGTAGGCACCTAATAAATATAAATATAATAAGCCTTAATCATAGGCAATACAAGGTTTGCACAGGCGGCCTGAGTGATAAAACTGGGCGTGTGTGGGAGCTTTTAGAAATTCATATTATGTAACAAATGTATTGAGAATGATTGTAAATAAAAATTTCTGTCTTTTATGTAATGCAAAAACTCATAAAGATAAGTTCAGTTCAGTGTACAAAACCCGGCCAGTGAGCAGTGTTTTTTGTCTAAACCCTAGTGTTTTCGTGTATTGGCGACGATATTAAAAGCTTTGTGTATGGACAACAGATATTGTGATTGGGATAAAATTACAGTCAAGTAAGTACTTTAAGTTATAGTTAGAAAATTACACCTATTTGTTTATGTTTGAAATAAATAATAAGTACAGGGTGGCTCGAATTCGACGCTCATCATTGGGATTTCGGAAACCGTAAGAGATACAGGATCGGTTAAATGGAGGCAAAGTTGCGCAATTTGATGCTCAATAAAATGCCGTATTGCATTTTGAAAAATCCCGAATACTTCCGAATATATTCGAAAAAAAAACGAATTTTCAATTTTGTTTTCTATTGTTTCCTGGCTTTATTTGTTAAGATAACTTAAAATGAAAAACACATTTTCATGGCCACTTTTTCTGCTCTATGACTCTGTGTGATTACGGACCTGATATTTTTTTTCAATTTAATTAAATCCTTTCATCACTCTTAAAACACTATATATAGTCACTTTGATATTTGCCGACGACGCTTCGTACAGAAAATTCCATCACCAGAATATTTTATGCAAAAAAAAAACTTTGCCTCCATTTAAACGATCCTGTATCTCCTGTTTCCGAAATTCCAATGATGAGCGTCGAATTCGAGCCACCCTGTACATGTGCATATATGGAATGAAAGAGACGTAGATCCAAGTAAAAGGGCGTAGGTTCAAATCAGGGGGAAGTAAAAGCTCAGATTTTCTTGCACTAATAGTAATATAATAATATACAGGGTATATTATTTTTAGAATGTAGAATTATAAAACGAACATTTTTTGTATTTAAAGTTTGTCTCAAATGTTGTCTAATGTTGCGTCTCAAAAGTAGGCTCACCCCTATAACTTTCTTATTTTTTCAGATTTGGTAGATTTGGTATGTTAGTATAAGACATAAAGTAGGATTGATTGACGTATTCAATTGTTTTTGGTCACTTCCTGTTTCACCGGAAATTACTACAATTTTTGATTTTTAAATAACACCCTCGGTATTTTTTTAACTTTATTTGATAGAAAATGATACTCTGAATAGAATGACATATATATCAACTTTTGACATTTTCGCGTATGGTTTATTTCAAATTGTGAGGTTGAAAAACATGAGGTTCATAACGACAATTTGACTGAAAATACCAAGTGTGTGGTACCAAATTATTCGTAAAAAATGCTTTTTCCAAATATGCTAATGAGCCATCCTCGTTCCGTTTGAAAAAATTGAGATATATGATTAAAAATACGATTTGGGCATCTTTTAAACGGCCAGGACAAGACACAATAAACATTAGACGATCAAATCTAATTTTCCAAGGCTCCTTGATTAAAAATTAATGTATTTAACACAGCCACAGAGCACTCTAGATTGAAATCTAAAATACGATTTTTTAAGCGAAAATGTCAAAAATTGACATATGTCATTCTATTCAGAAAGTGTAATTTTCTATCGAATAAAATAAAGTAAAAATATACCGAATTTGTTGTGTCAAATCTTTGGCAACAACGACGAATTGATGAGGATTTCCTCGCAGTAATGGACCACCCTGTAAAAAACTAGATACGAGGATTTGAGTGTTGTTGTCTGATCCGAAAGTTGAATGATATTATTAAAAAAAATACTTTTTCTACTAGCCTAGAAAATGCAGTTTGATACACGGAAAAATGGATCTGAAATTGGCGTGTTGCAAACTGTTTTGTGCTAAGGATTTAGCGCACGACATGTGTCATTTTGCGCACGACATGTGCCAATTTTAACACTTTTAACCTCCAATGTTTAGCTGAAACGCCAAACGCAACGCAGCCGTCAGAAAAGTGTCATCATTACATCGCAAATTATTTCACAAAACTGACAAAAACTGAGTGAGTCTGCTGCTAATTTGTAGTCGTAGAAAAAATAGCGTAAAAAACTCGTTCGAAAACTTCTTTGTACACTTGTTCGACTTGTGGCTCTTGCCTGCGACTCGAGCCAACAAACTGTCGAACTCGTAGGCAAAACGTCGTTTTCGAAACTCGTTGTTTAATATACTATTACGATTATCGAATTGTTCTATTGTAGTTTTACAGAAGATTTTCGTGCACATCACACTTGAAATATATAGGATGTCCCATTTATAAAAAAATAGTTTATATCAAGTAAGAGTAAAGCCGGAAAAAGTAGCATTTAAATATGTATAACTTTCGACTTTTATTATTTTTTTTTACAAAAATATGCCTAAACTTATTAGAACACAATTAATTAAAATAGATCGAAATCAAAATAAAAACATTAGTATGAGCCATATCTGTGCCATAATTTTGGCCATGTGTGTATGGTCGGAAAGTTAAAATTAATCGTATAAAATTATTTTATAGACTATAGGCTATTTTTATAGACTCGGTATGTTGAATGAAATTTTATTTACGAGGATCACGAAATGGGAATGTATACCGGGTGCGTCTCAAAACCGGTTCACTCTATAACTTTTTATTTTTTTACAAATAAAAAAAGGAGATTTGGTATGTTAGTATATGACATAAATTAGGATCGATTCATATTCAATTCTTTTCGGCCACTTCCTGTTCACAGGAAACTACTACAACTTTTGATTTTTAAATGGCACTCTCCGTATTTTTCTGAATAGAATGACATATAACATGTCAACTTTTGACATTTTCGCATATGGTTTATTTGAAATTGTAACTTGCGGTTCATAACGACAATTTGACACGAAATACCAAGTGTGTGGTACCAAATTATTCGTAAAAAATGCTTTTTCCAAATATGCTATTGAGCCACCCTCGTTTCATTTGAAAAAAAATGAGATATGATTAAAAATACGATTTGGGCATATTTTAACCGGCCAAGACACTAAAAACATTAGACGATCAAATCTATTCTTCCAAGGTTCCTTGATTAAAAATTATTGTTTTTAACACAGCCATGGCACTCTAGACTGAAATTTAAAATACAATTCTGTACAAGAGAAATTGTCGAAAGTTGACATATGATATGTCAATCTATTCACAGTGTCATTTTCTATCGAATAAAGTAAAAAAATACCGAAAGCGCCATTTAAAAATCAAGTCAATCAAGTCATTTCCGGTGAAACAGAAAGTGGCAGAAAAAAATTGAATACGTCTGTCAATCCTAATTTATGTCATATACTAACATCACAAATCTCGTTTTTTTTATCTGAAAAAAAAGTTATAGGGGTGAACCACTTTTGAGACGCACCCGGTAGAGAAAACATAATAATCAGTTTTTGCCAATTTTAGCACATAAAAAAACATTTTTTGTGAATGAATAAATAAACTTATTTCTTGCTTTTATACAGAGTGAGTCTTAAATTAGTGCAA
Organism: Sitophilus oryzae; assembly: GCF_002938485.1. Classification (NCBI taxonomy): domain Eukaryota; kingdom Metazoa; phylum Arthropoda; class Insecta; order Coleoptera; family Curculionidae; genus Sitophilus; species Sitophilus oryzae. Next base: position 761,799 of record NW_022146262.1, on the reverse strand, counting down.
ATAAAAAAAAAATCAGGGCTAGTAGATCTCAACAAAAGAAACATAATATTTTCTCTTTACCGTTTTTAAAATAAGTCCAAAATAACCGAGTTATTTTGCTTCGAAAGTTTTCAAAAAATGATTTTTGCTTAAATTTTGAGAACTACTAGATCTTTCCTGGTTTTTTTTTCTTGTAAATTTAATCAACTACCAATGTTTCCATAAGTATTATCAAGAAAATATGGTTTTTAATTAAAAACTAAAAAAAAATCTCATATTAAAAATTACAAATTATTTTTTTTTCGCAAAAAACCTCATAATCGTGATTCTGGGCTCGAAATATACTACCCCTAAAAATATTTGCACTTATTTAAGACTCATCCTGTATAATAATCTTTTACGATTTATTAGTTATATTAAGACATCTTATAATGCTTACTCTTCTGTTTTTACTGCGTCCAAAAGGGATATAGTGATGCTTCTTGTGCTTGGGGGGACCGTCATGGTGGTGATGATGGTGATGCTTCCCATGCTTTTTACGCGAAATCATGCCAACATTCCCCGATCACTAAACAACTCAGCCGAAACACAAACACAAATAGTGTTTTTCTCGCGATTCCGACACTAAATTTATGCTAAAATAAATAAAATAGCGTGCGTTCCGATGTTTAGATATCGCAGAAACTGTCGTCTGGATGTTTTTAGAGAAAATTAGAGTCGGTCCTGCCAAGCACCTACGGCTAAAAATAGCGGCGTTCCTGTTATGCAGCCGCTGATTTATCGCGGTGTCTCTTGTTTTTTGGACAGTCCGTTTATTTTGGTTTGGTGCGAATTTTAAACAAAAAACTTTTTTACTCGTTAGGAATTACGTTAGTCACTGGAGTAATTTTTGTTTTGTTATATTTTGTCTTCATTTCGATTTTTTTTTATTTTTTAGTTTATTATTTTAGGTTAATTATTATTGTCATTATTATAGTTAAGAGCACACTTACGTATGGCGCTGAAGTATGGGAGATAAGCAAGTGATGCCATACGATTGAAAAATAAAACGGCGTCCAAGACGGCTGGGAAATGATAATCTATGATAATTTTGGCGAGGTCAAGCCCTAGATGTTATTTTCTTGGCTCGTACTCTTCTTCATTTTTAATGGCGCTTACTACCAGTTGGCCTTAAGATGGTTGTAATTAATTTTTTGTTGCATATATTATTTTTATATTGAGTAAAAATGTTTTTTAAATGGTGTAGTTTGATGATTTTTGGAAAATAGATTTGTGTGTTTGGCAACTATCGCTGTTTTATTTTTCTATAATTAGTGTTAATTTTTAACAAGTTTTATGTCAATTTTTAGTAATTGACGTCTTGAGATTGACTTCGCTAAAATTATCATCGATCGTCATTTCCCAGCCGTCTTTGAGGCCGTTTTTTTTTCGATCATAAGGTACATGGAAGGAAAGTTTTCATCGGGAAGGCAAGAAAATCAAAACTGGATAAAGTGCGAAATGAAGAAATAAAAGGAATAACAAAGAAAGTGCATCATAGAAGAAATCTAAAAAACAATTAATCTTGTATGGACACCAACCTAAAATAATAAACATAATAAACTAGAAAACCAGGAAGAGAAATATGGATAATAGGGGTAGCAAATAGCAAAGCCAATGTCGTTACGGAATTCATAAACCGATGACTGGATGGATAGAAGACAATGGCTGCAAGAAACCGGACTTATGTATGTATTATTATTATTATTATTTATTTTCATTGATGAAATTATTCTTTACTTTTTTTTCTGCCGTGATCATGCTGTATATTTAGAAATTTAATATATATGCTGCCCTCTAGTCCTGAAACGAAGCACTAAAAACTAATCAATACCTTCTTTAGAGGAGAGGCGTTAGTTCAGTAATTGGCCACAAGATGGAACAATTAGTTTCAAATGCTATTTTCTCTCTTTTAAATTTAAAAATTATTATATCTATAAAGTTTTTTTTCATTTTTCAGAATAAAGCTCTGAAAAACAAAACAAGGTTTAATAATTAAATTAAAGATACATTCGTATATTTTAATAATGGAATTAAAATTCTTAGTGTAATTATTATTGTAAGCTTATTTTTTAATATAATTAACATCTATTAAATTTTTAAAAAGAATCTTCGCAAGACGTATTATACATATATAGGGTCAACAGGGTGTTTTAAATTCGGCCTTATCCCGAAAACTTTGTTTGGAGATAATATGCAAAAACTGTTTTAGCAAATGTTTGAAGCGTTATTTTACAAAAAAATGTGTCAATGAATGAAATCATTGTTTTATATCTTGTTTTTCTAGAAATAAAAATTAATATTTAATTTTTAGACAGAAAAAAAACAAAAATAATTCGGACAAGGCAGGTTTTGTTACAGTATGATGCATATTGCGGGTTTTGCTACAGCAAGATATTTGCATCCTAATTTGATTTATTAGATATGCAAATAGTATAATTATTAATAAATCAATAATTCCTTAAAATTAGGTAGAGGATCTGAAATCGATAAAACGTCACTAGTAATATTATTCTATAAATGACAATAAAAAGCAAATATAAGTGGATAAGAAAGCATTTTTTTAATGGATAAGGCGGGTTTTGCAATTTGACGCCTCATTTATAAAATCGCTTTTATGGAATGCTCAAGATTTTCAGCATTTTAAAGGTCGATTCTCACTATACCTTCCATATCAGCTCCCTTCCGTTTACATAAAATATTATATCATGTAAATGAATAGGACAATGCACACTATCCGTTCCGTTTCCCTTCCATTCCATATCCTATCCTTCCGTACATTTTTTTGGCGGACGGACAAAAGCGTATCGGAAACAGTGTTGTTAAGTTCTTACATTTGTGCCAGCTCTGTTAACCTTTTTCTGATATTTATTTATTCTTTCACCTCTTAATTAAATCTATTATCCTTTTCAAAAGACAAATTTTTAAAATAAAACTTTCGTAAAGATATAAATTGTACAATAAAATGTATGGAACTGATACGGAACTGAAGCTTACGTATAGCGTTAATACCAAAGATATTTAAACTCGGAATATCTTTGGTTAATACAATAAAAAAATACGGAACGGATGTGGAATGGAAACGGAAGGTATAGTGAGAATCAACCTTAATACACTTAAAAACAAGACTTATTATAGTGAATAAGAGTTTCAATAAATACGGCACCGCCAGTTTCTAGGTCAGACATTTCTTATAGATTGAACAACTACTAGAGCATTGCGAGCTAAGTATTCAAAATGAGATATTCGTACTGACTCCGAATCTTTCGTCGTAAACAAGGGTTACATTACAGCGCTCGGCTCAAGCCAATCTTAATTCGCCTTTAGAAGAAATTAATTGTCTATGATAGGTAACATTTGCAGATTCAATTGCATATACATTAATATTATATGCCATAATTATTATTTATGCCATAAACTTAAACCAAACCTCCTGAAATAGCACCATCATCCGAAAGACCTTCAAATCGCCGTCCGACACCCGCAGCATCTCGTGAAATTCCTCCCATGCCCTACTGGCACCGTAAACGGCACAAACAACACACTCGTCGTCCCGAGAGCGAAAATAAAAAGAGCGCAACTTTTAGTAGGGGAGCCAAACCGAGGGATTTTGGGATTAAGGCTTGTTTCAGAGTGAATGCAGGAATTATCGGAAACAAGAAATAGCCATCTTATCCGATAGTCATATATATTAATCGGTTTAAAACGTTCTACGTCTTCCGACGCCATCTCTCCATGCCTGCTGTCTCTCCATGCACCGTCTTCGAGAGATATTTCCTCCATAAACGTGTTTTATCCCTTCCTGCCAACTTCTTCTAGGTCTACCCGGTTTTCTTCTTCCTGCAGGTTTCCAGTTTATAATTTGCTTTGGGATTCTTATTTCTGCCATTCTTTGAACATGCCCATACCATATGAGTTGCCAGTTCTTTATCTCGTCCACTATTGTATGTTTATCTTCCATAATCTCTCTTATGCGTTCATTAGTTATTCGTTCGAGTCTTGATTTGCCTGATCTTCTCCAAAAATCCATCTCTGTAACTTCCAGCATTCGTTTTGTTGTTTCCTTAACTGGCCACACTTCACAGCTGTGCGTAGTTATACTCTTGATGATGGTATAATATATTAGTGTTTTGTTCCTGTTGTTTAAGCTTCTGTCCCACAGTATCCCATTTAATACCGTGATAGCATTCCAAAAGTCAAGCAGCATTAAAAGCGATCAAGTCAGTAACCATCAATTCGAAGTTGGGCAAAGAATGCCTAGAGAAACTGAACAAATTAGGCAAAGAAAATAAAGCCCTTCTACTCTGGATGCCAGTCCACCAGGAATAGAAGATAATAAAAAAGCAAACGATCTAGCTAGAAAAGGAGCGAACACTTTACTAACTGAGCCAGAATCCTTCTGCTTCTCAAGTGAAAACCAATTTTAAAGGGAACTCAAGAACCCTGAAGACTCCTTCCGTAAACTGCAATGGGCATTCTCCAATGGTCTAAGATACTCTAAAGGTGGGTATACACATTCGAGCCGAGCGGTTCGCAAACCGCTCGTGAACTGCTCGTTGGCAAATTGTTTTTGTACGAACCTTCAACGATCCAAGGGAAAAGCGCGAACGCCGCAAACCAACCGAAAACATGCAGTCATTTTTGCGATGCGACGCGACGCGACCGTGCGAGTACGCGTTTAATTATGTCTTTGCGTGAAGAGAATTATGCTCTGTTGGTGATGAGTGGTGCATTTTTAATGATGGCTAGTTTAGACAAGAAAAGGGAGCAGCGACGTTGGTGGTAAGATGCTAATAAAGAAATCATTTTCTTCTTACATTGGTCTGCATTTTTTTTTCAGTTCGACACCTATTTCCCTCCAAGCGCCCTCCTTTAAATTCTTTTTATAATGTTCTTTATGTTTTGGATCCCATAATTTTTTTTTTCTATAGAGATCAATTAAATCTAAAATGATTTCCTCGGACCACTCCATATTTAAATAAACCTCTATACCTCTTCCATCCGGTAAACAAAAACTAAAAATTGAAAACAGTGTGTCTGGATTGTCTGGAGGTTCGGTACAAACAACTAACAACACACGAGTCTGTCCACCAAGAGCCAAGAATCCCTTTGTGTTCGTCAAAAAAACCGACAGGATGCGGATCGCCGCGAACGGTTTGCGAGCCGTTCGTTCGTTGCTCAAAACAACGTATACATTTGCGAATTATAGGTTCTCGCATGTGTATACCCACCTTAAAGCTGCGTCCACATAGCTCACGAGCAGGCCGAACGAACACGTGAAACACGAAAAACATGGCAAACAGTTGGAGCGAGATGTTCGCGGCGCTCGCGGTGCTCCACGTGCTTGCAATCACATAAAATGCCTGTTTCGACTGTTCGGCTCTGTCGCGGTACATCAAAGAGACGCTTCGGAGAGATGCGAACATACTTTACGGCGGTTCGGAGCGCTCGAGCTGTTTGCGTTGTTTATTTAGTTTTTAGTTTGGTTTCATTCATAGGATTCGGTATTTGCCACAGTATGAGGATGCTACCATGATTTTTCTTATTTCTTTTGGTTCAGAATTAAAAATAATTGTGTTTTGTTCTTGGATTAATAATATTAAATATACCTTTAATAAAATATAACTCTATATTTATATTGCCTACTTATCTTAATCTGACCTTTGAGAACTTTATTTATATTTTGGCATACACCTGGTATTATTTTTGAAATGCTTTGCTTGGAAACTTTGAATAAATAACCCAAACTGGTATGTGAGTCTCTAGTTGCAAGGAATCCTAATGCTATGGCCAATCTTTATTTAACTCTTTCTTTAACCGGAATACACTTCCTGAAAGTTGTATTTTTTCTTTCTAAACGGGGGGCAATTAAGTTAATAAGTCTTTCAAAATCAGTAGCGGACATGAGATAAAAAATATTAAAAAACATTCTGTCTGTTTATAAGTTGTTGCAGATGTTACCTTCACTGAGCTGGGATCTACTTTTAAAATTATTAGACATCCAACACCGCCTTTTTTTCTCTTTGTCTTCTTCGTTTTGCAATAATGATCGCACTAGCAGCCGCTATTAAAAATACTTCGGTATCATCCATGTCCAAAAAGCACGAACGTAAGCACTGCATTACAATGTGGACGCCGTTGCTTGCGAGCCGAAAGATCTTGAGAAACACGACAAACAAAAAGCGCAAGCGACGGAAGCACAATCAGAAGCAAGAGCGCGGGCAAAATCACGAACAATGTGGACGCACCTTTACTTACGCACCTTTTTTTTTACAGGTAGCAGCGACCTGGTCGTCAGTGAGTTCGAGTCCTTGATTTTATATTTTTGAAAAACGCTATCCCCATCAGTAAAAGAGCATATATGATGTATGCTCTTAACCTTTTTTGCTTTTTAGCATCTAATTTTCACAATACGTCCTCACGAAGCTCGAGTAAATCCCCATTTAGCATCTTGGGCTCTCCTACTATTAATATAGAGAAAAAAAAGAGCCATTGAAAGAGAGTGAGTGAGAGAGAAGCCACGTCCTTGGACCGTTTTTGGCTGGCAGGCGGCGGTGCATTCCAAGGTCAATGTCAAAATGCACCACCGGTCCCCCTGTTCCCCGCCAACTTGATGTTTGGACGAGAGGATCATATGGGCGAAGGTATAGCGAGTAGGTACGAAGAAATAATTGCATCGTGTTTTGGAAGAGAGTGTGTAACAAGAAACGGGTACCATGTGTATGAGGTTTGGAACATGGGCGTAGCAGATTATAAATTCTGACTGGATAATGGTGGTAAAAAAGGAATTGATTGTTTATGTACTTTTATAAAATATAATCAATAATTAAAGCTCCACCAAAAACTGTTGAATATTATTTATGACAGCTCACGTCACGCAAGCTTATATAGCTTATTTGTAATAATTGATTGCACTGCAATGACATACTAGACATTATGGAACAGAAATTCAACGGAAAATAGTATGACAATTGTATATTAAAATCTCGAAAAATATTAAAGTATACCGGGTGGTTCTCAAAAAAGTGGCTCACCCCTATAACTTTTTTATTTTTTCAGATAAAGAAACGAGATTTGGTATGTTAGTCTATGACATAAAATAGCATTGTGTGGCGTATTCAAGTTTTCGGTCAGTTCCTGTTTCACCGGAAATGACTACAACTTTTGATTTTTAAATGGTACCCTCGGCATTTTTTTTGGCAGATTTTTTCTCGGCAGATTTGATAGTCTAATCAGTGGCGGATACAGACGGGGGTCCATGGGGCCCGGCCCCCCCTAAAATCTGTAATTTTGGTTAAATATTCGGCTTTTGGGTTAAAAATAGCACCCTAAAATGCATATTTTACATTACTTTTTATTTGCCCCCCCCCCTAAAATAAATTCCTGTATCTGTCCCTGAGTCTAATAATTATTTTCGTGTCTTGTCCTGGCCGGTTAAAACATGCCCAAATCGTATTTTTAATCACATCTCAATTTTTTCAAATGGATCAAGGGTAGCCCATTAGCATATTTGGAAAAAGCATTTTTTTACGAATAATTTGGTACCACACACTTGGTATTTCGAGTCAAATTGTCGTTATGAACCGCATGTTACAATTTCAAATAAACCAAATGCGAAAATGTCAAAAATTGACATATGATAAGGTGTATCACAAATGGGTACCATTTTCTATCGAATAAAGTAAAAAAATACAGAGGGTGCTATTTAAAAATAAAAAGTTGTAGTCATTTCCTGTGAAACAAGAAGTGACCAAAAACAATTGAATACGTCAATCAATCCTAATTTATATCATATACTAACATACCAAATCTGTTTTTTATATAAAAAAAATAAGAAAGTTATAGGGGTGAGCCACTTTTGAGACGCATCCGGTATAGGAGACTCTTTTACAGCGGCATGGGGTCCATGGTAGCGGGGGAAGCACCGCTTCCCTAAACTTTTTAAAGATAAAAAAAATAGTTAAACGTTAATAATACTGTTATTTTATAACAAAAGATTAATTTAATTTGTTAAAATTATTTATTTGAAACCTTACATAAACGTAGTAAATTTAATTAGCCTTTTACTGCATGGATGCGCGCCTGGAAATCACCGCCTGTCGCCTATCCCTCCTTCATGTAGGTGTTATTGACCTCGAACGCAAACGACAAATTTAAGCCAAAAATCGCGCACAGTTGCTAGCCACGGCAGCGATTTTTCGGCCGCCTTCCGCGACTTTTAATTTATCGGGACAGGTTCGCTTGCGATTTTATAGGTAATATTGTAATTTTTTCGGATTTAACTTAGTGTTTACTGTTTCGTTTGTAATGGAGGGTCAAGAAGAACAATTCTGCTAGTGTGGACAATAATTTAGACTGTGTTTGTGTTGTATGTGTGTTATTAAAAAAGGGATTTTCTAGTCGGGACTTCCAAGAAAAAAGTGACATTATTAAGTCTGGTAGGCCAACGGTTCCTATCAATTTAGAGAACAGAGTGGAGAAGTCGGTAAAAAAATTCACTAGACATTTTCATGTTGGGTTTTACGACAAATATGAGTGGTTTGTTACGGCGGTTACCATTCGCTTCCCCGCCTATAATTGTCACCACACGCCGCTGGTCTTTTATAATCATGTTAGCCACTGTAAAAAGATGATCAAACTGAGTCACGTCATTTAAACAGCGGTACTGAGAACACCCGGTAGACCACATCAATTTCTCAAGATGTATCTCCCTTCACTATGTTCATATGGCAAAAGAAAAAAAAAATAACTGAAAAAGTATACATTACACATGCACATGCATCTCGAGTATCGAATACCGAAAAGGCATGGGGGTTGGAAACGACCTTTTTTCCTCCCTTTCCCTCTCTCTTTCACCCCCGGTGTTCATGTAATATGTGACTTACACGACCGCCGGAAGTCAAATGTGTTTCTAATGTAATAAGCAACGACGTGCCTGCCCATCTGGCGCGGCGTTATTTTCTTACCAAAGGCCGGCCATTTTTCAGCCCCTGCCACCCCCTAATAACTAGCGGTGGTCGAGGGGATGAAAGAGAGCTCGAGGAATGTGTTAAACTTGCGAAATATGGGCTTTTAAAACGCACCACGGAGTAATATTAAGAAGTGTATATTATACAGGGTGTTTCAAAAAACATGTGCCATTTCTCGTGAGGAGATTCCTCACGTAAAAATAAGATTTATTTTTCATATCAACATAGGTCCGATTCTGCTTTGTTTGGTAGCTACAGGGTGTTAAAAGTCTTAATATTTTTTCGATTTATCACAATTTTCCTCCAAGTATTTTTAGCGTTTCGAATGAAATTTTGAGGGTAAAAGTTACCATAAAAGCGACATATTTTAAAGCTAAAAAGTGTCGACATATTTACCAGGGACGTGCATACGGGTTATCACTAGAATATTTTTCTAAAAAAAGCATGTGCGCCACTGACTTTTTTTCTCTTGTTAGCGAAATAGTGTAAGCAGTTTAATGCCAATTAAAATTATCTCTTGATATTTTGTCGATTTCGACTTCCTTGATAAAGGTAAGCGCAATTTTATTAATTTGTTGTGATCCAAGTCTAATAGCAACCTTTAAAAAATTTAATATCATTAACTTGCGAAGATTTTAAATAAGTACTCATTGATTTCTCTTCAAAAAATATGATAAAAAGGTCCTTTAAACATGGATATAGAAATGTATAGTTTTAGAGTTACAGGATGTTAAAATTAGTTTTTTTGTAATTATCTTAGATACCATTATTTTTTATTTGAAACTGATGTAGATTGGACTAATAGTAATAATATTTAATAATAAATTAGTTAAAATATGTAATTTATTAATTTTATTTCAATTTTATTAATAATTGTGATTAATAAAATTGCGTTTATCTCATCAAGGAGGCCGAATTCGACAAAATATCAAGAGATAACTTTTAATTGGCATTAAATGGCCTATACAATTTTGATATCAAAAGAAAAAAAGGCAGTGGCGCACACATATTTTTTTGAAAAATATTCCAGTGATAACCCATATGCACGTCCCTGATGAATTTATCTACACATTTTTAGCTTTAAAATATGTCGCATTTATATGCGACTTACACGACCGACTTAGTATACGACCGACGAGTACTTTTACCCTGAAAATTTCATTCGAAACGCTAAAAGTACTTGAAAGAAAATTATATAATAAATCGAAAAAAATTAAGACTTTAACACCCTGTACCTATAAAACAAAGCAGAATCGGACCTATGTTGATATGAAAAATAAATGTTATTTTTACGTGAGAAATTTCCCCACGGGAGATGGCACATGTTCTTGAAACACCCTGTATATGTTACGGTGGTAAAATGTAACTAGTTGATTTGTTCTCGTATTGAGTTACATACATAAACATTTAATTTTTTGCTATTTAATATAGAATTAATAAAACAGCGTAAAAAAATTGTAAACCTAGATAAGCAAAAACGCGTATAAACATGTTGCGTAAAGCTCTTCTTATAAGATCCTTTCATCCTGAATTTTAAGAAATGTCTCTGATACAACTTTCATCGCATATATCCAAAACAATTTCATTTATTTTTAACTTTTAACTATCTCTCTAATTCCTCCTTCCCCTTCATACAACCCCACCTCTCCGTTCTAAGCTTCCGAAAACGAACTCAATAAAAAGCTCTCTTTGAAATGATAAAAATGCCGCCCGACATAAAGATGGCGGGGCCGGAACGCGTCTACCGCCGTAATTTATAAATAAAAATGAAAACAAATACGATCCAGGCAATGGCCGGAGTCCAAATTGTTAAATTATACTAAATACCGTAAGAGATGGAATGGCTATAATGAGAACTTGACAGTGGCGCGCGAAGGAGAGTACCAGAAGCAAAGGAGTTATTTAGTAATTTTGGTACTTACGACAATACTGTAATTTGTCAATTTTCGTATAGTAATTGTATATACGTTTCCAGTAATGAGAAAAATCTTCCACAAATGGTTCAGCTAAAGTAATGCCATCAAAAACATAGAATGTAAAAAAATGCCCTAAAAAGTCTCGCAACACAATTCTTTCACTATAAAAAGTTGTGAGATCTCATGTAAAACCAAGTCAGTTTATTTTATTTTTTCTATAGCGACTGTTAAAATTGCCTTATATCTATCAAAAATAGTAGCACTTTAACCGCAAGGGTAGATTAAATGATACTTTAACAGCGAGGATAGGTTAAAAACTTTATTTCTGCTCGCACGTTTTTTAATTGCTTCCATTTTTGAAATTTTTTTATTCCTTTTCATAAGTTATTAGGGATTTAAATGGAAGTAGTTTGGATATGGCGTTTGTCGCCCCAGCCTGAATATCTGTTGGTAATTTACTTATTTCGTTTTGAGCCATCTTTGGCTCCAATTCAATCAGCAATCGACACGAAAGAGAATTAAAAAATATTGACTCTAACTATTAAAAAATATTGACTCAAAAACTGCCAACTAAAGAGACAGCTTTATTAATTTGTCAAATTACATAGAAACCAACGCCAACCCAGAACAATATTTTTTCTACTCGTAATAAATTCCTTGAAATAATAATTTCTGAATATTTTTTAAAACGTAACTCGCTATGGAAAAAGATATTGTTTTATACACGACGATAAAATTGCATTATCGTCTCCCGAAATTAATTCACGAGCGATGAATAAAATACCATTTTATCGTTTTGTATAAAAAATAACTATTAGTCTCTCTTTAAGCACCTATTCAACAATTTTGTTATAAATTGTTAGTATCAATAATAGTCATCTTTATTTCTGTAATAATTATAATGACTTGGTAATTGCACATCAGCACCATAATTTTAAAAGAATAATCTACCATCTCGATTACAATAATATATTACAATAGAATACCATATCGTTTATTCTTAATCTAAGATTAATTCTAGTCTTCTACACCATTTTCCCTACTGGAAAGTCAATTACCGGTAACGGAAAAAGAAATTAATAAATAATAACAATAAATTAGACAGATCAGATATCTCTTAAAATTATAAGAGAAACACTGATTCTGTATAGCGTGCGTCTATGATCTCGAAATAAAAATTAATAAATAAAAAAATCCAGTATTTTGTAACCGGCAACTTTGTAACTCGCCTCTTCATAACTATTAATTTATTTAAAGAACCTGCAAAGTATTTTCGTTATAATGTCTGTGCGTGTTCTTCTTTACGCAACTTATCGTTATGTCTAGGGTACGGAAAAACGTCCTACGCTTTTCATTTTTAAGATTTTTCAGTAAAATTTATGAAGTAGTGTATTGGTGTCGAAAGAAAATAAGGTTTATTATCGGTTATTTTGGTAACGAAATGATGATGCTTTTAATTTTTATTTCAAAACCTTTAAATGTATAATTTATTTAATCATGAGTTTTCTTCATTTCTTTCGTATTTTTTTGAATGAGCGATGCAAGTGACGAGTACCAAGCGACGAACGCAAGCGATCCTAGAATGAAATAAATTGTAATCCGATTTTAATGTGACATATTCGATAAAAAGCCGAGCGAATTTTCTACATACATTGCAGGTAGCAAATTTATACGACGCCGTATATATATTTACCCGTTGCGTATCTGAGGGACAAAATTTTGCGACCTACATCGACAATGCTTTCAAATAAACTAAAGGTGCACACACACTGCACACACTACTGCAAGCTTGACAAGCATGCATGAACAATCTTTTTGTATAAGCAAACTGTAGCGTCTGTAGGGAAAATTTGCCCAAGCATTTTAATTGTGCAAGCCGCTTGATGATTGATTGAATTTGAATCATGCAAGCTTGGACAAGCCATGCTTGCGCAAGCGAAACGGTACGTGTGTACCACATGTATTCAGCTTGTACAAACAATTAGTTCAGTTCGTGATCGTAAATGACCTGTAAGTCGCGTCGCCATCATGTCTACCGATCTGAAAAGGAACAATCGAGGATTATTGGAATATATAATATAATATGTCTTTGGCGAATTAAATCACCAGAATATCATGATAGGGTGAAGAAGGATGCAGCATACAGAATTTTACTTAATAAGTATAGATTAATTGATAGTGAAGCCGATAAGGATGCTGTTATTAAAAAAATAAATGACTTCAGGATTCCTTCTTCTTTTTTCGCGGCATAAACTGAAGCTTGTTCAAGTATGCATGTACCGTGTGGTAGCGAAGGTAAATTATGCATGGCTTGTACAAAAAGATTGTTCATGCATGCTTGTAGTAGTGTGTGAAGCCACCTATAATCAAGCGATCAAGCGACTCGCTCACCGCTACTTGCCATTCATCACCGAAAGAATATGTGCCCTGCGCACGCAACTTACTGCTTGGCGCTTGGTGTTAACGAGTAAAGGCGGGTTCTCACTTGTCAGTTTCGCTGACGCAGTCTGACTGATTCATTATCAATGAAAAATAAAAATCAACGATTGTATTCACACGTTTCATGTTTTGCTACATTCAGTATTCAGTTGGTCCAAACATTTTAACGTGGTGATTTCGCAGACATAAAAATGGTTAAAACAAAATTGAAACCAGGTGTTCGCGAAGTTTGTTTAAATTAGCAAATGAATTACAGAATATTCTGGTGAATCAGAAAAGAAGAAAACGTTTTTTTAAAGCAGATACGTCTACAAGAAACCGTTGACGTTCTATTTTAACAGAACGTCAACGGTTTCTTGTAGACGTATCTGCTTTAAAAAACGCGTGTTCTCATAATAGTTTGAATTTAAATATTTTAAATAGTTCTTTTTTCTTTATTCTTTGAATTTTTTTGCTTCCGACGATAGATTTTCCGAAACGTTAAGCATTTTTTTCTTTGTTAAGCCAATTTGTATAACTGTAAACATAACTTCTTATAAGCAGTGTCCGTTTAGGTTTAACGCCAGAAGTGTTTACAAAAAATAACTATTTTATTTTGTAGATTTTCTTGCAGTGCAGTGGCGAAATACCCATAAAGGAGTTTTTTGGAGATATACATTAAAATAATTAATTAACTTTAACTTGTAAACTGAACAAATCACGAAAATGTAGTTCTCACGCTTCAGTTTCTATTCATTATTCGATAATGATCAGTCAAAAATGAAAAAAGTAGAACTGGTTTTCACTTTAACTGAAAGTACGAATTTACTGATCATTTAACATGAAAATGTGTTCTGACGTTCATTATTTGTTCAGTACCACTGAATCAGTCAGACTGCGTCAGCGAAACTGACAAGTGAGAACCCGCCTTAAGGCTGAAAACATAGTGGAGCGACGAGGAGAGCGGCGAGCAAGCAGCGCGACGTCGCGTCCGAAACAAACCTGTGAAGACAAGTACATAGAGAAAGTTAATAGCTTACAGAGTGGTGAATCGCGTGGTAAAATGTTGGGAGATTGCGCTTTTAGCGCCCTCTACTTGGCTACAGGTACGAACTATGAAAGAGCGGGAGATTTAAATTATTATTATACTTATTATTTTTAAGGCAATTAAAACTAAGAGTGCCCTTAACCAAAAACAGTGATATAAATGGAGATACCTACTCAAATTTTTTATATTATCATGATACTAAAGGATATAAATACAGCATTTATAATCCTTTTACACCTTTTTATTCAAAGTCTTACACGCTAATATAAAATTTGACTATTTCCATTTATTTCACTATTTTTGGTTAAGGGCACTCTTAATTTTAATTTTCCTTTTTTTATGGGAAAACGATTAAATGGGAAGAATTGAATGGGAATGGAAAGAATGACCAATTATTGTATTTTGTATTAATTTATAATACCCCTATTCTACTAAATATCTAGCTACATTGTACTTACAGTTAAATAGCTACATTGTACTAGTTATATACATATTTACAGTTTTATGATGGCTATTATTTCTTTCATCATCGTGCTATCAATTGATTCGCTCCGACTTGAGTACTATACCTCGAGATGGCTCCAGGAATTATTTACCTTTACAGGCCTAGAATATGAAGATTCACAGTAGAATTTTTGGTTTTACTGCCTATTAGAAACAAACCTACCCCTACATCAAGGGACATACAATTATGCCTTGTTCTCGGCCATGATATTCCTTCCATTCTATATCCAACATCCAACTTAGCAGACCTTCTGGTTCACAACAGGGTCTAGACTGGTCGGATGATATTTTAACAGAATAGCCCTTGATATCTCTTTCACACTTTCATTTAATAATTAAATAGGAGGGCTGGATGGTATAATTTCTAGAAAGAATAGCCAGTGAAATAAAAACTTAGGCATGGACATTACCTTTCTTACCTTTGTCTGCTATTTTTTAATAAAAAACAACTGTTTAGTTTGCAGAAAAATAAAATTAACAATCAAAAATTTCTTAAAAAATGATCAAGCCTTGTACTACGCCGTGTCTCTGGCCGTGTGCCGGTCATAGAGAAAGTTAATAGTTTAGAGAGTGGCAAATCGCGTGGTAAAATGTTAGGAGATTCCGCTTTTGGCGCCCTCTACTTGGCTACAGGTACGAACTATGAAAGAGCGGGAGATTTAAATTATTATTATAGTTATTCTTATTTTTCAGGCAATTAAAACTAAAAATGCCCTTAACCAAAAATAGTGAAATAAATGGAGGTAGTCAAATTTTATATTATCATGATATTAAAGGATATAAATACAGTATTTATAATCCTTTTACCACGCAAATATAAAATTTGACTATCTCAATTTATTTCACTATTTTTGGTTAAGGGCACTCTTAATTTTAATTTTCCTTTTTTTATGGGAAAACGATTAAATGGGAAGAATTGAATGGGAATGGAAAGAATGACCAATTATTGTATTTTGTATTAATTTATAATACCCCTATTCTACTAAATATCTAGCTACATTGTACTTACAGTTAAATAGCTACATTGTACTAGTTATACATATACATATTTACAGTTTTATGATGGCTATTATTTCTTTTCAACGTGCTATCAATTGATTCGCTCCGACTTGAGTACTATACCTCGAGATGGCTCCAGGAATTATTTATCTTTACAGGCCTAGAATATGAAGATTCACAGTAGAATTTTTGGTTTTACTGCCTATTAGAAACAAACCTACCCCCCTACATCAAGGGACATACAATTATGCCTTGTTCTCGGCCATGATATTCCTTCCATTCTATATCCAACATCCAACTTAGCAGACCTTCAGGTTCACAACAGGGCCTAGACTGGCCGGATGATATTTTAACAGTATAGCCCTTGATATCTCTTTCACACTTTCATTTAATAATTAAATAGGAGGGCTGGATGGTATAATTTCTAGAAAGAATAGCCTGTGAAATAAAAACTTCTGCATGGACATTACCTTTCTTACCTTTGTCTGCTACTTTTTAATAAAAAAACAACTGTTTATTTGCACAAAAATAAAATTAACAATCAAAAAGTTTCTTAAAAAATGATCAAGCCGTGTATCACGTCGTGTGCCGTTTTTTGAACAAAAGAATGAGAATGAGCTGAATCAGCTATCAGCTCAGCTTATGAATCTTTCTGAATATGCTAAGGCTAACGGACTAGTGATAGAGAAAACTAGTGTCGAAACACAGATAGCTAGATGGGCGTATTTCGCCACTTGCGTCGATGCGCTACAGGTACATTTGCCTGCGCGTCGTATGTCTTCTGGCAGTCTTTTAATTTTTCTGTTTGTCTATGGTGCCGGTTTTTGAACAAACAACAAACAAAAGAATGAGGTTAGCGGCGTTGCCAATGTCATTGTCATGTTCCGATTCACCAAAAATTCCCCATATGATTATTTTAACAAAAAAAAATAATTTTAATAAAAATACAATATTTATTATATATGTTAGAGAGATTAAACTGTAAATTACCTCCTTGTTTTTTAATCCCTTCCCTAGTAGTCATTAAATAATTTGACGTCACTAAATTTTCTTTCAACTGAAGCATTTGCAAAGGGAAGCGCAAGTAAAAAGCAGATTATAATTTTTAAGTTGGGAAAGATATATCGTCCCGCTCCGTTTTTAAAGCTAAAAATTTTACGCCATTTTCAATCAGCAATAAAATGTTGAAACTCCCCTTATTTTCGCCCCTATTGCTAAAATCCCACAAACTCCCAATCGGCTCCGGATTCCCCAAAATTTGGGGAATTCCCCACAAATTGGCAACGCTGGAGGTTAGCGTGTTCTTTCTGAATATGCTAAGACTAAC
This sequence comes from Sitophilus oryzae, assembly GCF_002938485.1. Lineage (NCBI taxonomy): Eukaryota > Metazoa > Arthropoda > Insecta > Coleoptera > Curculionidae > Sitophilus > Sitophilus oryzae. Next base: position 744,600 of record NW_022146262.1, on the reverse strand, counting down.
GGACTAGTGTCGAAACACAGATAGCTAGATGGACGTATTTCGGCACTTGCGTTGATGCGCTACAGGTACATTTGCCTGCGCGTCGTATGTCTTCTGGCAGTCTTTTAATTTTTCTGTTTGTCTTGTGTTCTGTGGTTTGTCTATGGACAAGTACGCGTGAACATAGTAAAGCGATCCTGCTCGCCGCTCTACTATGATTTAGCACCTCGAGGCTCGATTGACGCGATATCGCGCTGCTTGCTCGCCGCTCTCCTCGTCGCTCCACTGTTTTAAGCCTAACGAGTACTTACAACAAGCGACAGGTGAAAAACCGTATTTTTAAATACTAGTGATATTTCGCTCACTCGGTTATTGCGATCGCGTGAAACTCGCGTACTCGATTATTGAAATTAATCGGTTTTTTCCATCACTACTTTTGACGAGTTTATGTTGTGCTTGGACTACAATGGGTGGTCCAAACATATGGTCTGCAATACCTGACTTTATGATTTTTATGGTCGTCATAACATTGGGTTGTAGAAGTTTCATAAGATTTCTGTGGTTTATTTTATTTATTTCTTTCAGAGATACAAAAAATTGCAAATAAACTCAACATATTTACAATAATCGATCACTTTCGATTATTTCGTTATAATAACTCATTAAACTGTCTGCCGCTGTCAAACAAATAGAAATAAAATAAAAATATTCGAAAATATTACCAACTACTGCCTAAATCTAAAATCGATTATGCCTAATATCTAATAGCCATCCTCGGCGTCTCATTCTTCACCTGTCAAATTAGAAATAAATTGATAGGATGGAAGGGTTATTTTATTCAACCAGGTGAGCAGTGTGAAAGATACGATCAGGAAAGAGCGATCAAAACGTATTGTTATTGTTTTGATTTTTCGATTAGATTATGCGATTGCTGTTAAGTAGTCAATGGATATTTTGTTCTACTAGCATCTTAGTCAAAACTAATAAATATTATTCGAGTTGATGTATTTTATTAAGTTTTCATATGGCTTCCATTTTTGCAACTGATCAAATTTAGAAAAAATCGCCATTAAATAGAGCAATGAAGTAGAGGAGTGCTTTACTTTGACCCCTTCATAATTTTTTTAAAAAATGACTTGAATTTAATATCCTTAATTTTATCAAAAATTAATGATATTAAATAAATGGAGTTTCCAAAATAAATGTACATATTTATTTTAAAAATGTCATTTTTTTTAAAGTTTTAAAACACACCATTACTTGATTTACCTTTACTTAAATTTGGTGATTACATTGTGATACATATTCTAATAAATAATACAACACTGTAAATAGTAGAAGAATATATATTTGGGACAACTAATACAGATCGCGATTTCTACTACCAGAAATCAGCAGAAGAATTCGGATATTCGGATATTGATAAAATGGGGTACCTATAGAAGAAACTCAATCATATTCAAATCTAAAATGCCACTTTATCTAAAGAAGAAAACATTCCACCAAGGTTTACCAATTGTTATAATCTATACTAATATATAAAATCCTTAAGTGACTGATTCACTGATTAATGACGATCCTGCTCAAACCACTCAACGTAAGAAGCTCAATTTTGGCATACAGGTTGATTCTAGGGTGTAGAGGTTCGATAAGAGAGGATTTTTCGAAATTCCAGTTCCAAGGGGGTGAAACCACCCCTCAAATATTACAATATTTTTGTATTTTAAAAACGGTCAAGTTTCCGAAAAAACGCTTAAACACGTATATTTTATTTTGTTTTTTTATATATTTTAAGATTTTTTAAAAATGTATACAGGGTGTTTCAAAAAATCTGGTGATTGATTAATCACGATCCTGCTTAAAGCGCTTGACGTAAAAAGCTGATTTTTGGAAAACGGATTGACTTTAGTGTGTAGAGGTTCGATAAGAAGGGATTTTTCGAAACTAACTCGAATTCTAACTCGAACCTCTACTAAATGTAGAGGTTCGATAAGGAGGGGTTTCTCGAATCTCAAATTCCAAGAGGGTGAAAACGCCGCCCCTCAAATATTACAATATTTGTTATTTAAAAAACGGTTAGTTTTTCGGGAAAACGCTTGGACACGCATAATTTATTTTGTTTTTTTACATGTTTTGAATTTTTTTTAAAAAATCATACAGGGTGTTCCAAAAAGTTGGGTAATTGATTAACCACGATTCTGCTTAAACTGCTTGACGTAAAAGCTTATTTTTGGCAAACGGATTTTTCGAAAGTCAAATTCCAACGAGATGAAACTACCCCTCAAATATTACCAAGTTATATAATAATATCGCCATATTGTTTTTTCTCATGCTGACATAAATGTGAGAAAATTTTATCCAGTTTGTATGTTAATGGAAATTCTTGCTTTGCTTTATCATCACCATTACAAATGATTAATTCGACGCGAACGAAGTCGCGGGTACACGCTAGTATGACATATTTAAATACATACATCAAACCGTGCTTTTATCTTTATAATTTGCACTGATGAAGCATTCGGGTATTTTTACATACGACACATGTTTCTATTACACACGATATTTTTAGTAGATCATAAAAATATTTTTCAATCTTTTAAATTTAGAATAAAAATATTTCAACTTAACGAGAAAACAAGTATCGTCTCCCAACTAACTACTAAGCTACGAAGATTATTAATACTCGCAGAGACATTTTTATAAAAACGTATTTTAAGAACGACATAATTTATTGTATCATTAAGTGTGTCCGAGTAGTACGCACGGGACACTCGCTATGTGTGTGTGCGTACCCAAAAATAAAATCGAATCGAAAGAAATCACACACATCCAGAGCGAATAAGAGGAAAGAAAAACACTTTTAATTTAGAACTAGTAGTAAACTAACACGTACTGGAACATGGAACTCATTTAATTCTGACTAGGAATGTTTAAAAATATCGATCCATCAAATTATCGATACATTTCTTTTTTTGAATTTCTTAACTCTTTATAGAGCAGTACTAATTATTTTCTAGTTTGGTCAAATTGACTTCAAAAATATGTAAACTAGCACAAATGGAGCATCTCTTCTTAATAACATTTTTCAGAAAGTTAATAAATAAGGGAGTGGAGGGTTGGTGGTCGATTTTTCAACAAGAGACTGATAAAGCAAATAAATAATATGTAATGATCTAATGTATATAATGTATAAACTGTATGTATCATCAAAAAAAGAGTAAGTTCATTTTGAGAATCTCTGTTAGCTCTCCACTCAAAAATATGCCCATATCAAGTAAATCAAATTTTGTTTTTTGAGAAACTCGCATCCTATGAGAAATGATCGAAAATATACAGAATATGTTACCGATTTTCGACAATATCATCCGAGCCGTAAATTTAGTGCGCCAAATAAAAAGAAATAATCGTCACAGATACATTTGTTTCTATATTTTTAAATTTTTATCGCACGAAATTTGCATAGAAAATGCTTAGACGACAATTACTACCTATATGATACACAGCGAACTCAGTGTCACCGATGCTTACTGGTCGAATATTCAACCGCTTACGTTAAGTTTTCGCGCCATTTCGGCCAACAACGTATAGATATGGTTAAATAAATGGCCAAAACGCGCATAGAAATAGGCATAGGAAACAAACTGGGCGATAATACACTTCCACGCGACTGATTAGTTGGTTAAATTAAAGTGGTTGATTTAGCGATCATCAGCCTATAAAGGCAAAACATCAACCACGGCGCTATAAAAGCAGTCATTAACCCAAATATTTGACTTAAAAATTGATTTTTCGCTTAAATCTTTCCTGGGTTTTCTTTTTTGTAAATTTAATCTACTACCAATGTTGCCAAATTATGAAGAAGGTATGTTTTTTTAACTAAAAATTTTAAAAAATCCAAAAAGTTTTTTCAAAATATTCCAAGTTCTAATTTTTTTTTCGCGAAAAAAACCTCACAGACGTGTTTCTGAGGTTGAAATATACTACGCCTAAAAATATTTGCACTTATTTAAGACTCACCCTGTATAAGGAAATAATACAGAAATAATAAGAAATAATAAGATCTACTGATGCAAAATCTTAGGCAACCTTAATAACATTTTGAAAAGATATGAATTCTCCATTGAATATTGAAATAATATATTGTATGAATAACTTTAAAAGTGACCAACATTCAATATTAATTTTGTCTCACCGTGTATAACTTTTCTGGTCAAATTTTATATATCTGGTTATATTTTAAATATGTCAAAAACCCTACATTTTAGACATATGCTTCTTTTAAGAAACTCACTCTTACTTTTTTCTAGAATCCGAAAATTAATTAATATATAGAGTGTTTCATTACAAAAAACACAACTCTGATGCTAACTTTTTTTGAGGGCACCCTGTAGAACTCTATATATTTCTGTAATATTTTCAATTATTAACCTACATATAAGTTACTAAAATTTAATTTCAATATAAACTACCGTTTTCCTTGAAGCTTCCACGTCGTATGAGAGGCGACACCCTGTATGTAGATTAGTGATTGATATCTAATTTCTACATATCTCCTGATGCTATGTCAATTCACCGTCATTATTCTGCTTTTCTTATTTATAGGTAAGAAGACAATATAGGGACATCGACTTTGTATTATCGATAATTCTTGACCGAGAACAACACTAATTCCAATTCAGAAAAAATAGGAGAGGTGGAGTGCTGTGATTTGGAAAAAATGACAGTCTAGAACAGGGAAGGAGGACTAGGTAGGTGGGAGGAGGAACAGTGACGCTGTTATTGAACTTTAATTAGGTTCAGTGCATTCCAGCACTATTTCAAAAACTATTTTCGTAAAAGCTAATTTGTACACGGTTATTTTTTGGGAATGAAATGAATTGGATTTTACTTTATTTTTGGAAACCTGGATCTTGTTTCTTGGAATTTCTAAACGTGTGGCACCGTCACTAAGAACTAAATAAACTATTTCGTAGGATTACGCAGTAATTTTTTATCTGATACGTACAGCTACCCTGTGAAGCTCTTGAAATTCGTTAGTTCTTTTAGTAAAGAACTCTCAGACCCTAATTTTCATTTAAATATTGACGTTACTTCAAAAATTATTTGGAAAAATTCGAAATAAAAATAAAAATTCTACACCCTGTATCTCCGAAACTAAGCATTTTAGGACATACATTTATACGAACTTTTTTACTTATTTTTATCTGCAGAATATGCTGCCGAAGTTTCCGGAATACAGTTCGGACCACTCTGTATAAGACTTCAAATACATCAACATTTTCGTGCCGATGAGTGTAAATGTTAAAGGCTTGTGTTCAGAGGAGTTGTGGAGATATTTCTATACACTCTATATAAATATCTCCAATGAATATAGGAGAAAGTTATATTGACAATTCACTACACATTCAACTAAGAAGTGTTTTTCGAAGTAATCTTAACCAAGAACAGAAAGATATACAATATTCATTAGGATAAATTCGTCACTGACATCATCTCAAATATTATTGTTATTGCTCTGTATATCTATATCGTTCTCCCAGCATGTATTATAAAATAACTGTTCCGATCTAAAATCTTGCGGTTCATCGTACTCTACCTTCATTTCGGTGTCCCAAACGTAAAGAGAGGAAATCTATATCATAAATTAGAAGAAGCACACACACAGACACACCGGTCTGTCTCTCATTTGGTATTTTTAATCGGCGACTAAAATAATTCTATTTCTAAGCTACGCCATTAAAATAAAGCTCTTCGTGCTTGTTATGTTATGAAAACACATCTGAAATAGAAGAGGTAACGTCTGATTAAGTGCTAGGCATTATTTGAAATGGGAATAACACTTTTTTAGAGTACTGGTAGTTGTGTCTATTAAATACTTCTCCCGTAACTGTAAATTAATACCATAGACTTAAAATAAAATATAGACTACACTATTTACATCTACACGCGGTCAAACAATCATTTTTGTACACATGTTTACTTCTGGGTACACTCGACCGCAGCCGACCAAACCTTCCTCGTCCTATGTTGTCACGTCTTTAATATTATCAATATTTTTTTACTTATTATACACATATATTGAGATAATAATACTGCATTTTAATAAAGTAGGTTTTAATATTCCATAGATGTATTAAATAGTCCTTATACTACTTTATTATAAGTCGTATACTATGTAAAAAGGATAAATCCTTTACAATATGGCAACACCGATTAGAGGCGAGGTCGCCTATTCATTCTTCTATTATCTTGTAGTACGCGTCGCACGTGTGTAGTAAAGCATTGTTGCCGTTACTTCTCTCTAGCTGAATTATTGCATTTTCTTAGTTTGTAGTCCTTAAATGTTTATTTTATTTACTTTTTGTATTCAAGAACTATAAAATATGGTTCGCCAGTGCCAAATTTGCAAGAAATTTGACTTAAATGATCCATTTGAATCTCGAAACGACTTTCGACCGGTAGGCAACTCTCAATTTACCAATTGGGAGTAAGTGGCTTTGTTGTAGAAAGGCGCTTATTTAGATAATATTTTAGTAAAATGTAAAATCTGAATTTTTTTAAATGGAACAAGGGTGACTGATTAGCATATTTCAAAAAAGCATTTTTTTATGAATATATTGATACTTGGTATTTCGACCCAAATTGTCGTTATGAACCGCGTGTTACAATTTCAATTAACCCTAAAAAGCAAAAATATCATTTGTGTCATTGAGTGTCATTTTCTATCGAATAAAGTAGAGATATACCTAGGGTGCCATTTAAAAAACAGAAGTTATAGTCATTTCCGGTGAAACAGGAAGTGACCAAAAACAATTGAATGCGTCAATCAATCCTAATTTATGTCAAATACTAACATACCAAATCTTGTTTTTTTCTTAGAAAAAATAAAAAAAATATGGGAGTGAGCCACTTTTGGCGCAGCCGGTATAGTATAATAAAGACAGTACTGGGTTAAATAAATGTAGTTTTCATTTTATCCACTTCCTGAAAGCTTGCTTTAATGAAACAGATCTCTGTTTTCTCTAATTTACATAATAAGACATCACTTACCAGAAAAAAAAATTACAACATTCATGAAGTTTTTTCTCTTTCCATGTCGCCGATTCTATTATATCTATAGAATAGATCCTGTTTTAATTAATATTAGGGTTGTAAATGTTTGACTAAAATTAATAATTAATTTATTAATTTCAAAAATTAAATAGGTAATTTTGATTATTAAAATTTTTTCTATGTATAACATGTATTTTATTATTTTTATCGCTTTTGGACGTTTTTTTTTAAACTTTTATTTAAAAAACCTCTCCTAAATCTTAATAAAATATAAAAAATTTAAATACGATATATTTTTAATTGAATTATAGCTTCATTAAAATAAAAAAATACCCGGCTATGGTACGGATAGTTCAGGTGTACTGAGAAACGAAAGACAGTGTTGCATTCCTCGTCAGAGTCGTCAGGGAACGACCGTTACAATGGAGACAACCTATCCAGCGCTCGTGTCGCACTCGTTAGAGCCTAAAACAATAACACAACAATAACAAGACATTATCTGACCGCATCTTCCAGCTATTTATGAATGAGATGCTCAGTCTATATTTTATTTTTAAGTCTGTGGTAAATACAGTATAGCTCGGTGTATTTTTTAAAACAGAGGTGTATATTAATATCGTTGACTGAAAGAATTGGGAAGATACGCAACCTAATGAGCGAATTCGTGACAAAGCTGATTTGATTTCTCCTTACGTCTAAAGTAGAGGTGGAATTCTACTATCCACCAGAGGAATAGTTCCTTGAACTAGGTATTTAGTTCAATAGTTCCCGACTAACATTGACATCCCGGTTGCTTGCTAATGGGTTTCGTTGTCAGTCAGAACTATTCACAGTATGATCTGTATAATTTTTATAATATACGAAACATAACAAGACGTGTAATTGCGTATGTTAAAAACATATAGGTAAGTTTTATTGTAGATAAAATAAATAAAAAAAGAAACTCAAATAAGAGTTTACAAAAACTATATGACAAATTAATTGGAGCAAATAATACGAAAATTTTACGAAAAAATCATTTTTCCTCACTTCAAGCTTTTTTGTTGTTGTCTAAAAAATCAGAATCTACTTTGATTTATAAGATATTTCTTAATTTTAGGGACCTAAAGTGAAACATTCAGATAAAATATTCAACAACAACAAACTAAAAAAATCAAAAACGGTATCCACGATAATTTTCTGTGGTAATTGCGCCAGCTGTGGCAATAGAAAAGGCCGAATCCATTGTCGTCGCTTTGTATTATATCTCGGATCTGCCGACTGAATAGATTCCCCGTGAACTAGTCTTTAATTAGTTCCTCTAGTTCCCCTGCCAGTCTTTTTTCGGGCCGGGACAGGTAACATACGGCTGGCACTCCCAATCCTGTCTAGCATCGGGCTACGATCGCGTTGGCCGATACAATATACGTCGTCGTCGCATATTATATATCGCTCATAGTTTCGATTTCGGAATAGGTCCTGAGGAACTAGTTCTTGGAGAAATCGGGAACTAGTTCCTTTCATTCCGGGACGGATAGTTCATTGAACTAGTTCGTTCGCGAACTACACACTTTATCTAGTCTCAAGTGCTGTACGGTGGAGCCACCAATCGTTCTTGCGATGAACGCATAAAACAATTATTTTCTCTAATTCGGCTAGCGAAGGCATTTCGTAGTCGGTGGAACTGGAAGCGACAGTGTTGCCATATTAAAATGTTTAATATCTGTAATACGTTTGACGAAAAAAATCTTCTTTGGATAAAAAATCAGCATTTATGTTTTGAAAATTTATTCGTGTTAAACATAGAATAAACAACAAAAATACATTAATGACATTTACCATAATATTTTACATTTGAAATAACAGCGATCTTCATTTTCAAGCCAACTCTGACGCCGTTCTTTGTAAACCTACTGGTTTAAAAAAATTAAGATTAAAGTTAATTAATCAATCTTTAAGGCATAAAATTTGGTAAATGTTATTATTAATAAAATAATTTGTTTTATTTATGTTGTTTTATTTATTCCTGCGGAATATTACAAATTTGTATTTGTACATAAGTTATATTGATAAATATAATCATAAATGCGGGAAGTTTCATAAAGCTTGAAAGTAAGAAATAGTTCTTTTTTATATTTTTTTTGTATGTGGCGTCTTGTTCTTGTTTGTTTTGTATTAACACATACCGTTTTTTATTAAATAAAATAACTCGATTACATTTTTCCAGTTTTATACAGTTTTAGGTTTTTTTCACAATATTTTGAAGTAATCACTTGTCCTTGTCAGTCAAATTTTAAATATATTAAAATATTAATTTCCGGCTATGCGTTCCAGTTGTACCAACTTACTTCTTTGTAAAATAAAATAAACTGCTTTGAAATTAAAATGACAGACACATCTATCACTGTCAAGGATCTTCTCGTTGGACAGACTATAGCTCTTAGACTCTAAGTAAAACAGCGAAATCGTTATTGAAATGAAAATATAAAATGACACCAATCACAAAAAAATCGTATATCCCATGAAAATGTAATAATTTAAAAACTGCGTAATTTTCTAACCAATCGAAGTCTTTAAATTCAACCAATAAAATTAATAATCATAGTATCATCGGGCAATGGATGCATGAAAATCAAGCTTTAGGCGGTACGATTTTTTTTTCATCATTAGACTGAAAAGCATTAATTCCATCATTATCTAAGGCGTATACTCTCTATTAATAATGGTAAATACACATCAAAATATTAAACCTGAAATATCTTAAACACGTACGCATCGCGACCTGAAGCTAGTACCGAGGTACTGTTAGACCAATTATTAAAAAAAGAACGGCTTATCTGATGCGTTCGAGGCTTTTAGGCCCCAGTTCACTGGCAATGGGAATAAACGATGTACAATATAATTACATATTACAATGGCAACGAATATACTAAATGGACCATTATTACCAAAGTGGAGAACCGTGCTCGGGAGAGAGATAAAACGTTCGAGAGTTATTATTTTCTTCTTCTATTTGTCGATCATTGTTCTAGATAATAAAAAGTATGAGACTTCGTTTTGCCGAAGAAGAGACAATAGTTTGGGTTGTTTTTCAAAATTCGATCTAATAGATGGTTTGTTTTGGGGTTAAGTGTTTTTCGTCTAGGTCGTATGGCATCATTTAAATATATATGATTTATAAATATTATATGGAAATATAAGATTAAGAGTCTATTACTCTGTACTTTCGGGTTGCTCTCAGGGGTCGGGTAAAGCGAATATGTGGCCGAAGGAAATATATATTATATTTCAGAAATCTGCCTAAGGCTTAGCCCGATCCTGTTGTGTTAAGCCACACCCAAAATTCCCAATACACGTGCTTTGACTAAGTGTGCGAACACAGTGCAAGCAGGTTTGCCGCTTTCTGGTAGCCAGCGCCAATCTGGGTACCTATTCTTGATATCGTTCGCAACTTTGCGTATACGCATCACGTGTATTGTTATAAACAGGGTATCCCAGAAATAAGTGCAAGTATTTTAAAGGGTGGTAGATCTCGATAAAAGAAACATATTTTTTCTTTATCGTTTTTCAAATAAGTCCAAAATAACGGAGTTATTTTACTTTGAAATTTTCCAAAAAAAAAAGATTTTTTGCTAAAATTTTGAGCACCTTCTTCATGTGCCTTCTCCTCATCGAAGGTTGGCTACCATCAATTGGAATTCCTCCCTGTCTTGAGCCAAACGGATAATTGCACTTGCCTCTCCTATATTAAACCACTGGCGCAAATTCCGCAAGCAGGAAAACCGTTTACGCCTGATGCCTCGTCGTCCTTCAATCTTTCCCTCAACGATCAGCTGTAGGAAACTATATTTGTTATTTCGAAAAATATGATCAAAATATGCTGCTTTCCGTCGTTTTATTGTAGTCTTTGGTCCTTACATATTCTTTCCAATACTCCGAGAGATTTGTTTGAGAACCACTGGATCTTTTCTGGATTTTCTTCTTATAAATTTAATCTACTACCTATGTTGCCATATTATCAAGAAATTATTTTTAAATAAAAACTAAAAAAATTGCAAAAAAATCAAAAAATATTTTCAAAAAATTCCGAATTTAAAAAAAAAATTATTTAGAAAAAACCTCATAGGCATGTTTCTGGGGTTGAACTATACTACCAGTTAAGTTAAAATACTTGCACGTATTTCCGGGACACCCTGTATATGGTTACATAGTAGCGCCGCGCCGCGCCAGCTCGCGCTTATAACCTTGAAAAATTAAAGCGTGTTATCAAATCGGCTAGTTCACAGTGAAAGCAGATAGGAGCCGTCAACCAGCGTTCATCGGCGTTCTCGCTTTTACCGGAACGAAAATTTATTTATTTCTGCTTTGCAGCCGACGGCGCACAGAGGGTATTAAGAACTAAAAGTTGGCCAAAATTATGTTTTATGATTTTTTGCTTTTTTGCTAGTAATATTAATTATTAGAGGAGAGGGTGCTAATATGGAACCTCATTTTGTTTTTCCTACACAATATTTTTTTCCTCTACTCTGAAAACCCTTTCCACCGATCAAATAGGGCCATTCTGTGCAAAACCAAGCAATTGGATGAGGATGCTAGAACAAGAAAGTAATTTGTATATTATCGACGATATTTGAGCGAGGATGGGTGTTATAGGGTAAAGACTATTTTCTTTAAGAATCTATTTAAATCAATGTTTTTTGGCAGTGGCAAATATTGGCAAGATTTTTGTACATATTCCAACGCTGGAGACTTTAAGCATTGAACGGATACTAATTTCAATGCGGAATATTGCCGAATAGTCTTACACCTTATAAAAATCCCTCTGATTTTTTAAATATAAAACATTATAAAGAAATAGAATAGAAGGAAACGTTTCAAAAAAATATGGCATAAAACAGGACTTGCCAGCTGGCTCTGTATCCATCATGACAGTTATTATAAACAATTTGCAAAAAAGCACTACAAAAATTCCACTATTTTATAATCTTAGAAATATTCAGAATACACTCAAGATAATTCGTACTTATAATTGAAATATATTATTTATTTGATAGTCAACTTACGACTTAAAAAAGCTAATAAACGTGCTTACATTTAGTATTTATAGATTTGTATTCAGTTAAAATAAAAATGAAAATAAAAAAATATCACTTTTGGCCAGGTTTATAGACCAAATACCCCTATGTGTGGCCTCCTGGCGCGGCGGGCGCGGCGATTCAATATGGTTAGGTTAGGTTAGGTTAGTTAATCAGGTAAATTTCCTCTTAATTAGCTACTTTCCGAACCCAGCTCGCATCTCCGAAAAAGCCATATAACAATACACGTGATGCATATACGCAAAGTTACGCATCACGTGTATTGTTATATGGCTTTTTCGGAGATGCGAGATGTGAGCCATATTTGAAGATGCGAGTGATCAAGAATAGGCGCCCAGAGACGGCGCTGGCTGCCGGAAAGCAGAAACCTGCCTCCACTATGTTCGCACCCTAAGGTTTGATTAAGGTTTGCAGAGCTTCAGAATTTGCCATAAAATAGCGAGCAATTTGTTAAAAAATCATATAAATTTATATATCACTGTAATCACAAAACTTCAATCTATTTTTGTTTAAAATATATTATAATTATAAAAAAACAATAAAATATCAGGCTATTACAAATGTCCACTATTAGATAAATTATATTATCATGTTTATAATGATACTTTAATTACATTTTTAGATCTACATATTATTTTCCTTCGTGCACACCGCAGAAGACTGTAATGACGCTATCGTTACCATGGCGTTGTTATTACCATTTACCTTTAAGAATTTTGTTTCGGTATTAAATATCGTTTAATGATCATTAATCACGAAATCGAGGAATTTTATATTAATCACTTAAAGAAATACATACACGGTTTTTATTGACGGTACAAAAAACTACCTTAGGAGAAATTACCATCACCAAAGAAATTTGCATTGGAAGAGTATTTTATGAATGTATGTACAACGTAAAGAATTAGGGGACTCGCCTGGATATGCCTGGGGGCTCTGGTAGAAAGGAGCAGGAATAAATTACTCTGGGTACCGGGCCAGAGCGGCATCCAAGGCAATGAATGATGAATTAGCAAGACAAGGATTATTGGAATCTTATCTTGGTCCAGAGCCAGTACTGGGAATACCCAAATATATAAACCGTAGTACAGCAAAACACTAGATCAGGAAAAAGCAGAATGTCCACTAGAGAAACAGATAGGGGCACAGGCATCGCGGGGCCTTCTTCAAGAACCTAATTCTAAAATAATAAAAGAACTGCTAATGCTAGTACTAGCTACTAACTTTTAAATTAATTAACGTTCAGGCATATTTTTTATTGATCCCATCAGGTGGATGACACTTCTTATGGGAGAACTGGCA